>NC_088980.1:105966183-106303854 GCF_963932015.1 Anas acuta
GAATTTTGTAGAGTATTTTAGAAATACCTAGAAGGCTTAGATTTCATAAAATACAAAACGAGGGAATTTTGAGACTGATCCTTGCACGAAGATTAAAAGGGATTTTTTTTTTTTGTCTGTTTTGATATTTAAAAACTAGCTGGAAAGAATGTACAGGGCATGTAAAAAATAAACTGATGTGTGTTTATCTAGAGCTAACAATATTTTCAGAACATACAGATTATACAAAGATGAAAATCTCTCAGTAATAAACTCTCACATGATGTTTCATCGTGTTTCTTGCCAAATCAGAAACCAATTTCCACAATGAGATTAGGACCAGCTTCTTCACGAACACCTAGAAACCTGAAGTCCCATTCTCTTCTTGGAGACACATCGTACGTGTAGTTGTTTACATAGTGCAACTGCAGTATAAGCCTAGGTTCATCGAATTTTAGTTTCAAGTTACCTTTTGGGAAAGTAGAGTGCTGCAACTTCAGGTTCCAAAGCCTTTAGGTCCTCCAAGTAAATATCATCAGGCCCCTGATGATGACTTCGCTTGTGCACCCCTGTTAATTTTAACAATGAAGGTTAATGAGATCCAAACGCATTAAATACAAACATAATTCTGGAAGATTCAGACTTACAGCATTTATAAATTGAAGAATTTAATTATGGTTTTAGTCAAGACTTCAAAGAGTTTCAGGAAAAAAATGAAAAGGCACATTTGTGCTTTTTCCACTACTGCCTCTATCTGGTAGATCACACTGAAGGAAATAATCAGTTTTATACCTTTCTTTTTTGAAGGAGAGTCAGTTTTTGCTGTTGGTTTTGTTTCTGGTAGAGGGTCTACCAATAGTCTGGAATGATGGTCAGCATCTAATGTTAAGGAATCCTGTGGTTCTATGATTGCAGAAGCAAGAGAATCTTTAACATCCATTTGCTTTAGAAGAGGATGAGTTCTCGGCTCAGGTTTTAGTACCGTACAGACAGAATCTTTCACTACATCATCATCTTCAACTTCATCAGAGCTGAGGATGACCCTAAAATGAGTCTTTTCTGATGGTGTAATGGTAGCTGTTCTGGGCTGTTCCAGTTTCTCTTTCTTGCTTATCTGAAAAACAAGACTCCAGTCAATACTTTCACTTCACATATTTGTTTTATTCTGATCTGAACATTAAACTTGTACTCGGGGTAATTTTGTCAGTAAGCTTGGTGCCCTGATCACAAGTAAACTGGGTAAGAATTTAAACATGTATTTTAGCAACATAAAACGTGGCCTACTGTATTGGCAATGTTCCCTACAAGAAAAGCTTTATACTAGCTTATTAGCAAGTTCCATAAAAAAACCTGGCAAGTCTTGACATGATGACACAACAGCAAGAAAAACGCATAAGCATGAATGTGATAGGGCTTATGCCATCAGCTGTCCTGTTAGAAAAAAACATATTCCGTCTATTAAGGCTATCCTTCCTCTGGAATGAACTATAGTTTATCCTAAAATAAAGGAAATCTGTTTCCAGAGTTGCTTTTGTCAGTTTCTATCTAAAAATTCAAAAATTTTACATCACTACGAAGTTTTCAATAATTACTTTGCGGATCAGCTTTTGAACTCAGTAACATCGACTACCAGGCAGCCACAAGGGGGTGCTACTTTCCTACTTCAGCTGAATTATTCTGAAGAACAGCAGCAGATTTACAAACCACTTGCAGCGCACTATTTTAAATATGCCAAAATTCGGTTCAAAAGTTTGAGACAGTAAATAACTATACCTTTGTTGATTCTGGGAATCCTCCCCATGTCCATTCCATGTGAGATTCAGATCTGAGCAAGCTCTCAGCAGGTTTAACTTCTAGTTCTGAATCACTTTTAGGGCAGACTGGCTCAGCGTAAGGGCTAGCAAATCAACAGGAACAACAAAAAAAAGCAAGAAAGCTACAGTGTTTAAAATGCATTTGTTGTGCAGCTACTGTTGGTAGAATTTTCTACAGCTTAACAGAGCTTCAATTATTCTGCAACATGGCAAGAAGCCCAGCAGTTTTCAGACAGCAAGAAATTAGGTTAAAACCAAAATCACATTAAAGGACTTCCATGGTGATCACCCTAAACAGATTCCTTCACTTTATCTGCAGTGTAGGTATAGCTCTCTCCTAAGCCCACATTCCATTAAAAAACAAACAGGAAAAAAAAAAAATGATTATCCAAAAGTACAGCAGAAGTCTGCTTTGAGTTTCTTTGTTCTATAAAGATACGGCATTTAAATTTGCTATGCCAAGACCTGAGTAACAGCAGTTTTACAAACCCAACTCACATGTGAATGAAGCAACACCAAATCCTGGTCTACAGGTGGGAAAAACAACATTAGCAAGGTAATTTAGGAGAGGCAAGGGAGATTATTTGAAAACTTCCTTCAGGCTACATGACTTATTAAAGTTCTATCTTATTCCTCCCACAGCATTTACTATCCATAAATCAGAAAAAGACCCTTTGAAATTTACTTCTAACTACTTTTAAGCCAAAAGAACTCACTCTACAAAATGTAAGAAAGGTGTGATTTCAAAAATTTCAAGATCAGTTTGCTCTTCAGGTCTTAGGGAAGAAGGGAAACACATGATGTTGTTTTGATGCAGTATTTAGCGGTTGGGAAAGGTCCAAGTCTGTCCACTCTCAAATATGGCATTTATAATTCATATTATGGAAATCCTGCTCTTTTTACACTTTGACATTCATAGTGTTTGGGGATTGCTTGTTTATTTAAATATAAACCTTGATATCGAATACTGAAAATTTTATAGTAAATCCTACAGGTATATCACTTATGTGTGAGTGTATACATACATACATATATATATATATATAAACATATAAAGTTCTTTCAAGAATTAATTAATGCAAGTATCTTATTTGAAACTTTCTGGAGGTTTGTGGAACCAGGGTTCCACAATAAGGAACAGACATTAGAAACAAGCAAATCCGATCACCTGATCACATTCCAAACAATAAGTGTTCTTAATTACATTCTACGGGACACCAGAAAATCCAAGGTAGCAGTACATTTAAGCAAGCCTACATGTGATTTAACAACATTGCTCTTTTCCAGTCTTCACTATCCAAGGACACAAAAGAAAAGTTTCCTACAGAAATTGCACTTTCTACACTGTTAGAAGAACTTAAAGTAATACACTGATGAAAATACATGCACGTATTTGTTACGAGGAGGAATATAAACTCATTTTCCTTTGGTGTCAAATAATTTGTTCTGCCTACATCACAAGTCAACTGGAAGCCAAGCAGACCTATTAACCTGTTTCTTAGCCTAATTCTTAATAATCAGCAGTACCTGCAAAAAGACTGAGCACTTCAGGGCAAAATCTGTTCCATTTCCCCTGAAGTGCAAGTTTTCCATTATCATTCTCAGAGAGAAGTCTACTCGAAAGAGTCATGCTTGTGACAGTGATCCAGTCCTGCTAACATTGCTTGTTAAAACAGGAAAATCATCAATGGTGTCAGGTAACAAATAGCCGATGGTTATTCCTTTGGTTTTATTCTAGTGAATAGGACAGTGGTTTGAAAGAAACCGTAGCGTCTCCCTGAAAGACTTGGGCTGTTACATTCACTCAGCTCCCTGCGAAGGTTCTGAAGAGCAAGAGGGCCAATCTCCAGGGGAAAAAAAAAAAAAAAAAAAAAAAGAGGCAAAAACCCCCAACCAGCCTTTCAACTTGTCCAACAAAAAAAAACCTTCCCCATTTTAAGTAAGTCATGATTACCTACCACGATGGTTAAAATGGATGCCTTGGAAGATACAGGTTTGAGTGTATAGTACACATGAAGTGTACACATGAACGTCTAGCCTTTATTAGAAGAAATGAGACCAGAGAGCCAAAAGACCATCTTCCACTTTTTCTTCATTTGAAGTTATCATTCCCTATGCTTGCCTTTTGTGATGGGAAAAATGAAACTACACCCTAAGGTATTCCTCTGCTTCAAAATGAATGTGGCTCCACTTTCAAAATTACTAAGTAGATCTGTTGATACCACTCTAATGAATAAAGTTTAATTTTAACTAAACTTTAAAACAATTTAAAAACACAACATAATTTACCACCATAAATCTGTTCATCTGTAGTGGCTGCTTCTATTTATTTTGAGTAGGCAACAATGAAGTGCCTGTTCAAAGCTAAATACTGCTCCTTAAATAAAATACCTAGCACATTTGAAGACAGTCATGGCCCCACTACATATACACACAGCCTTTAGTGCAATTAGCATCCCAAATAATTAGCATCCTATCTTGTCCCAAGGGTAAGCAAGCCTCCTGTCTCTTAAGCTTTTATCAAAGAGATTGCTCTCTGAAGTAGGAGCAAAGCTTTTTGGATTTAGGAAAGAAATCCTATGACTAAAAATGTGAATGATTTACTTAGTATCTTTCCCCTAGACTTCTGTTACCTTAAATGACTCAACTTTCTTCCACATTTGTAAAGTGTGGATTAGTAGCTAAAATTCTTCAACATGTACAGTCCAAATAAAGACTCACACTAGCCATGAAGTTTCCATTTGGGGATGGACTACTGCTCAGAGAAGCTGTGGGTGCCCCATCCCTGGAAGTGTTCAAGGCCAGGCTAGACAGGGCTTTGAGCAACCAAAGGCAGATTTGCTTTGGGACTCAAGTGAATTTATCCCTCAGATGGTACCTAAGCATTAGGATGGGTACAGCTGGTCATACTGTTCTGCGCAAAAGAAAATATACCCATATACGCTGTTGTATATAGAAAAAAAGACAAATAAGGGATTAGATTTCTCAGCACTTATATACAACTGCAGAAGTGAGAGATGTATCTAGCTGCCAGATTTGAGTCACTTCAGTTAATGCTGTGCACTTGGATAGGAAGAACACTGACATCCAAACTGACACAGGCTAACCAAGAAATGGAGAACCTACTCCCTTACGCGGCAATTTACCAACCAGTCACCCAGATACCACTGGAGATGATTTATTGTGATAGGCAGTACCTGCAGTAAAAATTTTCAAGGCTGCATTAATTAAAAGACAAGACCAGAAATCACAAACACTATATTCACAATCAAACATATCTATGCCCTGTAAAACTTTCATATGAAAACATCTCAAAGATTAACTTCTGAAGTAATCCTCTTTTTGAGATATGGTAACAGCTGAAGTTACCATATTAATTTAAAAAAAAAAAAAAGACTATTAGCTGTTCCAGATCTCCCCCCTCCCCCCCCCCCCCAAAAAAAAAAAAAACAGGTTATTATAACCTCTAATTTCTTTCACTGTATGATATATGCATTAAAGAATCTTTCTTTGGTGGCTCAGGAGAAATAATTCAATGTAAAACTTCCCTTTTCCCAGATAGATTTCCCCCCCCCCCAAAAAAAAAAAAAGGGAAATAAAAATTGTTGATTTCTTTATTATTGGAAAGCTTCTTGCTAAAAAAAAAAAAAAAAAAACGAAAAACAGACAGTCCAGACATCTCACAAGATTCACAGACAAATTGCTATAGAAGACTATCTCAATAAACATGTAAAGAAGAAAGGAGATTAGCACTGAAAGGATCTTGTCTCCTAGATATAATCTGCTAGCCTATGTTAGCTAGAGTTCGATAAACTGAAAAGAAGTACCAGCCTGTCTTGATGAAGGACTTGATGTTACAATTAACTAGATGATATAATCCATGTGGCACTGTATCATTCAGGGTCAAGCACTGTGGATGCTTTTCAACCACAAACCTTTAGGGAACATTTGAACACTACACTTATTAAGCACAATTGAGGATGTGGATGTCAGCCCAAAACATAAAAAGGAACAATAATGGGATTTCCTGTCCAACTGCTTCTGAGAGGCTTCTGTTCATTAACAAGCTATGACTGGGGGAATTGGGGAATTAGCAGGCACCAAGCATGGTGTGGTGCATTCAGACTTACTGAGGCCATGGCCCTGGAAAACACCCAAAGCAGGGAGATTATTTTTAAGTATTTTCTGAAGCTTAATCTATTCTGCTGTATGAGTAAAGAAAAATAGGCACCTGGTACACTGAGCAGCTAAAAATGCAACAATGGCCACCACACAGGGCTGACCAGTAATGGTCACCACGAACGACACCATGAAAGTATCTGCTGTGAGGTAGACTCCTCAAACTGAAAAGCAGTAAAACTAGACACTCAGAGTTGACATGAATCATAGCATGCTGATCAGCATCTGCTGCTACATACACGCCCTTCCCTATGCTCAGTGTTCAGGTAAAATTCACCTCAAGGTTTGCATCTACTTACACTAATAGAGATTAGTGTTAGAGTGGTAAAGCCAAACTTCTGAAGAATTCTCTTGAAAAAGCTCATAAATGCCCTAGTCACTAACTGAAAATTGACTGGTGAGCCTTATCATGCCATCTGTAAGAAACCACAATCAACAGATGGTGCTTCTGGTATCTCTGGGTTAGTGTTCCGGTACCTAGTAAACCCTCTGTTCTGTGCTGCAATGATCCAAGCTAAGGACCTCGCTTTACCTCAAGTAATTTGCACCTGACAAGTTCGAACTTACATACCCAGTGCTTCTGCCTTATGGCATATAAAATGTTACTAATGCTAGTGTGAGTCATGGGAACATAGGAACTTTTCGTACAGTTAATAAGATTTTGTTGAGAAAGGTATTTTCTTTCTTTGATAGTGAATTTGAGCAAGAATATTTTGTTCATGTGAGGAAAAAGACGAAAATTTGGTTTAATACATAGAGTGGAAAATTCCCCAAAGTTCCAAATAAGCAGCTTACGCCACATTGGGTATCACAGAGCTTAGATGAGTTGGATAGTATTACAGATCAAGAATTAAAAAATAATAATAAAAAGGCACATTTATTATAATCATTCATCTTTATATGCACAATGACATTACAAAGTGACTTACTTATCCAGAGGAGACCAGTCTCCATCAGATAAGGGGTAATGATCCGTTGAGTGATAAATCAAAGATTCTTTTTGTTCTTCGCCTTTTGGTGATGAATTTGAGGATCCTCTGTAGAAATAACATGAGACATTTAATAAGTCAACTGTAAGAAATCTGCATTACTAATTCAGTTAGAAAAGTGACTTTACATGCTATTAAAAATCCAAGATCTAAAGGAAGAAGTGTAGAGCTTAAAGAATTCATTGTTTGCAGCACACCTGTAAACAAGTTAATTATTACAGAAACAAATGTTTTTACATATTGCAAGTTTAAAAGGTCTCTGATACCATGTAAGTTAATACTGAACTAGGAATTCATGATAACACTCTCTACAGCCAGCTAATACTACCAAAACCCTCACTTAGACTTGCTGCTGGCCACACAATTCATCTGTAAGTTTGCATCATGGCTACACAGTGCAAATAATACAAGAAAGATGAGCCTGTAACTTCAGTGTAAAATGCAAAAAGTTATTTTAAGACATTATTATGAAAGAAAGAAGAAATATTTCCTCCATTAGCAGCATGCTTGTACTGAACCTCTTTTGGAATGCTAATGCTAATTTATCTTATGGACATAGAAAAAAAATATCATTATATATTAAAATACATAAATACTTAGATTTTACACACTTACTTAATACTGCAGCTTACTTAGGCTGTAAGCAGTTACAATGATCTCTCATTTGAGCACGTCTTTCATTTGGAAGAGTCTAGACTCTGTTAAATACTGAACTTATAAATGTATCTTAATACTAGGTATTATTATTCTTATGAAATGAGAGTCCTGATGATGAAAGCTTGGCTTGATGTTATAGCTGCAAAGACTTTTGTACACACCTTTGCACTCATTAAACTTTTCTATTATAGCTTGGTTTATACTATTTTATTCAGTGCTAAGTATCTAAAAAACAGGCAAAAGATGTTATCAAAAGACTAACAAAAGCACACTAGAAAACTATTACAGAGGGGTCCTCAATATTTTGACTTCAGAGGGTGGGCAAGATGACAAGTAGATGATACTGAACAGATTTTATTCACTACGAATTGGCCACCAAATGAGTTTACATGAAGCACCAAAAAAACAAAACAAAACACAAAACTAAGTGAATAAATCTCATCTCTAAGGTTAAAAATACAAACACAGTCAAAGATCACTGAAAATAAGAGTGGAGAATTAATTAGTGTATACCAATTTATAACATCTGAGTTCACTATTCATTCCAAACTACTAACTTTGCAACGTTCATAAAGACTGCTACCACTTCCTCTCATACATATCCATTTTATATTGAATCTAAATACTGAAGATTTTGGAGACAGGTAACTTCTTCCAGCTTGATGCACTGCATGGCTGGTTTAAGAAACCAATGAATCATTTAAAGGCATTATGTTAGAATGCTCCAGAAGGTTAATGTACATTTAATGCCTTCCTGAAAGCACGGACGAATTGTGTGGATTGAAAGTGAAAATCATTTCCATTTTACAGGGCTGGGAGCAGTCGTGGAGCATGACCCAGGACTGACACTATGCAACACCCCTAGCACTGGGAAAAAAAACGCCCTCTATTTCTGAGCACATGCACTAATCTCAGTCCTGCTGGTATTTTAGATTATTGAAGCATTTATAACATAACTAGATCTACAGCATGCCATCATAGCTAGAAGAGACAAAAGCCATTTAAAAAAAGCTCCATAAACATTTGGAAACAGATTTTGGATTTTCCTGAGGAACAGGAAACAGCTTGTTTACCACTCTGTAAGGAAAGAACTAGGTAAGACATGACGTACTGGTACCTATGGCTGAATTTTTGACCTTCCTGTTGGAACTCCACCCTCTGTTTTCCTTTCTCGGTGTCACTCTGCAATCTGAAGATATGTCTAATAGCAGTGTAAGGTTTTATTTCTTTATAGAGAGTTTTTTTCAGTACCAGGCATTTATGGATATCACACAGGGCTATAAAAACACTGCAAACCTACTGATAGCACCTTACATCCCCACGGGATGTGCGCAGAAACCTTATGAATGTTTTTCTACAACAGTATCTTCAACTGGAAAAGAAACTGTATATGCTTATCACAAAGCATTTTATTTCCTGCCTTGGTAAGCCACTGGAATGATCATCCATGAACTCCACTAATAGATACATAGCCATGAACTTACTGTCTCTGGGTTTCAATTAGTACAATTTAATTTTTCAGTCCTGCACTTAATGATCATTCACATGAAAACAGCATTCCTTTTTCATAAGGTCACCTTCCTTTCGCATCACAACACTGACAAGGCATTTCTACTGCCGTTTTTGTTATTAAACGTATTCTGGTTTACAAATAAAAAGCCTTCTCAATCCTTCATTCTAGACAGTACAAAAATAAAACTGGAGTAACCTTTATGGAAACACTATTGCTTATTCGGCTACAACTAGACCAGACATTTCAGTCAAACCTACAAATTTTTACTCATCTCTCATCATATTAAGATAACTGCTAGAATATTAATTTGAATTCTGAACACTTGTTGAAATCAACTACTATTGATGTAACATCTTAAATTTGCAATGACAGAAAATGAATTTTGCAATGACTTATTGAATGAAGACTAAATCATTACAGGGTGTATTTGCTTTCTTCCTATACTTGATGGTTGATTTTTGATGTTTTCACTATGACAAGATACTGTTGTCTTAATGCTCTTGCACTGAAGCCTGATTAAAAATCTTGCTTTTCTTAAACTGATAAAAAAGTAAAAAGGCAGAAAAAAAATCAAGCCAAACGAAATACCAAATCTTCACCGTCAAGAGAGCAGTATCTAAATGAAAATTCTTTGACATAAGCATGACAATGAAAACAAATGAAATAGTAATACCACAAATATTCTGGAAGACACCTAAAATTCCAAATTTTGTTGTGTTTTACTGGCGTAGGTGTGATATCACTTAGATTCATGTTCTTCTGTTGCACTGATCTTTTTGACTGCTACTTATTATTAAGCTTGCGACTCCCCTGAAGACCCATACTGAAGGAGAGATTTTTCAGTTACATTTTATTATTGTACCAAAGCATTCTTCTATTTCCCAGAGCAGATATAGAATTTATTCATACTACATTTAGCAGTAAAGTTGTCCAATAAAACACTGAGCTCTGTTTAAAAACTAACTTCACTTCTTTCATTCAACAGCCTAAGAAATTTCCATGCAACCCTGTTGAGTAGGCTTTCCCTGGATTTTAAATATTTAAATGCTTGATAGCTTTATGTCCATAATTCTTCC
Source organism: Anas acuta (assembly GCF_963932015.1). Classification (NCBI taxonomy): domain Eukaryota; kingdom Metazoa; phylum Chordata; class Aves; order Anseriformes; family Anatidae; genus Anas; species Anas acuta. The sequence continues at coordinate 105,976,391 of NC_088980.1, forward strand.
GATTGTTCTCCTAACATTTCTCAGTACGTGTTACAACTTTACTGCAAGCTCCAATTTACTAATAGTTTATCCACTTCAGCATACAGGGCTGGTTATTCCCCACCACAACTACACATATGTAGAGAGTTCCCTTTATTAACGTAAAGGAGTGTTAATTTTTGTAGTTTGTAGTTACTGAAGTAAACTTCAGTAGGAAGAGGAGTCAGATGCAGTGTACTAGAGACATTCCACATTGGAGTTTACTTACAGGTTTCCAAACACTACTGGACCACCCTGCCTCAAAGAAGTTACACAACAGATCAGGACATTTTTCTTTATGAGAATGGACTTAAATGGATTTCATGTTTACAACAAAACGGCCAAACTTGAATGACTCTGTAAGAATACAGAAGGCAACAGTTTGGGATTTTGTTTAACAGGAGCCTACCTACAAGCCTATTGAAACTTATACATTACTCGCATAGAGGAAAGGTGCAAGTCACTTATAAAAAGCTCAGTAATACCAGTAAAAGCACTCAGCGAATATTTCATAGTTTACCTTAGGGGTTGAACACTTTTCTCATCATCTGAGCTTATTTCCATTTCAAAAATCTCTTCTGTCCCAGTAGAAGACATTTGATCTTCCTTCCTCGTATCTTGCTTGTATTTCTTTCTTCTTCTTTTTTTCTTTTTCACAGAGCCTGGGGTGAATACAGTCTCTGGTTCCACAGAATGTGGAATTTCTGAGTTTGCACATGTCCTCTCATTTTCACCTGATTTCAAATGATTGTCACTGTCTTTAAAAAACTGGTCTTCAGTGGGTATTGGAGATGTTGCCAAATATGCAGGAACTTTTTCCTAAACAAAAAAAGAAAATGAAGCACAAATTTAAAAAAAAAAAACACAGAACTTGTTATGTGCATACAGGATAATTACTAATCTTTGCATCTATTTTTAGACATGAAACCATACAATAGCCCAGCGATATAAGAGGCTGATATCCAGAATGGAAGTTCACTGGAAGGATTACAGGAAGTTCAGATAAATGAACATTAATATTATTACAGTTTTAAGGCACACACGCACGCTTAATTTTGACAGCAAAACAGTCACAACAGTTCCATCCATACTTAGCAAATGTATTACTAAAAACAGACTGATTAAACCCAATGTTATCTATCTATTTTGAAACAGATTCATAAAAAGGTGTTGAAAGGTTGGATTCACAGAAAGGTTGGAAGTGATATCTGGACATTATCTGGTTCAATCTTCTGTTGAAAGAATTGTTTACATCACAACAACAAACTGAAACATATCAAGACCTAGACTGAAAGAAATACGCTGTGAAGGAACAAATATGAAGTGAACAGAAAGAGAAGATAACTGAATTTCCATGGATGGGAAAAAGCTATGGGCTCAAATTAATGGTAGCAATAGAACTAAATATTCAATGCCTGTGTGTGATCTTTCTTCTGAATATCAAGTTCTGAAAACAGCAAAGACTGACCACTTGAAAGAGCCTTTCCAAATTCACTGAGACCTCTGATGAGAGCTTTAGCATTAAACACAGCTTTGAGAAGGTACCACAAGGAAATGTTGACCAGTAGCAGAAATGCAGAGAAAAAAGCATCTGTGAGCACTAGAAATAACTCAATCTATTTTCAGCATGAACTACCAGCTTTCCAGAAGACATTACGCCCAGGTAAGGGACATCTAAGTTTATATTAAACTTCTGCTCTAAGTTAATATACAAAGTTAGTGGTAATCACCCTTCGTTTCTGAAAATAATCTTAAGACTGATCAGTTCCCATCAATGGCTAACAACTTGCAGCTATAAAGAAGCACTTTCAGTTTTGATTTTATTCATGGTGAACGTTACAACAGAACTCATACTTGCTTTCTCTTAAATATTATGAATTCCTATCCCAACTTACCATTTAGGTCACTAGTCTAGATGTTTATTTTCTTCTTCCACTTTAAGTAATATTTATCTCCTTTTGAAAGGAGAGCTTCCTCCATTCCCTCACAGTAAACAAGCACTGTCACAAGCTAGTAAGAGGATCAAGCTCATTTCCTTGAAAGACTGATTCCTAATAGCTACAGTGAATACACACACTTCATCCTTTACTTTGCTGAGACAGATTTTTTTCCCTTTCTCCTCTAGTTTCATTAAACATTCTGGATTTTTATATTTAAAATTCCTTTCCTTTTATGCTGCTGAATATCCTTCCTGAAACAGAAGTGATCAAAACCAAAGCTCTATACTGAAAAATACTGCAATTACACAGGTTCCACATCCTTAGGAAACTTGACTAAAAATGAACTATTCCTGTTTTCTCAGAAGCTTGTTATCTTCCCACTGAAAAATGTCTTGGGACATTATTTCCTGCTTTCTAATACAATAAAAATTCTCAAGTTAAAGCAGCTATTGCTAACTGGTAAAAATTTCATAAATAAAATCATGAAAAAGTATGTTAAAAATTGTAAGAAAAAATATGCCAAATTAATCCACTTTCATTAGTACAGAGATTGTAATGTAAGCTATAAGAACATATGACAAAATGTGATTATAAGACTCTGCAATCTGTATAACTGTAGTTATAATCTGTATAACCAAAATGAATATACTAAAACAAAGTGACCTTCAAATAATGGTCTAATGGTAATAATCAACTAGTTACTTTATTATCACTGGTACCATAACTCTATGAAACACCAAGCACCTTGGCAGTACATGAAAATGATGTAAGAGTCAGTCACAAAAATCTAGCTTTCAGGAGTTACCATATTGACAATACTACATTAAGCATTTTCAACACATTGCTCTGTTAACAGAGCATCGTAGCCATCATAAAGCACAAAGCTCTTACATTTTCCTCCTCAGTTTCTTGTACAAAGAAAGCTTCTCCATTGTCACCCAGTTTCATATGAAGATCAACAGCATCACCATTAATTTCTATATCGATCTGTGGAAAGAGACGATTTAACATGATTAATTCATCACAGGGGAAAGCACTGACCATGAGTCTTGCTCATCTCTGATGATAAACTTTGTTCCATTGCATAATCATCACTTTCCCTCCTCTGCTTTCTGAAAGAAGCTTGTTATAATGGTCTGTATTTTGTTAACTGAAAATACATCAGGCTGTTAGTAGAGGTCCTAAAACCTACAAGAAAAACTGAAAACATCTGATGACTAAATCTTGCTCACCTGATTTAGAGAGCTAGAAGCATAAATAAGCACTGCTCTAGTCTTTCTTTCCTGAAAGAATGATAAACGACAGAGTATTCACATATTTTAGCTCAGACTGAATTGGGGCCTAGCACAAACCAGTCACAAAGACCAGAAGTTCAAGATGGAAAACTGGAAGACCGCTGAAGGCAGTATTTTTTCAGAGAAGGAACCTTAACCCCATGCTTCCAATAGGGCAGATTTTGCACAATTTCTTCTGCAACTCAGATACTGTTTCAGATTTTCCTTCTCATGAGTTTATAAGTTTAAACACTCACCATAGTGCTTTTGCAAGAGGGAAAATGCTTTTAGACTTGTTAAAAGGTACTTTATGACATTTTTAAGCTTAGTTCTCCATTAGAACACTTTTTCCTTCAATTTTAAGCTCAGTTTCAAATAACTCCTGCCGTATGCATATCTCACTTGCTGTACAGACATTAGGCATTTAAAGTTCATCTGTATCACCTCCTATACCTTGCTGAAAAAGCGTTCATGATGTAATTTGTTGCAGAACTGTTAAGGAAAACAATAAAACCAACTTTTTTTCAGCAGTGTGCTCATTAAGAGAACACTAGCAAGTGGGAAAACAAAACAAAACAAAAAAAGAAAGAGGAAAACTGCTGATAGCCTGTGTTATGAGAAGCGCAAAATCTTAATGCGTGCAACTTGGAGTATGACCACACCCTTAACAAAAAGCTACCCAAAACATTATTTCTCCTTTCTTCTTTCTCCTTTTATAACAAAAATATAAAGATAAGGGTAGTTTCCTGCAGTGCCACTTCACTTCGTAGAATAGCTGCATATAGTCCTGAAGTTTTACGATCTGTTTAAATCAATCCGCCCTTCAGTAACACACCCCCAGGGAATATTGTCATACACAGTACTCCCTCCTGGGAGTACTTAGGATTCTTACAAGGATGTAAACTCCCCACCACAATAGATTCATTTTAAATCAAATTAACAACCCAATCCAGCCCACTCCCTAAGTACACGATTACTAAAGCCTGGACAAGGGGATGGCAGCACCACAGTCTCAGACCGGCCAGATAGAGTTGTACCCAGTACGATTCCCTATCTAATACACCCACCAATGAACAAAGTTTAATCCCCAATTTTTATTTGCTTGTAGATAGTAACAATTGCATTTTCTACTGCGTATCAGCATTAAACAAAGATAACCACAGCATGGCTTGGGCAGGAAGTGACCTCAAAACATGAGTTAGAAAAGAAGGAAAGTAACTAAAGAAAGTTAGTTCCAACTCCCCCGCACTGGGCAGGGACACCTCCCACCAGACCCGGTTGTCCAATGCCCCATCCAGCCTGGTGTTGAACGATTCTAGGGATGGGGCATCCACAGCTTCCTTGGGCAGCTTGTGCCACTGCCTCACCACTGCAGTGAAGAATTTCCTCCTAATATCTAATCTAAGTCTCCTCTCTTTTAGTTTAAGACCATTCCCCTTGTTCTGTCATTGTCTGCCTGAGCAAAAAATCACTCTCCACCTTTTTTATAAGGCCCCTTAAGGATTGAAAAGCTGCAATGAGGTCTTCCCTGAGCCTTCTCTTCCCCAGGCTGATCAACTGCAGCCCTCTCAGCCTTCCTTCATGGAAGAGGTGCTCCAGCCCTCTGGTCATCCTCATGGCCCTCCTCTGGACCCACTCTAACAGGCTCTCAGCCTTCTTGTGCTAGGGTCTCCAGACCTGGATGCAGGGCTCCTAGCAGGGCCTCACAAGGGAAGAGCAGAGGGCAACAATCACCTCCCTCTGTCTGCTGGCCATGCCCATATTAATGCAGCCCTGGTAATATTTATGACAGGTCACCAACCCTTAAGATATACTCTATTTATCCCTCAGACATCCCAAAAATAGTTTCTTTCAGCATCAGGGATGCATTAAATGCATTTAGCATTTATTTCCCAGCATACTTGAATAGATAAATAAATAACCACATAAATATTTTAAGACTGTGAAGTGTCTGTGCTTGTAGTATAATTCTTTACTCGATAACTTCAAGAGCTGTCAGAACTGTTTTTAAAACAGCATTTTTTTCTTGCAGAATTCTTAGATTACCCTTAGATTACCACCGGAAGTCCTGTTTTGCATTCCAAAATTATCACTCCATAACAAGAAACTGCTCTACACTTAATGAAGCTGCTAACTGGATATGTGGGGGGCTGGGAAAGGAAGAAAGAGGAGTAAAAAAGCAAATGCATTGGTATTCAAAGCTTTGTTTTGGCCCACTTTCTGCACTTACCACTTTCTCTTTGGAGCGCAAGACACCAAGCTTCCCAAATCGGACATGAAAAGGAGAACACTGGTATGTGCCATCCTGCTGCCGGACCACAATGACATCGATGCATCCTGAAAGGGTAGCCTGATTAATGCCTTTGTACAGTTCCTTCACAGTAACCAGGACTTGTCCCGCAAGTTGTCCTACGTAGTTCATAGTCTGAGACTAAGGAAGAGAAGAAAAAAAGTAATTAAAGAAAGTTTTTTTTTAAGCTAAGTTCTTTTAAAAATCAAAATACATATGCTATATCATTTATCAATTACTCTGCTTAATTTAACAAGCTTTACAAAAATGCCTTGAAGAGTCAACGGAATTTTGAGCCAATTCTTGCCAGTCTCCAGACCATTCTTAATAGCTTATGGTTAACTTGAACATACATTTATTTAGTATTTTAAGGTAAATCTTGAATTATGTCATTTTAAAACCTGAAAGGCCTAGATTCAAATAGTGCTTAATTACGCAGGTAAGCTCAGAGAAATTTGTTCTCTGAAGATTGCCTATTTAATACAACTGATCCTTTATTGAAAATAGAGATAACTATATGCAAGGATGCAGAAAACCTTAAGCATCAGAGTAAGTTATATAGAATCTACAACACGCAACTCTTCCTTCACCATGCTGTATTTTAAAAATGGCTAAGTCACCTCAAATTATCAAAAGATTAACTGAGAGACATAAGCTGCCCAAAGGAGTTTGGAAAAAACAAATGGGAAAGGAATCTTTTTTTTTTCCCTTATATAAGTGAAGCACAACCCCAGTGAATTTATTCTGTCATGAAACAAATGCTAAAAACTCTTGCAACAATGTTATGGGCTTGTAAAAACTTTTTTGAAAAGCAAGGACATTGTTGTGTCTTGAGCATTCCCCTCATCTACAGAAACTAGAGTACAACCTACCAGTAACAACCATTATTTCCACAGAAATTATATCCAAAGTGTAAACACTAAATGATAAATACATTCTCATACGTAAAAGCAAGTCCTAACCAAGTTTACGCAGTCATGCAACAACTTATTTTAAGTGCAAAAAGCTATCTTAGGAAACAATGGAGGTTTCACAAAGTTTCAGTCAAGAGAAAACAAGTCTTAGTTTTTGCAGTTGTTTACACTCCTGACATCATGAAATTGAAAAGACCAATTTTAGTGTAGGGTAAGAAACCTTTGCTAGATGAGAATGGGGGAGCTTAGGACAGGAAAAAAAAAAGGAAAAGAAGATGAACATTAAGGTTATTCTCTGGTCAAACTGAAAAGAAATGCAAAATGCAAAGATAAACAAAGAACACATACAATCACTTATCAGTTATTGTAGTCCATTAAAATACTTAAGCAACCTTCTGAATGACTAAGTCTTTCAGAGTAAGAACACAACATGAACTATGAAGCAAAGTCCAAAAAACATCTCAGCTTTAATCGAAAGAGGAGGAAAAAATGTTCTAATGGAGAACTAAGTGCAATCCTTCCTCATTCTGCCCTCTCCTGTCTCCCACCCAAAAGGTTGCTACAAACCCATTTCAAGGGCATCCAAGGGAATGCACAACTCAGAAGCTGAAGCCACTATTGGGAGAACAAAGAGCCACTGCAAACAAGCAAAGCACACAAATGCAACCTGTAACTGGGCTTAAACTATAAAAACCTATTTGGGGATAATATTTGTTCAAAGAGATCCAAAATTAATTTGTCTATTTGCTTAATCTGTTTTTATTAGCCTTCAAACAGGGTTTCGAGTTCTATTCACGATGACGTTTAAGATTTTCCTTAATGCCTCTAAACAAAACTCTATTACACTACAAGAATTCTTCCTCCTGATATTGCTTTCCTTGGCTGGGTAATTCATCAAGTACTTCCATTCTGAGCCTTCAAAGCCTGCTTTAGAGTCACACAGGGTGCACTGCATTCATTCAAAAGGAACTGATTCTGTAGGCATCTAACAGGACCAATATAACTGTAAACGTGCAAGAAATCTCAAACTACTTTCAGAGAGAGCACAGCTATGTAAGTATTTTTCCACTTTCTGGGCTTTTCAAGTCCAACACACGCATGTTAGCTAATGATATTGAGATTTAAAATTACAGAACAAACACCATTCTTCTCCAGAAAACTTAAAAGGATAGCAAAGCTAACAAGCAAAGATAGAGGCTTGACAATCTAGATTGAAAACTCTTTTGGTATAAACCACAGGATTACCACGCTAGATAACATGCTAGAGAATTTTCTCCCACAGCTTTTGCACAACGTGGCTGACAAAGATGAGAGGAAACTGTCATTGAGCGACTAATGAAATTAGCAGAACAGCCTCCTTATTAAAATTAGCAAATAATAAAAATCAGTTTCACCTCCAATTAGTTTCACGTGCAACTGTAAAACTGCTTGCTAACCAAATAGCAGCTCACTTGCAAGACTGGGAGGCCACACTTCTACACTTCCTCAGCAGCCCCTCTCAGTGAGCTGCCTGCAGCTTGCAAGAAGCACACCCAGTTTTTGTCTGGGTGCTTCAGTCAGGAAGTTTGATCAGCACACAAGAACGTGACAAACACCAGGCAGACACCAGAGTGCTACAAGAAAAGGCTGCAGCAGGGAACTGAACATCCTCCTTTTGGCAGGGGAGATATTTGCTGCGTCCCATGGAGCTGCAACCCAAGAAAGAAAGGCTGCAATATTTTTATTTTTTAATTCTTTAAGCTATTAATCCTGCCCTATGCTGACAGTCAATCCTTACTTAAGTTACAGGGGAAATTCTCGGACAAATGTTGTCATTCACATCCAGATGTTGGCCACTTCCAAGGGGACTCTGGTACTGGCTTACACAAGAAAAATGATTTCATGATGCCAGGATGACTGAATTTGTTAGATGACACAATCAGGAACAGCCATCCTTTACAGAGTATCCATCCCATGTATTTAATTTCAACAAACAGGACCTGAGAAGTAGGCCTAAATGAGGAATTCTTTATTATTTACGTACTGGCTATTTAAAAGCTCAGAATTTCCCGCTGTTAAGAATTGAGTTGAGGCGGCAGGCATTCTAGTTGTCCTCACAGACATGTAACTGATCTCGCCTAACCACAGAAAACCACCCCCAAACTCCTTAAGACTAAAAGCATGCACCTCATGCACACGCTTACTTTCCTGAAGGGAAGGTTACCTCTTCTACACATCTCACTGAGAGCTCTGTAGCTCACAGCATGACTTTTCAGATTGCACCAACAGAATAACCCCTCATGTATGGAAAAAATTATGAGCTTTCAAACCTAATGAGTATCAAAAATATTTACAAAGAAGCTTTTTATGGTCCAAGTCTTAACCACAGAAAGGGTCAGACTGGAAGGGACCTAAAGACCACCCAGAAAAAGAGTCCAGATATGTGCTGCATACCTCAGAAGCAGCGGCACTTTGGTAGCTTTGGGATGGAAGTCACCCAAGAGATACTTAGAGAGACACTTTTTGTGCATGTAAAATAAGGATTACAAAGCACCTTCCAGGGATAAGCCACTTGCTACCCTTACAGTAACAACTTCTTCACCAAAGAGCACTTTTATTGAAGGACATCAGCTGCAAAAAGCAAAGCCATGAAGGGAAAAAAAAACCACACATCTGTATCAGAACTTAAAAGACTAATCTACCTTTATTGTTACATATTTTTAAAAGGAAAAAAAGGCAAGAAGAAAAGATGGTCATAATTTACAAGTTCAGCTTCTAACATAACAGTTCACTCTGCAAGATAAACATGTTATTTAAGAAGGTTCAAACTAAAGCAAACAACAGATTGATTAGAAACAGTGTGACCACATACCTGAGAAACATGAGGTGTTTCATTTATCTCAAATGCCAAGAGATTTTTTCCTGGCTAGAAAATCTGTGGTGAGCAGCACTGAATCTGACTACAGATAGCAACAATGCAAAATGTTCCTGTGATAATTCTTGCAAATGTATAGAAGTACCTCAGATCACAGAATAGGAAGCAAGATAAAGAACTTCCTAGATAACATTCTTAGTTATGTCAAGCTTAGTAAACATTTTTCAAGTGCCATTGCCCTGAAAGCAGCATGACTCCAAGAGCAATATGCCTTCATAACCTGCCACAGCAACCTAAAAACAATTTCCAGTTCTGTAATTCGAGACGTTTGATGGACAAGACAAGTTCAGAAAGGGCAAAGCAGTAACACTTCACAATCCTGTTTAGCTTTCAAATTTGTTTTGCTATCCGGAGCATACATATTACCTGAGGCAGCCAAATTCCTGAACTCTGCACAAAGATGAAGTTGCTAGGGCTCACTACTACACATTTTTCTAGGATAGAAGATTTAAAAGCCTACCAATATCTAAGATCTCACAGCAGAAAATCATTTTTTTGTGACTCTGGGGCTCCAGAGAGATTGATTTTTGAGTGTTTAAGCTTACTACCTTGCTTGCATGAACTCATCCAGCTGAATATATTAACATTACTAAGCAAAATGAACTGTAAACGGAATGGAGGAAAGGGTCTGAAAGATGCTGTCCTAAAAAATAAAAAGATTGTTTTCGCAGCAAGAAGCCTTCACACAGAAATAGGCAGAAACTGAAACTCTGTCTGGCAGGGAGGGTAAGAGAGGAAGGGAAGACACATAAAAGCAAAGGAAAATATCTGCCTCGGAAGTTCAAGAACTAAAAATAAAATTCGCCTACCCTCATCTATAAAATACTCCAATCAGCTAAACTAACCCTGCATATGTTGGTTGAACAGCTCACGCTACAGGAATGAGAAATAAAATGGCTCTCAAAAATGATTAAACTGTACTACACCTCAGATTAAGAATTTAACATTCTCTACGCAATAGATATCCAAGTTTTAAGAACTCAAGATCCAGGAAATGCTTATGTTTGTATAACCTGAGTGGGAGAGTTATATCCATGTACCATTAGCATAGACGTTATTTTGGCTGCTACAAAACCAACAAGTCTTCCTGAATAACTTCTGTCCTTCAAGAATACCGATATACAAACACATGATACAGTCCAAAGACAAACCATTTTTTTTGCTTGTTTGTTTGTTCTGGTGTTCTTAAAGGCGCCACCTCTCATGCAGGCACACCCGGACTGAACACTACAACTGCCTGTTTCAACAGCAGAAAAAGCATGCAAGTTATCAGACTGCTCTAGAGAGACGCAGCTTTAGAGGGTATGACTTTTAACTATTATATAAAATAAAAAAAGTTAGTTAAATGTAGATCTTCGCCTAAAAGAGAGTATATATTCCTCTATCCCATTTATTTTGAGCTGCAGCTAGAGGATTAAAAGATTGCAATGATATAAACAGTAAAGAAGTTGCATGTATTTCAAGAGATTATGTAGAAAAGCAAAATAAAATCAAGCATAGCATTGACTTCCCCCGGTTTATCTCACCTTGCCTATGTTTGCATGCATATATATTTACGAGGCAGGTGCTTTACCTAACCAGAGGAAAAGCTTTTTGAGACCATACAAAACAACCACTGTAGCACACGGTCTACTTGGCAAAAAACAAGCAAACAACCAGAACAAACCCAACTTCCCTCCTAAGTAAGATTTTAATTGTGGTTTAGGATTGTTCCCAGTACCGCACAGAGCACTTACGGAACAAAAATGGGGAAACCAAGCAAATCTGTTGACCACCTTAAGTCTTCTTCCACAGAGAAAGATGTAAGCAGGTGATTTAGTAGCTAATTACGCTATAGGAGCCTGTAATTAGCAATACATGTCAAACTCACCAAGATTCCAGAAGGAACCCTTCCATGGGCAGCAGCAACATTTCTATTGAAGTTATCTTCAAAATCATACTCTTCTGAGAAATTCATCTCAGAAAACAACAAACTAACTTTCCACAGTACAAGTAAATGCAAAGATCACAGCCATAGCAGAACATTGGATCAGCATTTCTTCTCCTTCCACAGAGGGGTAAAAGAGCTATGCAAAACTTTTGGTCTCTTAGAGGAAAACGCTCGGTGTACTTTCCCACGCAAGACCAAGATTAAAAAGGAAGCACTTCTTTAAGAAACCTCACATAGAAACTCCCTCACCAATAGGCTTTGCTTGAAATGTCACAGCCCCCTTGCACTCTTTGAGATAAGCACTAACACGGACAGACTTTGCCATATGTTTACTCTGATAGGTAATGATCTTGCGTTACGTTTGGTCACATGGCTGTAGCTGAAGCTCCCATGCAAAGAAACAGGGATTTGGTTAATGATTCTTAAGCAAAGTCTACATTGGCTCACTTGGAGACTTTTTGCCCACTGTTATGACTTTACTCGCCTGTGGCAGCATTCCAAGTGTGAGCCCAGGCTGCTGCACACCGTGTTCAAGAACACCAGTTACCCCTCCAAGGGTCTGTTCCCTTTGCTGATGGCTTCACCGGGTTGCCTATTCAAGGTTATAGGACAACTATGATGCCAGCTGATATTTGTGGAATATTTTCCCCCTTTTTGAAATAGCATTGTAATAGTAAACAGACAACTGACGTGGTATCAAGCTTATACTAAACCATACAAAAAAAAAAAGGTACATCAGAATAAACATTATTTCCTCCTGTGGAAGTATACCTACTTTGTTGAAACAGAATTGTTAAAGCAGTGTGAACTGGATGTGTGGACAACACGAACAAAGCTTGCTGTATGCTCCATGACTAAGAAAAAGATTTTTTTGTTCTGAGGAATTTTGAAGTGTCATTTCTTCTCTAAATCATACCCTGGCTAGGTGAGGAAGTGGAGAAGGACAAGGAAACAAATCTATCCCTGTGATCTGGGGATGGGAGACACATTCCTGGGGACCATTAATGTTCTTCTGCCACCCCTCAACCCCCACGTTGTTACCCTGTGCCTGCTACAGAAAACTGTGTAGGACTACTTGGATTACAAACTCAAAGACCATCTCCAATTCTACTACCATCTGCACTCTCTCTTCCTCTAGGTTTTTTAAATTGATGTGTTAAACTCTGATGCGTTAACTACACTGGATGCAACCAAATCACTTCTACGTTTCTAGAAGAATTCAAGAACTACACCCAAGGCCAAAATTAAATCAGGCTTGATGACATACTCGTGCATTGAGTGATGGGATCACTATAACTGCAGTAAGGTTGCAATAAGCTGCTCCCATCTCTGGGTCCTTTTCTACATACTGAATAAACTCACATTTAATAGAACTTCACAAGAAAGATTACTGGTTTTGTTAGCAGATCTGAAGAGGGTTTTCAAAGGACATTAGGAATTACTAGGATACACTCAATTTTCATCTGCTTGTTCATCACTCCTTTATCACGTGTGTTCCATTTAAATACGTTAAGAAATAAGTTTGTGAGCAGAACAAAAGCCAGTTTTCTAAGACAGCGCTTCTCTTAAAACACTTTTGACTTTGGACACACAAAAACCAAAGCTTTTTTGTTATATCTGTTTTATTTTAGAACTACTCAGTATTTCAGATTAGCATTAATTTTCTTCAAAGCTTTTAGAAGTGTTTTAGAAAACAGCTTTTCCAGAATGCAGATCACACTGCAGTCACTGCTTTATTTTTTTGAATGCAGGTAGTAAGGTAAGGCTTAGGTAATAAGCTCTGCATGTTTAAGAAGCCTCCCTGTCTTTTATTTCACAATATTAATAAGTTAAATTCAATGTAATTCCCTCTGAGTAAGTTTGTTTTTAACTACAATGCTATTTACTTACAATTCATACAAGAAAATTAGCTTCAGTTTTGAAAAGCAAATAGACAAAAATTGGAAAGCATTAGAAGCAGTATTTGCCACGCAGTCTTAAACCAGTTCTTTGCTATGGGGTAGATTTTGTTGCGGTTTAGCCTCAGAAAGCACATACAAGTTTTTTAATTAGACTCATGCAAGCAAATATTGCTGACAAAGATCAGTCAGCACACTGTATTCTTTTTCTTCCCTTCTCTTTGTGGATCTCCACATCTTACCCCATTGCTCATGCATGCTTCCTGATGGAAATACAAATCCATTTTTAAATGGTACCTTTTTTGTAGTATGCGTCATAATACATTTGGCTCTATTAATTTAGTTTTAAAGCATCCCAGAGATGCAGGCCTTTTTTTTTTCACCTATGCAGTGGAAAACTAAGTCCAGGAGTTTAGGAATTAAAACCACAGATTTTTATTTTTTTGGAAAGTTAAGACTTGACTGTGCAGAGTGCCCCTACGTTATTTACCTCAAAGAGGTATATTCAAAACGCTTCTTCCATATGCTATATTGACATATCCCAGGTAATGATTCCAAAACAAACAAACAAGTCTGATTGCCAGTGGAAGTTACATCTCAGTGATTCGATTGCACTGCACAGGAACTGTAGAAGCAGCAAGGCCAGAACACAGCTCCAGGACTCTTCTCCAGCACTCCTCAGTACATGTTGTTCTAAGGTCTAGAGAGAAGGAAGCAAGCAGAAATCCTGCTGGCAGGAGCTTCTGTGAGAACACAATCACAAGTCACTCACAGATCTGGGGAAATTTGCTGAGACAAGCAATTGAGACAAGTGTATTCTTCTCTAAGAAATCATTATACATACAGCAAGTACGGGACAACCTGTCTTTGTCCATGTCCCACATGTCTCCATCCTGCCCCCAAACCCTTTTACTTATCATTAGCCAAGTCTTAAGCACCACAGTTGCTAGCCTCACACCTCATCCTGACGTTGGAAAAGGTCCTTTCTCCCTAAGGCCCAACTCTGAATCCTAAATTCCAGCCCACTTCATTTTCATGTACTGGCAATGCTTTGGCTATAGGGTGCAAACAAAGTGGAAGACTTCCCAATTCTCCAATAGGTATTACGAAAATCAGACTGCGACTGAGAATGCTTTCCAGCACCTGAGATCTCGCCTGCAGCCCTGCACTGAAGCAGTTGCTTACCAAACCTGGATATTAAGCTCTGCTCATTCCTGCTTGAGGTAAAATACATTCAATGCAGCATCATTGTTACTTTTAACTGCAGAAATCTATCCATTCTCGTTATGGATTTTTAAACCTAATATATAGACTAATAAGTATGCCAAGTGAAAATATATTTGCACATGAATTACAGAAGACATACTGAATGAAGACCATCTGCCTGTAGTCCCTTCTGAAAGAGAATTTTTCCCAAAGAAAACAGCTGGAGATTTTCCTCTAGGGGAAAGACATTACCTAGCGGGGAAAGATATTACCTAGTTTCAATTCTTATACAAAATTAAAATACCTGCTACAGTTTTCCATATAAAGGCTAAACATGCCTAGCATCTAGTGAGAATGATATTTTCCACTTAGGCGAATTTTGTTGTGAATAAAATTCAAGTTCTGCTCAAAAATGCCACAAAAAATAAAAGGCAGTGTTACCTGATTTACCTAAAAATTTCCAGCTGGCCAAAATGTAAGTATTAAAGTAATGAAAATAAAGCACTTATCACAAGTAATAATAGGATGGTACAAGAATCCAAGCAGTTAACAGATTGTAGAGAAACACCAGTGATACAAAAGCAACAAGCAATGCACTGTCCCCTAAAACAGTGATTAAAAATAAATAAAATTAAATGTCTAGTTTTCCATCTGGAATGAAAGATAGCAAACAGTTTCTACCAGATCTCCTGGCAGTTAGGCATTCAAAGGAGATGATTCGCCAGTGCAGCTTAAGTATTTTTTTGATTTCAGGAAAAAAGTTATCAAGAAAATCCACTTTGCATAGGCATGTCCCTTTTATAATGTGTCACCACTTATATCTGAATGACTTACTATGAATCATCTGATTCCAGTACTATGGCATCTTTCTTTCATTAACTTGAGCCCTATCTTCAATTTTCTTAATTATTTTTTTTCTGTTTACAGAGGAATTTCAGAGGAAGAAGAAAGAATACTTCAAGAGCTTATAAAGCAAGTTTAAAATAAATAAAAAATTATTGTTAAAATAAATAAAATAAATAAATAAATATTGATGAATTGATCAGTTCAACTGAAAACTTGTTACATTCACCAAAAAAGCAATGTACATGAAGACATGAGCTTCTGTCAAGGTACTGAAAAGACATAACTGGCTAGTGCAGACTGCACCCTTTCAAAATCTGCACGGGCATATCGCACCCAAGCGTCTGCCCCACTTGGCAGACAATCTATTTCCAGCAGCACAGACTGTTCCACTGCCACATCACCCTTGGTCGCACTTATCTCTAGATACCTGCCACAGTAACCAAAATGTCTGAATCTCATTTTGCATGACACGAGAGAAGCAGCCAGATGAAGCTTTTCCTGAATTTCCTTTCTAGAAAGCACTACAAGCAACCCATTACCTGTCTACTTTTTCCACTGCCCAAGAAGTCTCTCCATACACTGATCTACCTCAGGTGTATTTACACTTTCCTCCAACTTTCCCCACCTCAAAATCAAAGCATGTGTATTTAAGCAAGCAAAGCATCCTATCTATTAACAGTAAATTACTTAGCTACATTTAGGATGGATACATGAGTATAAGATCTGAGACTAGCACGTATCTTTAGGTTGTCCGGAACAAACAGAAATGTACTTATTCTGAGAAACGAATCCCTGAAATACCCAAGTTCAAAATATAGTATACATAAGCAAACAAGAAACCTCTTTTATTTGCTAAACTCTCCATAGCCTTGCTTGAGTTAATGCACTCATATCAAAATAGAGAGACATCTATACATTCAATTTGTATGTAAGACTGCTATTTTATTAGAAAAATAGGTAAAAACGCTGCATTCCTACCCAAAGGTATGCACAGAATAAGATGTTGGAAAGGGGAAAACTTGATATAGCTGAGCAAAGCAGCTTATGCTTACTCATTCACCCAACGCAATCTACCAGCATTATTAAGTTTTAATGAGCAGAGATCACACATCGGTCTGAAGGATACTTCTCCTCACCCTTAGCATATAACAGCACGCCTGTACCATACATACAAGACATGACAAACCTGCAAAGCAGCCCTACAGATTTCTTGTTTCTGTTAACATACACACTGCATTTGAGGAATAAAAGTCTTTAAGGCTAAGAATTTATTTAAAAAAAGTATCACTATTCTAGTTCACAGAACACACTAAATTCTACGGTTAAGCAAGTGAGAGAGAATTTCTTCCCTCTGTAATGGGATCTCAGCTACAGTTCATTATTCAAAGCTCTTCCTTACAAGAGCTTTGCAAAGAGTCCTCTACATGTATCCTTTAAAAGGCCTGTCATAACCATCAAGCCAAAAAACCTGTATTTCCTGAGGAGACAGTTACGCAGTTGAAAAAGACTAGTACGTCTAAAGACATGGCCTACGACTGGTTTAGCACGTGTTCACTTCAGCCACAGTGACCAACATAGAAACGCCACATGGTAAACTGGAGACTTTTCTATTATTATTTAGAGTATGTGGATTTCTGGTATTGAACTTCAGCATTTTGGATAAAGAAATGGCCTAATTGCTCAGTTAAAATTCTTATCTGTTCACTCTATTAAGACTACAGTGATGAGATCTCCCTTATTTTGGGAAAAGCACTGAACGACTTGGGACAACTTGTGGTTGCATGTTGTCAAGTGACATTATTGCAAAGCTGAAAGACACTGGTAACAACAAAATACTTAGCAAGGGCAAACTAGCATCCTTTACTTTGAAATTCCCTTGAAACATAAACACAAGAAAACATTAAATTCTTATTAAAGAAAGAAGAAATGTTAACCCCCAAAAGTATGGGTAAGCTCTGTCCTCCAATGTCTTTACATTCAGGCCTGACTTGGCACCAGAGCTGCGTCTCAAAGCAGCCTGGCAACACCAAGAGAAACGCAAGCCCTGAAGTTCCGATACACCTGAATGCTTGTGACAAAGGAGAGGGGGCAGCTAGGCAGAGTAAAAGCTCATTTGAAAGCAAAACATTCTTTGCAGCAGCATTTTTCTATGCTTGAAGTAGATAATTTCATTTATAATTCTTTAAACTCTGCTTGCCTACACAGGTATTTACAGAAATGACACTTCTGTGTTACTGTAGAGCTTTAAAATATACATTTAGCAACTTGTTAGATAGAGTAGTTCAGTTGGAACAGACCTTCAGAGATCATAGGGTGGCTTGGGTTGGAAAGGGCCTTAAAAGATCACCTGGTTCCAGCCCCCTGCCATGGGCAGGGATGCCACCCACTAGATCAGTTTCATCCAACCCAGCCTTGAACAGCTCCAGGGATGGGGGCGATCAGCCAGTCCAACTGCCTGACCTCTCATGGCCAACCAAAAGTAAAAAAGCATGTTGCTGAAAGCATTGTCCATATGCCTCTTGAACACTGACAGGCAAGTGGCACCAACCACCTCACTAGGAAGCCTGTTCCAGAGTCTGACCACCCCCCTAATGTAACTAAATGTTTCCCGATGTCCAGTCTGGACCTCCCTGGGCACAGCTCTGTGCCGTTCCTGTGCGTCCTGACATCGGTTACCAGGAGCAGACAGACCTTCCTCTGCATGTCCCCTCCCCAGGAAGTTGCAGAGAGCAGTGAGATCAGAAGTTCAAGCAAGTACTTCTCATCAGCACCGTAAGATCCAAAAGTCATTGGGATACAGCATGCTACTTTGTTCCGTTCTTACAATTTGCCCAGTATTGCAGGAACACATGTAAAGCATGTATTTTAGAGTGAAATTTGATCACAAACGTACCGCTCACTGGTTTGTATAAACCTGAAAGCTTTTTTGCTGTGATATATTTAACTTGCAGCACCAGATCTCACACCAGAAGCTATCCTTTCATCTCTTTCAGACAGTTTTCAGGTGTTCGCAATTCACGATATAAGCAGTGATTAGAAGTTATTCCATGTAGAAGCCAAGTCTATTTTGCTAAAAGCAGAAATAGCAGAGTTCTAATTCAGCTCAGATACTCGAAGCTCACACACAAAGACACTGAAGAACTGACTCCCTGGTCTCCTACACATTGCAACCTTGCACTTAACTTCAAAAAAATGAAAGAAGAAAATTCTGGAGTCTTAGCTATGTAAGCATCTTCGAGGAGAAAAAACACAATACCAAATGCAACTAATTTAATCTTTAGCTTTTATCAAAGTTCCCAGTGTGACCAGGAACAAAATCTTTTCAGCTTTATCTGAGCTAGACGGCAATTTCTTAGAGACGGAGACATTAAAAAAGCATGTAGCACAAAGAATGGCTCCTGTGTGCAGTCTCTGGGCTTCGGATACATAAGGAGGTGTGAAGTGCAAAAAGCACAGCTTACATTTCCCCATAACTGATCACGGCCTTACACAAGCGGCAAGAAATGCTGCAGGTAGGGAGAAAGGGCAAAGTTCTCTGCACTGCAATACAAGAACATTTCAGACGTATGTTTGCCTAGTGCAGAATAACAAACAAGTAACTTCATTTTCTAACAATCCAAAACATTAAGTTCCAGGAATAAGACAAGTTCAAACACCACTTCTTTTACAGGCCATTAAAAAACAAAGCAAAACAAACAAAAAAACACAAATATTTTGATAACTGAAAAGTTAAGCTATGAGCTTAACGATTAATACTGTAATTGCTCACTACAGCCTTTCAGCACTGCCTCTTCTTACTGTAGTATGAATATTGCCACACAATGGAGCATTTCGAACTCCCCAACATCCTGACTTTATTTAGAGACTTAACATCAGCTTCTCAGTTCTGTTATTCTACCATATAAGAGTGATGTTTTTAAAGGACATCTCACCAAACATTTGCTTACTTCAATAAAGCAGGATTTCCTTGATGTTTTCCCTAAGAGATAGTAGAATTGTTTACATTCCTGTATGTTCTGGGATGCGAAAAGCCTAGAGCAGGGGCTAGGAGAGAACTGACAGCTGTGGCTGGAGCTAGCTGCCTAGCATGCATACAGGCCACGGTCATGTACACACATACATATGTGCAGGATTGCCATGCCCACACTTCCAGTGACACAAAGTGAAGTCACACAGGGACTTAGGATTTTTTCATTTTAACTAATGAATGCCTGTACATCCTTAAAACACATATAAACCCACTCATTTTCCCTCTTAGAAACAGAGTCATTAAGGTTGGAAAAGACCTCCAAGATCACCTGGTCCAACCACCCCCCTACCACCAATGTAACCCATGTCCCCAAGCACCACGTCCCACCTTTCCTTGAACACCCCCAGGGACAGTGACTCCACCACCTCCCTGGGCAACCCGTCCCAGTGCCTGACTGCTCCTTCTGAGGAGAAACGTCTCCTCATTTCCAACCTGAACCTCCCCTGGCACACCTCGAGGCCATTCCCTCTGGTCCTATCACTAGGTACCTGTGAGATGAGGCTGACCCCCAGCTACCCACAACTCCCTTTCCAAAGCATTTTTCAAACATTAGGTGCTCAGTATTCAAAATTGGAAAGAGAGAGAGATTGGTGGTAGGGACCAGATATCTTGGAGGTTTTCTCCAGCCTCACTGATCCTGTGATTTGTAGGACTGTCCATCATCCTCCTCCCCCCCTACATGACCCTAAATAACACCACATACCGTTACGGGCTAACAAATCCTTTCTCACTCTGGAACACCGTCCCCGAAAGACCAGGCGCTGATACAGGAGAGGATTACATCCACCACACCGCTCTTCGGGATGGCAGCGCCCTCCGCCCGGGCTGCACAGCGCCTCGCCCAGCCACCGGCAGGCAGCCGGGCACCGCTTCACGGGGGGGAAGGCGCTCAGCCCCCACACCACACAGCCACCGGGCTGAAACCACCTCGGAGCGGGCACCCCGGAGCCGGCAGCCTACACCCCCAGCCCTTACAACTTCACCCACACGCCCCTCCTCCACCACCAGAAGCGACGGACGGGAAAAAAAAAAAAAATTAAATTTAAAAAATAATAATAATAACACATTAAAAAAAGGGAGCAGAACGCCCTCCCCACCCCCTCCCCATCGCTTACCTCAACGGGGCCGGCGGAGGAGGAGGAGGAGGAAGGACGTTGAGGGGGGATGGCAGCGGCGCCGGGCTGGCCGCGAGCTGCGCCAGGCGGCGGTTGAGGCGGCTGAGGCGGTTGGCGCAGCGCGTGCACACCGGGGCTCGCGCGCTCGCGTGCGCGTGCACCCCGCCCGCCCCGCTCGGTGGCTGTGGGCAAGGCGGCCGTGAGCGCGCGCGCCACCTCAGCGGCGCGGCCCCACCCCCGCCGGCCACGTGACCGCACGGGGTGGGCGGGGCCGGCGGCGGTTGCGTGGTGGCCGTTGCCCCAAGGGTTGTGGGGCGGCCGCCATGTTGTGTGGTCGGGCGTTGTAACGGGCAGGGTCCCTAACTCGGCGTGTCCTACAGCCACCGTTCCTCACAGCCCTTCCTCAGGGTCTTTTACTGCCATATCCCACTGCTAGCCCCTCGTGACGGGGGGTTTTCACGAGAAACACGGCTTTTTGTTATGGGGTGGGGGGGTGTTGGTGGCTTCGCGCATCTCCCGCTGCATCCCTCTGTGGAAAGGTGGCGTGGTACCCGGGGAGGGCTGCAGGTGGCTTATTTAGTTGCCAAAAATTGCCAAACCCAAACGTGTCCAGCAGGCCAAGTGGGTATTTCAGGTCCGCAGCTGCCTGGCCCATGTGTTTTGTCATTTACGCTGCTGTTCAGGGAGTTTGCCTTGATGATGGTTATTTGATTCCAAGTATAGCCCCGAGGCCCGCTTGGTACTGATACATACACTAAAACAGGATAATCTCACCCCAAGTGATACTACACAGGATAATCTCACCCCGAACTGTACTAAACCATGGTAATCTCACCCCAAACAATCTGCAGTATAAACGAGAAAAGAGAGAAGTAGCATGGTTGGAAATAAAGCTCAGGTCTTCCAAATATGATTTTAGTGTTATCACTATCCATCGTTGCCTCTTTATTTTCGTGTACTTTTATTTGTTTACCAGTGACTTTTTCACCTGCCAGTCTGTTGACTAGGTGTTTGCTTTGCTCCCACCTTGGTGTTGGAGCCGTTCCACGCTCTCACACCCGTTCTGTCTGGCTGTCACATAAGCAAACAGGCTGATTAACCACTCAGTGCAGCTGATAGAGCCTCCTTAAAAATTTTTTGTATCAGCCCTACGAACAGATAAGATGATCCTTTTATTCATCTGTACCTCCTGGTACAAGCTGTGTAACAAATTATAGAGAGTTTGCTTATTTGCAAATAATGTATTTAAATCCCTTCGAGCATGGAACTAAACTGTCTATCCCTGCAGTACATGCGGTGTGTTTTTTCAAAGCAAGCAGTCCTTGGAAGAGGACACAAACACTGAATTACATGGATAGAGTGACAATATATTATATACAGATAGGTAAAAAGAACGAAAGGGCAGATTTCGCACCTGTCCGTTTTGATTATGTTGTAAATTCAGAGCCAGCTTTGGAACACTTTCTAGGGCGCTGGATATGAGGATGCAACACAGATTAATGGAGCAATTTTCCACCCTTCAGTGCAAGCATGTTTCAGCTGCAGCAGTTTTCTAAAGATGCCACCCATTTTATAATGGAGTCATAATAACCTAGCCATCTTAGCATAACATCTGCCACAGACACATAGTCTGTGCTTCAGCTAAAAAGGCAAAGCATCCATAATAGGGCATTTCCCATCTTTACTGTGTTCCTTATTTTGCATGCTAGTTCCTCAGTTTCTGAGGGTAACTGCATCAGAAGTTGCTCTAGCAATATTTTCATTTGTGTTTCCGTGATCTTATCTTTGCCAGTCATAACAGCAAGTGATTTCTCAGCTGAGGGGGTTCTCCTTTCCAACATCAGTCAGAACAGTTTGCAGGGAGGTAATAGGTAGGGGGCTAAATTTATGGCATGTCCTCAAATATCAAATTTAAGCCAGATCCTATTATAAAATTAAGCCTAATCCAAAAGCAGCCCAGCTTCTTAGCAGACAGAAGAATCTTAACTTGAAAAGGGGTAGCAAATTGGTAAGTCATGCTTTTTTATTTCAGACCTGGAGAAGGAGCTTCTGATTAAAGGGGTATTCATTCGAAAACACAATGTTTTCCCCTTAGGTAATCTTTCCCATTCCAAAATCATCATCTCCAGACAACCAGAAGGTCTGAAGTAGACAGCCTTCATTATTTTCCTTTTATGTTCTCTACTCTTTCGCACTTAAACACAGAAAATTAAAATCAAGCTGTAAAGATGGCTTTAGTTTCCTGCAGCTGTATTAAGTGAGATTTGTTTCCGTTCTGGCTGCATGGGGCTCCACACGTACTGGTGTAGATAGGATCTCTCTATATCTGTATCTGTGTGTGATTTGCAGTCCTTGTTGAACCATAACTCACCGGTAGTTAAACCAAGGCCTCCAGGCCACGACAGACACGCCACCTCATTTATGCTTATTTTGCCATTTCACCACAAACGTTGCTGTTGTTCTTCCCCATCAGGGCTCTACCAGCCACCTGAGCCACCAGAATATTTAATCACACCAGCAGTCCCACTGTACTCGATGGACTCGTTTGCTGGTTTGGGCTATTTGGCTGTCAGCACACTCAGCTCAAGTCTCACGTGAGCAACATTTCTCCATTCTTTGTCAATCATTGGCGGGTGTTTCACAAACCATCTTCTGATATGGACATGATAGAAATCCTTATCTGTGCCGAAATCACAGCCTAATTAAGTAGGAGTTTGTATTCTACTACTGTTAGTGTGAGTGATGAATAGTAAATGGAACTGACTGTAGCAGATAGGATGGGTGGCAGGAGATGAAGGCTGGGGAAAGAGAAAAGATGTTGCATTTGAAAATGTGCGGAAGGAGAAAGATTACAGGAAAGGCATCCCACAAAATGAAATAGGAAGTGAGACAAGGAGAAAAGTCAGCAGAATGTAGTTGCAGATGAATCTGGTGTTTTCCTTCCTCCCCTTGCAATCAGTCTCTTCCCCTCACTGTCCCTCTCACCTTCATCTCCAGAAGCCCTTGTGGAACAGAGTTCCTCTAATGTTTTTCACTTTACAGCTTTTGTTGCCCTTTCCTCTGGCCAACATTTTGCTTCAGTTCTTAAAACTTACTCTCCTTTTAGCAACACTGGAAAACTTGCTGCATGGAAAGATTTGTTTCAGGTGTCCAGTCAGTGCAAGCGCAGTTTAAATGAAATATTGTTCATGCATTCCCTTTATATTTGTTTCCAAAGATACAGAGAGGAGGTCCACCCTAGACTAATTAGTTCAAGGATGATCTCATTTTGCAGTTAGCTGCCTTAAATATTACTGCTTTACATGTTATCAAAATATGTTTTATCAGTCTCAGGCCACTGACAGATCTTCCTCAATAACTGGCAACAAATCCAGAGATAATTCTCAGAAGAAGTCAGGAACATGTGGAAACACAATGCCTTTACTTCGGTGCTACACAACGCCTGTCTTTCACATCTTTAATCTTTAAAATACACACTTTATAATTTTGGAAGGTGATTAGATAATACAGCTCATATGCAACACTTTCCCACACTTAAATAATGAAAAAATATGAATTTATAATATACTCCTCAATTGGAATATAAAGGGTATTCCAGAGTATTGCAGTATATTCTGGTATTCCAGTATGTTCCAGAGTTCTGGAATGGAATATACTGGTGACAATACTTGATCCAGAAGTGGGATTTCAGTTAAATATTGCAGCCAGTGTCTGATTTTAAATATAGTCAAATGGTTCTGTGTGTTTGATAGGCAATTCTGTTTCTTCAGAAATTATTTGCATTCTATTGGTATGTAAGGGACAGAGATTGAAACGATTTTCATAATCATCAAGGAGAATAGAATGTAAATTTTACACTTAGGTTGCAAGAAAAATTTCATCAAGCATATATTCAACAATTCTGTTAATATTTAATATGAATATTTAATATCAATGTTTTGTTTACATTTGTGAACATCTACAGCTTAAATAATAAACATGAAAATTTTTATTTTTTTTTTAATCTTTGCTATATTTATTTATGTATTTCAATTACCACACATAACAGCACTATACCTCTGCCTAGAAAATATTTTCCAGTAGAACAATATTATTGTGACTGCATTTCCAGCTTTTTGAGGAACCATCCAAATTAAAAAAAAAAAAAAAAAAAAAAAAAAAAAAAAAAATCAAACCACATTCTGATCCCTTTTTAGTTAAAAAAAAATGAATTGAAATATCAAGAGAATTCTGATTTTTCTTTCAACAAAAAGCTAAGACCTGATTCTGCTAAAATAAGAGCAAAAGGATCCACCCTTGGCTTCACAGGGAGTAAAGTGGGCTTCATTATCTGAGGTTTGGGACTGTTTGAATGTTCTTCTAAGTTCTGGCTTGTTTTCCATTAAAACACACGAAAAAAGCCCTGGCAGGAATTCTGCAGGAATTGGACCAGGCTCTGAGTGGTAGAATCTGTTCTATTTATAACTTATACACTGCCATTGATGGCTGTGCGAGAGAGAGACAGACTTGCAACCCAAAAGGACTGTAAGAAGTGATGGATTTTTAGTTAGGTAAATCAGGTTGAAATAATAACCATGGCAAAGAGAGTTAAGAGTCATGTGAAACAACCTGCAGCTGTGAAACATTTTGAAAGGCCAGACTGTAACTCTCTGGCAGCGTGATGTAATCATACATCTGTAGATATTTATCAACTTCTGTAACAACTGCATGAGCACCTACATGCACGTAAGGTTCCAATTTAAAACGTCTCCTAGCTTGGAAATGCTCCTTCCTGTACGAGACCTACATTTGGGTAGTTCCCTGCCATGCTGCTCCAGTCTTTTGCTAATTTAAACTATGATACATAGATGAAGAACAAGATGCAATGTAATAGCGAATCAAGCTCTGTGTTAAACAGCAGCTAAGTCTAGTAGGATCATTTTAATTGTACTAGATTTTAACTTTCTACTACTTTTTCTCTCTCTCTTTTTTTTTTTTTTTTTTGGGGGGGGGGGGCGGGGCAGGGGAGGGTGTAGCAGTCAATATTTAAGCCAATATAAGATTCTTTGTTTTTCTTTTTCACCCTAACAATTCTATAAAGATGGACTAGAAACTGGTATTTCTCATGTTTTCAGTATATCCACTTCTGTCGTAGATCTAACACCCTAGAAGTATCTCCAGGGTTTAGCAACCTTCCATCAGCAATACATCTGGAGATAGCCAATATAATATGACTGAGCCTTCCAAGAATTGAAATCAATAAACATATTTTTCTGGTAATTAAAATATTTTTATTTCTTGTACTTAATAATTTCTGGTGACTTAGAAGTTGAATTCAGGTTGCATATTAACAAAAGAAAATCTGGCCTTTGCTTTATTGATCTTTCAGCTTGACCTCTTTGTCCTCCAACATATCAGAGTGCCCACAGGCTGCATTTTTCTTACATCCTCACTAAATAAATGTGTGAATGAACACAGTAATGACTTAAAGCAGAGATTCTTGGCTTATATGTAGGCACACACAAAGGCTGTGTGGGCTATATATATGTAGGCTTAAATGTAGCTGACTCCTGTGGTTCATAGGAAGCCACTGGGCCTGATCCCAGGGAGGGGAAGAAGAGGTGTTTGACTGCTTTGGTGTTGGGCTGAGTCACTGGGGGGAAGGAGGACAGTGGGTCCGGCAGGCTTTGGAAGCAGAAATATGATTTCAGTAGCAAAAATGGTGTAGAGAAATGTGCATTTGGGGCAGTTGATGCTTTATGGGTTAGTGCTATATCCACAGTACTTCACCAAGGCAGGGAGGGAATTAAGGAAGTAGAAAGGACTGGAAAGCAGTCATGTGAATCTCAGTGGTAAGAAATACCAAACATCGTCCATCTGATGAAAGAGATGTGGATGAGAGAAACCTGAACTGAATGAAAACCTACCTGTGGCCTCCCTGTGGCTGTAGGAGATGGTTCTGCTTCTGGAGATCTTCCCCTGTGGCTTCAGTGGTCACGGTGAAAAGTGCAGCCCACGTGTCATGAAAAGAACCATATGTACGGTTTCTTTGAGAAAGGAAATGGGGCCTGCCTCAAGCTATGTTGGCCTACGAGTATTAACAGATCCACAAAACTGATATCGACATTCTTTTACAGGGCAGTAAAGTCGGTTATTTACTGGACAGGATTCATTCTAACAACCTCTGTTTATCATGGAAATTTTCTAGCAATTAGAATCACCTTGCCAGCACATGGGGCGTTATCAAGGTGCTTAGAAAGGTCTGCAATACAACCACTCTGATACTGAGACCTAAGTGGACGCCTACTGTGCATTTAAAGTTATGAAGTATCACAAATCATATAAAAATAAACACACAAACTTTGGTGTTAAAGTACTATGGCTAGCCTACCACCCATGAAAACTCAGCTAAAACGTATTAGTACATAGTAAGATCACAGCAAGATCATACTTTTCATTCAAGAACATTGGATTTAACTCGAGGCTTTTTTTTTTTTTCCCAGTGGTTTCTTTCCCTGTTTCCAGGCCTTCTGTGGGCTAAGGAACTGTTTCTGCTGCTGCAGCCTTTTCATCAGTCTTCTTTGCTGTGTTCTGGTTGCTCTTTCCATCCTTTTTATTCTCCACTGTGGGGATTCCTTTTGGGTCAGGTGTCTCTTCTGTGGCAATAATTTCATCTACATGTGGCTTAATAAAATCTGATTTAGGAGAAGCAATAAAATTTCCTTTGTATTTACTATAGATGGTAACATGGAGGAATGCAGAGCTAGATTTTTGTTTAGCATTGTTTATGACCTTATTATGTTCTTTTCCTCTTCTTATACCCAAAGAGATTCAGTATCACAGACGCTACTACTTTTCACAGAGCCAAAACCAAGCCCAAATATTTATGATCTCTAATTAAATAAGTTAAGGGATAGAACCTGCAAAACATTTACATGCACAAATAATTGTTTCTTGCGTAAGTCATCTCATTTACACAACTGCTCAGAAATATCCAAGTTACCCATAGCAGCAAGGCAAGAGAGGAAAGAAATGCTGTTAATTGCTACTTCTTGCCTTAGGAACCAAAACAGGAGGAGTAAGATTATAAAATGGTCTGTCAGCAATGATATAACATTTTTACAAACATTTTGTTTGTACAAATGTATAAAAACAAAAAATACTTGGGTAAAAGCACGTAAAACGTATATTCCGATAATGTTGGAATTTAAGCCTTATTTGGAGCTAAAATGCCCTACATAAGGGAAATGTAACTGTGAAGAATAAATCAATGTCCAAGTAGCAATTATATAAAAAAAGAGGCTAACCAAAGAGAAAAAATCTGTAATACACAAGAATGCTGAATCACCAGAGGGCTTTTCATTTTCCACCCTTTCTCTAGACTGGATGGAAACGTGGTTGATTATAATTCCAACTTCAACATTCAATATGGACATAAAACGAAGAGAGAATAATTTATTGATCTCAAATACCCATATGGTCAGAGTTTTCTAAAACACTTTGGCATTTACCTAGCCTATTTTATTTATTTATTTATTTATTTTTGCAAGTGTCAAATGTCTAGCTGGCAAAAATAACTCAATCTGTATATGTACATATGCTTAGGAAATATTTCCTCTGCATTCAGCAATTGGGCAGTAACATTATGGCTTAAAAAACTTCTATCAGTCAGGTGAGCCAAGGTGAGAAGTGGTAGCTTGGTGGGATGGGGACTTAAATCTCATTGAGGTTTAACCTGGCAATTTGTACTTTGCATTTGTTGTCATTTAAGAGCATACATACAGTAAATTTGTTTCTTTGGGACCTGTGAGGTGATGATCAGTACAGACTACTATCTGCATAATGTTCAACAATTTTTTTTTCCATTGGAGCAGCTGTCATATAGATGAAGGCACTCTTACCTTTCTTCTCCCCTTCCTTATGTTGTTTGCTTGCTGTAGTTGCCTTTTTCTTTTTAGACAGAGTTACGTTATTCTGACTTTGTCCTTGGACACTAGCAGCATGCTTAGCCATGTCAGTCTGGCCTGACACAGAAATCACAATCACCTGAAGCAAAGCAAGAACAGAAAATGCACAAGCGAGAGATGGGGACTGAGTCCCTGGCAGCAATATGTTTAGAAACAACTACTCCTTGAATTTTCAGGACACATACGTCTTCTGAACCAAAGAGAAGCAAAATCCTGATTATTATCTGGGAGATGACCCACTTCTTATATTCCCTTGCCAAATGGAATTTGCCATTCTGCCAAATGGATGGAGGCAGCGGGACAGATTTTTGAAGATGCAATAGTAGAAATAAGCTGCTGCCAAAACGCAATTATCATTTAAATTATGCTAAGGCTAAGTAATAAACATCAGCTACCAGGACTTGCAAGGAGCAAGTTAGATTCTTGTTTGCACTTGGGAAGATGGACAAGAGATGTAATGTTGTTGCTTTTACATAGCGTAACGTTCTGGGTCGAGGATGGAATGACCTGCTTATCACCCCTGGGCTGGCCTCATATTATACTAAGAGAAATTAACAAATAATTTGACATTTCTTCTCTAAACTCAGAAAGCTTGATGTATCTCAAATTACAGATATTCTCCTGCTAATATTTTGAAATATAATAATTAAGCTATTTTACTTTGTCTGAAACACAGCTGTGTAACTAGTCTGATTTTTTTTTTAACTGAGATTGTGATTGATTTCTGTCCATAATTGCACACTTAAGATTGCAGTAATCCCAATAAATATTATTAAATAAAATTAAATATTTGAATTTAAAATATTTTAGTAGATAAGGCTGTGTGATGACTGAACACATTTACTGTTTATGTGAGATGCTGAAAACATGGTAGCTTTATGTAATTTCATGTTAAAAATAACTGATGTGAAAACCATTCTGGAAGAAAAAAGATGTATACCAGATAAACCTAACATGTCCCAGTGGTACTTTTCATGGATAACATTAAGCACATGCTAAAATGTTTTGATATGTTATAAATCTGAATTAAATCTGGATGTATTTTTTTTGAATTATTAATATCGTTATTAGTTTCTATACTCTAATATTTTTGAAGACAAAGACCTTTAAACACAATGCCAGCAAACCAGCACTTAATTCTCCATGTACTAGACATTAAGAATTCCCTCATGCACCCACTTGGCCTTTAATATTAGCTGTAGTTGACAGTAAGCCTCAGATGGCGAGGATTTAAGTCAGCATTAGCTGCACAGCACTTACACAGCACTGTGTATTCCTCATAGAAATGCCGATACTGCAGCAAAATGAGTGCCTGGGAAACAGCACTATTTCTGCAGCCACCATAGTGAAAAATGACGAGGAAGTATGTAAAGGATGCTCACAGATCATCCTTACGCATAACACTGGAAATATATACAGTTGTTCTTTAGATTTTGATGTGAAAAATCACTGTGCTGCTGCGAGATCAGTTCTGAAAAGAATTATTAGTATGGCATAATATCATATCATACGTGTATATGTCCAAGAGGATGGAAATATATATGCATTCTGTTGCTATTCCTCAGCTAATAATCAGTGACATTGTTGTAAAATGGCTGACAAGGAGTTTTTCATCTATAGAAGTGTGTTCAGGATCTGGACAAATGGTTCTGAAATATTTTTGGATCTGGATGAAAGGTTCTTAAATATTTTTGTCTGAAAAAAATACTTTTTTTTTTTTTTTCTCAATTCCAGTAAGATTATTTTTGTACCCTCAAAGGATCTAAAAGAAATATGTTATTTCTGATCTTCAGTGTTAAATGTGGATGAAATTAACTAGGGTCTCAGTCTAACAACGTACTTACCTACCACCCTTCAATCAAAATTCACGATCAGGCCCTTTGAACCACATGAGACTACTCCTGTGCCTCAACTGGCAAAAATACCTTTGTGAGCTGAGATGTGAAGCAGTGAAGGTCTGGACAGAGAAACGTGAAGTGATGCCATCAGGGATTTTGCAGTGACAAGTAAAGTGAAGATTAACATGGATCTAAAGGAAAGCTAGAGGTAAATAAAGTGGTGAAAAGGTTAAGATAATAAGATAATGTGAACAACTAGGAGAGCCGTGACTGGTAAAACATGACTCAGTGAAACAAACTCATGACAGAATGAAAGAAGTGAATCCCATTTATTTGTGAACATAGAGGAGTTCATTCATGTTTGTAGACACATGCAGACATCAGTAGTACTCTAGCCTCCTAAGTCTTCATTTTCATTTATATTACAGTACTTTTACCCCAATTGGGCAGATTAAACAATATTTATGGATGTAAATTACACCCATATTAAGGCCTCTCTAAAGTAACACAGCAATACAAGGGGGCCTTAATGTAGACGAAAACCAGCACTAACTTCTCCAAGGTTTGAATTCTCTAACACATTCCATCTATGCTACTTTAACAAAGTTGGAACAAATCTAAACTGCAGCTGAGAAATGCCTTGATCTTTTTTTATCTTTCCATCTGCCTCATCAGTTGCCTCCACTCAAATCCTTTTTCACCCTCTTCATTTGTGTTGTGTGGTCAAGTGCCCCAGGAAGGGGGTCAAATTGCAGACCAGTGTTTACAGCCAGCATGCATTTGGCTGGGGTGAGAGGATGGCACAACAAGGTTCTGTGAAGTTAGCAGTGAGAAAATACTTAGGAGATGCACTATTTTCCCTGGCACAATTAAGGGCTTTAGGAACACAAATGAAATGAATGGAAAAATTCAAGGCTACCTGCTAAAACAGAAAGCCATTTACACACACACATTATGTCAGCATTGTCATCCAAAACCTCCCCCATACTTCTGTTTCCTAGTCTTATATTCACGCTTTCGTTTTCTTATCTTCTTTCTTATTTTCTTGCTCTTCCTCTGGTATGAACACACTTACAGTGACATCACTGGTCTCTGTGCCATACTTGTTCTTCACCACGAGGCTGTACTTCCCAGAGTCGAGTGTGGACACAGCAGAAATGGTGAAGTTGACGTTCTTTCCAGATTCAAATTTCAGGATGCAGTTAGCATCCGATACAAATGATTTTTCATTCTTCAGCCATGAGACCTCTGGGGTAGGATCTCCCCAGACAGTGCAAGACAGATTGAGTGCCTACAGAAAAAAATATGAAAGGATTATATGTAAGAGTCAATAAATACTTGCTGTGTTTTCTGATGCACAATTCTCCAAATGTTCCACCTCCTCCCATTTAGCTTCCTGCTTTTAGGAAATGGATACATGTCATCGTCAGTGATCAATAGTTTTTGTCACAGTCTTCAGTATCATAAAGAAAAATAACTCAGTTAATTCAAAAACTCCATTACGACCTTTTCAATATTTTATGGACCTTCTTCTCTGCTCTAATAATGATTACTGGGATTTTCTCCATGCATAATGTTTAATACAAAACCAGATATCAGCTGCATTTTTGTGTTAGACCCAAAATATGAATTTGAGGACCTATTAGATGGATTTGTTCAGGTTAAGCTCACTATGTATTTGCCACAGAAGTAAAGAAAGCCTGTCTTCCTTTTGGAAATAATGACTAAGGGCAAAGTGTCCCTGGAATATTTTGTTTAATTTAGGATCTTTTTAAACCATGCCCTGACAGCTCTTTCAACTACCTTAATTTGTTTTATGCAGTCCTATAAAACTATTTTTAACCGAAATCAAAACAGACTTCACTGTTTCTTTGGTGCTCATGTAAGTATATCCCTTTGATGTTAGTAAGCTTCCTAAGTCCAAACAGACTGAAGGAAGCATCTTCATTATCAAGTCAGTTGTTGGAGAGATCACTAGCCGTTGAATAGATTCTGCAGGCTGGCACATCTAAGGTGCATACAATGTTTGGGTCTCTTTTTTTTTGCTGTTGTCAACTGAGGCATATGTGTTACATATGGACATCACAAGGGATGCTGTTATCCCTTCCTCCACTCACAATGCTGTAGGAATCTTCTCAAAGAGTTTGCAACAGTGAACATCACATAGAAAGTCATATGTAAAACATATTCACATGAATCTTTAGTGTACATACACCTTTCTCTGACCTTTATTTAGTAAGGAATTGATTTATGTCTAAGTACTAAATAGTACATTGCTCCAAACTGAAAATATTCCTCAGAGAGAAATCTAACTTTTCCTCTAGCAAAATTTGAAAAATATACTACAGAGAAAATGGTCTTCAGTGGTACATAAGGAATGGACAAGGTTCTGCTTGACTGAAATCAAGTTTCTCGTCCATTTTTTAAAGGCTCTTGATAAAAATACATCAAAAATAGAGACAACTGAGGAGGATCACATTGTGACCCTATATATTGTCATGTCAGAAAGGCACTGTACCTCTGAGAACAAAAATCAGAATCACAGAAATCCCAAATCCTAAAGAACAGAATGAGAACAAAAGGGAGGGTGAAGTTTCCCCGCAAAAAAAAAAAACAACTCATATATCTTGGTACTGAAGGAAAGACACATACTGGGTGTGGGGTGGTGAAAGCCTGGTGGAAATGGCCCCTATCTGATTTCCTGCAGCACCTACAGTTGATGACAACTTGGGGATTATGGATGCCTTCTCCTGAAGCCCACTGGTAAGAATGTGGTTTGGACCATATCAGTTCATCTTTTCAAAAAGATGGGGAAAACAAGTGGTTTTACATTTCCCCCTTTTCCTTAACACTCTCAATGCAAACATGTCCTCAGCCTTGGTCTCAGCCAAGAATTGCACGTGTCCCTTATGGCATTCAGTATTTCTTTAATGTGTTCTGGTTTTCTAGCAAGCAAGAGATCATCACTAAATTACCCCATCTACCATTCCAAGATGATAATAAGCTCATGTCCTTGTCCAGGCTGCTCTAATAGGGCATCATTCAAACATCAGGTGTTTGAAGTGGTGCAGTACCCCTGAATTCAAAGGAATACAACATCAACGATGACTGTTTTTTCTTCTAAATCATTCCTCAAAATAGCCACATTTGGCTTAACCTTGCATCACTAGCTCCGGTTTGACATCTGTGCTCCTCTTTACATTCCCAACTCTTGTTAATTTTCCGGCTATTAGTGTGTAGAGATATATCTTCTAATCCACTATGTTGATGGCAAGATCTCTGGTCATGCCAAAGTTTTCTGGAAGACAGTTCCATGATTATGGTGCCTTAGCCAAGCAGAAGTGGTTACCCTCAGTGACTGTACCTGTCTGCTTCAGATTTCCTGTTCTTTGGGCAGGTTACAGTTCTTGCTCATGTATTCATGTCTGTACTACTCACAGAAAACCCTGATTATAATGCTGTATTTATCCTGAAATACCTATCCCAGTAAAAAGTGTGTCCTGTCCTGTTAAGAGGCACTTTTCCCCTCCAAAGTAATTCACCTTTTCCAGTAGTTGTCTGGCTCTGATGATTGTCCAGTGGGGAAAAAAAGAAGGGGGTGGAGGGTGGACTAGAAACATGTGTAGATGTTACAGTGAGTAAATGGCATCTATCAGGAAATCTGATCTATCTGAAAAACCCTGCACAAGTAAACCTCACTTCTTTCAACCACATCTCCATATTTCAAAGCTCCATACAGAAGTTCACATCATAAATCTGCAGCTGGGACACCAATGTCTGTGCACATGGAGCAACCAGGTGCTGCAAGTCCAGACCCTTTGTGTCTCTGCTTGACTTTTGTGCATTTCACTGCAGATTAGCATGAGTAGGGTATTGCAGATAGGAGAGGAAAATGTGTTGTAGTTCAAGTATTGCCATTCCACCTGCATATTATCACATACTCACATTTATGGGCAGTTTGGACTAAGATGCCAGGGTATTAGTTAAAGCAGCTAAGTTGTAGGAACATGCTCCTTCTTCCAGTCTACCTATAAGGGCACCCTGGCAGAAGGGGAGAACAGGGGGAGCTGGTGGGCAGGAGGATGTAACATGTCACTTCTAGGTCTAAAAGTGCCTGTCTGCCAGGATCCAATGTCTCCTTTGAAAAATAAAACCCCTTACTTTTGTTAAAACAACTACTTAGGTTAAATTGGCCATCTAGTTTTGTCTGATATGAACTTCCCTAATATGAACTGACACTTAGCCTTTTCCAATTATAACCCAATGCTGAAGAGCTTTTATGTCTATCAGTGGAAGCCTCTTAGGCCATCTGTAGCACTGTTTGATTAACACTAGGTAAGTGCTGGCTCATGTATTCCCACACATATCCTTCAGCTCATGTGTAAAAAGCCAGTCAATAGCATCGCAATCGCAGTGTTAAGTTTAAGTTTGAGATCCAGTTATGGCTGCACTTGTATTCGGCACCAAAACTTGCAATTGCCAGTTCTCAACTACCTCATTTACTCTTATTCAAAACCCTTGCTGATTGTGCAATTTGCATGGATTACACACCAGGTACAGAAAACCATCCTCCCCCTCTCTCCAGCATATATGCAAGCAGTAGGCAGATGAGCCAACAACACCCAAACAGGCAGTGCTTTCCCTGAACGCTCTCTGCCCTACTCTGTTTCTCAAAAAGATCATCTACAGAATCCAGACACATAAGGTCAACGATATTTGTCTCGAGTTCTGGGAGTTTTCCAGTCGCTTATTCAAACATCACAAATGTCCTTGCTGTCAAGGACAATGTGTGTCTGGGTAAGATTTTGCAACTCATTTTTTTATGAACTGCTTTTGTTGTAAACTACACAATTTGCTTTAGTGAGCTTATACTCGACTTCAACTCTCTTTTGTCAGCTTAAACCTGATAATAATCACCCAAATTTATCCCCTGCCAAACCTGTATGAGAATCTCATATACAAGCAGAAACAATATTGTCTGAAATTCTGCAAATTCATTCTATTTCTTTCTGTCCTCTGTCTACAGTTACAATACGTGTATGAATGCTGCTTATTTTTATATCATTCCATGAGCCACTAAATCCTTTAATGAAAAGTTTAATCAAATGTTATTCCATTTTATAATGTCAAGATGCTTAATTTTCCCTGAACTGCTGCAGCCCACTATCTGGTGGCTATGTTTGTTGTCTTGCATTGTCAAGCTTTTAGATTTTTAACGCTTCTGCTCAGTTTATAATCAAGTACCTCTAACCCAGCTGACCCACTACCAGAAAAAAAATGGAAATATCAAGAAGCTGTCTTACTGTAGTTATCCTGTTACAGCTTTTCAACTACATTCAAATGTCTCATTTCAGTGTTCGCCCACACTTTGAAAAGGAAGTGGCTTATGGCTGACCAGAGGGAGGTGAAGAGCAGATGCTTTTGGTCTCAGTGCTTGTAGAAGCAGAGTGCTGGGAAAAGGTTACAAGATTATGAACTGACTTCCTGGGATGTTTGTCCTGTGCTTGAGCAGTGACATGGCTGTGTTCCCCTGTGACTGCCTTACAATAATCTTTTAGCCAAACTCCGCTAATATAGACCGATGTAATACCAGTGACTTCCTCTCATTTCCTTCCCACTAACCCCAATGAAATAGAGAAAAATTTCTCCTTTAGTCTGAAAGAGAATTGAGTTAGAAAGGTTTACTGCTTTTAGCCTGTTTAAAAGGCAGCTTTGACAGATCTGACTATCAGTTAACTCCGTAAGACACAAAATGTGTAACTATCCTATAAAAAAAAAGGGAATCAAAATCTTCCTTGGTACCCTGTTACAATAGATAGATAGATAGATAGATAGATAGATAGATAGATAGATAGATAGATAGATAGATAAACCTAACAGTGAAACCTGCGCATGAATTTTTAAAGAGCTGGTTACATAAGGAATTTTAGTCTCAGCTCACATTGTCATCTCACTTTTATCTAATGCTTAAGAAAAGACACTGCCCTAAATAAATAAACCCATCTGTGCAAGACCACTGCATTATGTACAGAAGACAGGGAATGAATAAATAATGTGGCAGATTTTAAAGATGGAATCTTTAAAAAAAAAAAAAAAAGGTGAATATTTCGCTGTCATTGAAAGGCATTCAAGCTGTTCAGCTGTTGTGTAAAGCTTTGGTGAATTCACTGTACCTTGCCTTCCTGGATGGTGACAACATCGGGCAAACCTCCAAGCACCCGTGCACGGTCTGAAAAGAAATGAACATAATTTTCTTTAGTTTCTCAAAATCAACTCTGTCCCAGATTCTGTTTCCCCTCTAGTTCTTTCTTCTTATCTTATTTATGTACAACTTGTCTCTGATATCTGCGCTAGGACAGAATTACTCAGCATTCTTAGCACACCATTTGGACTTTAGAAACGTTTGATTCACAGCAAAAGAAGTGTTAACAGCTGGCATCAGTCACTTACAGGAGGGAATTAAAGTCCATGTGCTGTGTCCTGCAGATTTAGCCACTGATTCAGTGTTACTTGTGATTACACACGCACACACAAAAAAAAATTGAATTTTTGAGATCTGGTGATCTAAATTTTTAGTGTCATAAACTAGAAACGTGTTTCTGCTAAGACAGTGCTGAAGATTTGGTTTTGATCTAAAAACAACAACAGGCTTCAGTCTTGGTGACAGCAGTGAAATGCCACCCCTTTGTGTGCACCTGGACGTAAACAAGGTCGGTATCTGCTCTACAGGTTAAGCTCAAAGTCCCATAGGAATCTTACATAAAAACAAATAAGCTGATCACATGCAGGCTTTCAGGTACCTATTCTGGAACATGGATTTTTTTAGTTGTAAGTCCTGGTGGAGCCTGGCAGAGGAAGGACGTGACTATAGAGCATGTTCTCATCTAATATACTCTGTAAAATATATACTCTGGAGTAAATGGCAACTTGATGAAGTAATGAGCATGACTATGTTGCCTGTGCCAGCCCTCTATGAATCATGCAGAGTTAGAAATGAATTGCCCAGGGCAGGGCTGTTCCTGGTCCTTTCCTGCCACCTCAGCTGGAACTAGCAGGGATTGCTGTACATAGCCCAAACCCTTCCCATTTGGAATCTATGTCCAATGAGGAGTTAGCTCAGATCCCTCTACACATTTTTCTCCCCCAACTTTTCTCACTCCAGTTATGCCCTATGATGGGAACAGGAGCTTATTCTGGAAAAGTCCACGTAACCCCTTCTTAAATTGTCAAATTAAATTGTCAAATTAGCAGCAATGTGCAAAATGTTAAATCATGCTCCTTGCTTCCCTTGGTGTAAGGTCAACTAGTTTTAGTATGCGCACAGGTATGTACATGTGCATACATGCCCCCTCTCTCTCTCCCAACACACAACTTTCCTGTATAGGAAGAAAACCTTCATAAACAGCTTATTGTGATTACTGTCAAAGAAGGCCCACTTACTTTTCTCTGCAATCGCAGCTTGCCTGGAGTTGAAAGAAACAAAAAGAAAATCCAATTTTATTTAAGGTTTACTTAGAGTGATGGAAAAATAGCTCGTCTTTTAAATTGCCTTAATCGGTTAAAAGAAAATGCCTCTTGTCATTTGGCAATACTGCTTTTTCTTCATTACCTAACTGTTACATAAGAGTTATACCAAAGCAGTCACATGCAAAACTCCTACAGGCTTCTGTAGGACTAGGATTTGTTTCATACAATATTTTTAGCTCTAGCACAAAACAAACAAATACCATTATTATTTTATGGGTGCCATTGCTGTATTTGGATAGCGTAATACTTACTTTAGTCTCTGGAACTCAGCAAAGGCCTCATCAAATGCTTTGTAAAGAGAAAAGTTGATTTTAAAGGTAGGTTCAAAGATAGGTCACCACAAGTGTTCATTTAAAATGCAGAAATTAATTTAAAATGTAGACATCATTAAAGAAATACTCAAGTATGGATACATGCTGAGATACTGTATAAGCCCTAAAATGCTGAGTGGTTCAACTAATAAAGGCAGTCTTGTATATGGTAACTATTATATGTACATATGCATACATAAACACAATTGTTTTTTCTACTAAAGGTCAAAAATTCACACAGAGTGATAGGAGAGAATGATAGGC
This sequence comes from Anas acuta, assembly GCF_963932015.1. Taxonomy (NCBI): domain Eukaryota; kingdom Metazoa; phylum Chordata; class Aves; order Anseriformes; family Anatidae; genus Anas; species Anas acuta. Next base: position 106,014,652 of record NC_088980.1, read on the forward strand.
TGAAATTACCTCACAAAACAGAGGAGGAAACCCAAAATATACCACACTAAAGTCATCCAAACTTTTTTTGATCACAACCCCCTATTAGTAATACAATTTTGAGTACCCTCCATATGTGTATACGCAATTCTTAATAAATTATATACACATGCTACTGAAGTTCTTGTGTGTTTTTTTTTTCCTGCACCCCAGTGGATTGTCATGTGTACCCCAATTTACAGACCACTCACTTATGATACAAGAGATTTGTTTTTTCTAAGTGCTTTTCATACTTTTTCTCAAAAAATGAGGATAAAGAAGGAGCAAGCCAGAGATGCTTGTAAGTATATCATCCTTACACAGATCTTACAGGCCCAAAGCAAAGCTTTAGGGATGGGAAATGCTGGGGATGGAAAGCAGAAACTCAGGAGTAGTTAATCTGCTTCCTAGGTTCTGAGAGCTCTCTCAGAGTAAGAGCTTCCATCAGTCAGTCGAATTAATTTTAGCTGTTCCCATAACATTCCCTCATTGTGCTGATGAAAGGGACCGGTCTTGACATCTCTGAAGAATAAGGAGCCCTATTATATCCATCAAAGAAATACAGTAGGAAAGTAACAGAACAAACTTGTCCCTCACTTCCTTCTCTGAGTATTATTACTTGGAAGGGAAAGATGCAGAAGGCATTCAGTGCAACAACTTGTGTGTAAAATTGTCAATCAATGCCAGCAACCCAAGGGTTTTGTAAGATAACCCAGAAACTGGGCTGACATCTCCATAGGCAACTCCAGGGCGAACTGCAAGCTGATATTTGGAATGGGAAAAATTAACCTGATACCCAAATAGTATCAGATTGATCCTGCTAGAGATGCTCCTGCCCTACCACAGCGTCATACCCATGTGCAGGTGATATTAACAGCATGAATGGCCTACCTTGTCCAGAAAGATCCACTGTCTTTTTATGTGCAGTTTTACCATCAAAGAGTTCCATGGTGTATTTGCCTTTGTCCTGAGGAGTTGGCTCATTGATCTGCAGCCAGATCTGCTCCCCAGTGACACCAGTCTTCACTCTGTCTGTAAACCTGATCTGGGTGTCACTGAAAAATACAAAACAATGTCACCCCTTCATTTTTACTGGAGTATAAACAGTATTTGTTCCTGTTGTGTCACTCAGAACACCTGCGGTTACTAAATGATATCCAAGGTGCAATAGTATGCCATCATATTTTGAAGCTTTTGAAGCCAATTCATTGCCAAACTGTAGACCAAAGGGACAGACTTGCTATGACAGTCTTCTGTTCAATTTCCAGCTCTCCTCAAAGCTTGCAGACAGGTTATGAACCTGAGTCATAGAAATATTACACAGATTTAAGACCCAGATATCCGATAGTAATACCTCAAATGTTTCTGTGTTCTCTCTAGCACAAGTTTATTTCTGCTTGAGCAAAGCAAAACTACATAGGGCTGTACCTGAAGAAAAACACTTTTGTTACAAATGGGTTTTGCCTAGTTTGAAAGTTTTCTCATGTTCTGCTATGCCTTGGCTTTTACAGTTAAATGTATCTTGACACAAATACATCTCACACGAAAAATACCAATTTTCAGCTTCTTAGCTAAGCAGTTAATTGCTCTGGAAGAGGCAGAAGATATTTGTCAAATAAGCTGCTCATTTTCTTTTTATCTTTCAACTGATAGCTTTGAATATGCTAGAGGGTCAAAGAGCAATTTGATGTGCTTCAAGATGAAATTAGCTTCTAAAAATTAAATAGAGAAAAGAAAAAGACAAGCAAGAGGGATAGAAAAAGAGAGAAAATGAAGGGAGAGAGAAAAAATCCAGGGCAATTTGTATTCACATCTAGTTTTGTAATGCTTGGGACTCCTGGTTTTACCAGATCAAAATGTATGCCAAGAAAGAGGAAGACCTCAAACTGCTACCATATACACAGGAAGTGAAACAGCAAGAACATTAATAATAGATTTAAAATAAACTAAGTTGTTTACTTTTCTGAGTTTTCCAGTACAAGCTGTTTATGCTGAGTGAAAATTCAAAGCTGTCTCATGGGCTTGGATACACAACTCCCACTAATTTTATGGGGAGCTGGGTATTCAACTGCTTTGTAAGAGTCTCAGTTCTCCTGTCTGTCCTTGTTAGGCTCTGAGCGCTCACAGGAGGGCCTGTCTGGATTTTACTGCCTCAGGCATGTGTTGAATCAATCTTGCTTTGCCTCCAAAACATGAACCCATGCATGAAGAGGATGTGCCTGTTTGCCCCAGTTCCTGTGAATTATGGCTCCTAGACAAGCAGGCCTCCAGGCTAGGTATCTCCAAACCAGATGTGCAGGCCTCTAACAGAGCTTGTCAGTGCCATAGATCATACTCGTGTTGCCCCTCGAAACCAGTTCAGAGGAAGATGCAGATCCCATTCGGGAGGTGGGAAGCCCTCTGAAGCAATGCAGCCCTGACAGCAGCACATGGCATGGGACTGTCAGTCTCACATGAAAACATCAGGAAGGCCCCGTGCCACCAAGACCTAACTCTTCTACTGGTTCCTCGTGGGTGAAGTTCACTGAAAATAACTCACATGAGAGAAAGACCCCTGAGAGATGATGAAAAGACAGCTGTGCCCAGTCTGTCTCATATACCCAGGTTCTTTCTGAGTCTATAAAAAACAAACCACACTGATATTTGCAAAGCTTTTGCATACTTACTTGTGCACCCAGCCTACTCTCAGATCCTCCACATAATAGGTGACGAAGGAGTACAGTCTGATACCCTCAGCTGTGCTCTGGATTTTCAGGTCTGTTGCAGATAAAGCTGCAAGAAGACCACATGTTTTTATGCAGCCATGCAGGCATTCATTGAGTGTCACAATGAGTCATTCATCTCAGAAGAGAATTAAAAGCTTACCAATCCTTCTGCATACTTCATTCATCAGATCTGCAAAAGCTGTGGAAACAAAATCCATAGACTAAACTCAGTGTCTGCATCTCAAGCACAGTCAATCATAGGCCAAGCACCAATTCTGAAATATTCTCCCCAGTAGGGTCCAACAAGAAATGAGACCTACCTTAAAAAGTGTATTAGAAAGCTAAGTAATGCCAAAATGTAGCCTGTTATTCCACAGTTTCCAGACTTTAACCTTGATGAATACTGCTGCAGCTGAACTGAACTATATTCTTTTTTTTTACCCTGTAAATGACCGTATTCGGTAGGAATGCTGACCCATCTGCGTACATTGCAATGGATATGATTTTTTCTCACTTGCTTGGAACCTTAACTATAACTGAAACTTTAAAAACGCAGTGGTCACAAGGAATGGAAAAGCCTCTAAATATAGTAATGACAAAACATTTTAAAAAGTGAGATCTTTTAAAATTATCTAACTCTGTAATTTCTTTCTATAATTGCAGACTTAAACTGCTGGTGAGCCCCTGAGGAAATGTGTTATCATTTTGCTCAGCACCAGTCATCACATTCTCGCAAAATTATACAAGATCCTCATGCAGTGAAGCATATTCAAATGCTACTTGTGCTAAACAATCTCTGCTTTTCTAATGAGATGATCTTATATACAGGAGGAACGAAACCACAGGAAGGAGACATATGCAGTTATCTTTATTGCCTCGATCTTGCTTGCAGGCTGTCGGTTGCATGGCTTAGAGCATGCAGAAAGGGGCTCTGACCTGTGTCCGTAAGCTTGAGCTCACTGGTGTCCTTTCCTCTGTCATCCTTCAGTATGACTTCGTAAGTGCCAGTGTCTTTCTTAGAAAACTGTAAAAACAGTATTCAGAGCAGTTACAGTAGAAAAATCCAGATTTTGTGGCCCGGCCCGGCCTCATCCCATCCCATCCCAATCCCTGTCCTACAGGAGGTGCCCGATGCCCAGGGCTGGGGCTACCCTGGTGCTGCCCGTGCCCAGCTCCTGGTTGGGGTGGTGGGTCAGGACCTGGCTGGGAGGTCCTGCCCTGATGGCCCCATCATGGCCCCCATCCACCACAGGGCTTCTGCCCTTTTTCAGCCAGAGGAACGGAAAGCAAAGAGATTTAGTGGTTAATGCAGGTCACACCCTGTGTCTGCAGCAGAGCTGGGCAGGGACCGCAAATCTCAAGTATGTCTCTTGGGTGACTTTGAGAGGGCGGTCCTCTGGAAGCCCAAGTGACAAGCACTTCCTAAGTGCAAGTCACAACAGAGATGTGGTCTCATTCGGTTGTTAACTGACATGCAAAGGAAGCAACATGCTTATTATCTCTGCTGTCATCATTTCCTGAAAATCTGAGTGAGCAGTTATAGATAGAAATTTATTTTAGCTAAAATATAGACGCCTCATGAGTTTTTCCGTTTTTAAAACCCACTTCCTATTTTGATTGTTCTGTTGAAATAGCAGATCATATCTTTCACTTGAATTCATAACACTGACTTCAGATTAGGGTTAGCAAAGACAGTCACTCACCTCCGATATCAGCAGAGTACACACACCATCTTTAAAGTCATGTTCTTCATCTACCATTATCTCCCTGTCATCTTTGTACCATACAATGTGTGTTTCCTTCTTAATATTAGCCACCTAAAATGGATGAAAACCACATTGCAATTATTCTCACATTGCGATTATAAACAGGCCCAAAATCAGACAGTCCCCGAGTTCACAAGGATCCGTCATTCCTATTAAGGTCCATCTTCCTGAATGGGTGGATGGATGGATGGATGGACGGACGGACAGACGGATGGACGGACAGATGTCAGACCTGAAGAAAAATGTTTAAGCTATTTTCCAAAGTGTTTTGTGTGAAAAAAAGCAGCAAGAGCACAGGATGATTTGTTTTACCCCTGCTTGTGATAAGGGGGGGACACAGAGGACTGAACGGCAGCCCTAGCTCACTGCAGAGACGTGACCAGAGAGCTGTCAGGGGATAACAAATTTACGGTCCAGAGGCAGGTGCTCTTTATCCCTTCAGAACAAATGTTAGCTTCTTCCTACCCTGCTCCTGTGCCGGTCTCTACCTTAAATGCCTGAACTGGGAAGCTGTACGGGCACATCTAACAAGTCCCTGAATACCAGTGGTGATACACAAGGAGTGTGTTATAAAGAGTTCCCTTCTTGAATGATTTTTTGCAGAGGGCCTCTCTTTCTGTTTTCAGCACAGTAACCGACACATTGCTGTTTGTTCAGATACTGTATTTCTGTAAAGAAAGCAGAGTTTATTAATCATACTGCAGGAGGACAATCTATTTGTTTTTCACCACCATCTTCTCCTTCATCAGTTTTTGAGCTGCTTTTTGCTGGACAGGAAGGAGTTTTGCCCAAGTCTCTGACTATCTACAATCACTCCAGCATGATTAGCCCATGTGTTTTCAGTCTCTTCCACTATTCAATATTCAGTTGGGAATACAAAACCAAAGACTTGTCTTTAGTCCTTTTCCTCCCTCAGCATCTAAGCAGCAGTAGGACAAAGTGCTTCTCTGAACATTGCACTTAGTCTTTTCCTTGCCCCTTACCTTACATTTCAACATCACGTTACAGTCATCGGTAACTTCCCATCCCAGCTTATCCACAAAATGAGGACCTGTTTGAAATTACAGATATTTTTCTTTAAAAAATTACATCGGTGGTATTCATGATACAAAAACAAGGGCAAATGTGTTTTTCTCGACAAGAATAGTTATATTTTAAAGTGTTTATTTTTCCTATTTCTCCTTCAAAAGGCAAGCAACTACACAACAGAATAAAAACATGCATTTTAGCTTAGCATATATTAATATAAACAAATTCTCATACTTAACAAACTAACACATATGTGATTCTTATGAACGTTCTTATTATCACCTTGTTTTCTGTGCCACTCTTTCCTCTGGAATTCTGCTTCATCCTGCAGCTTCTTGAAGACTAGAAATTAAAACCAGCAACATATATGAGGTTAAACAACATGTGTTATTTGTGCAGTACTGTAACAGGCACAGCTCTGTCCCTTGGAGGCCAATAAGAACTGTGTGATATGGTCAAATTTTCTCTCAGCAACTTGATACTGAACATTTCCAAGGGTCAGAAGCCGATTACAGCTAACCCAACTTCCCAAGCTGCTTGCAGCTATCAGGGGTTTAACACATCACTCTGAAGAAGTGTAATCCCCTGTCATGCAACCGCTTTCCACTACTAGGAGGAAGGCAAACAGGAGTGGCAGCAGAACTGGCAAGCAGTGGCAATGCAAATAGGTACAGATGTGTATTCCTGGCTGATGAGGCATTTTACAAGGGAAATTTTCATAGAAAAACCATAGAAAAGCAAGCCGTGATAGCCTGCAATATTTTACATTTCTAAAACCTTTCCCTTTCCTCTGGGCACTTAAAAATTATCAGTTCACACACATGGTCTGTTTTATCTGAGGCAGGGAAGTGCTGTGACATGAACGTTTATTAGAACTACATTGGGAAAACAGTGGAAAGTGAAAATGACAACCAACCCTGATGTAATTTTTTCCAGCCTTCTGCATAGTATAGATTAGCTTACCATCACCAATGAGCACCAGACTGGATTGATTGGTTGCTTTTCCATCCTGCAGCTGGAAAGTGTAAGTCCCTTCATCCTTGTCCTCAAGTTTATCCATAATCATTTCAACAAGGCCAGTCTTCTGGTCCACCTTCATTTTATATTTCTTCAGGAATGGAAAGTAAAGCAACAGTTAACAGATATCAGAATCAGAGACTATTTGGCAAACATTGCTTCATATCTTTAGGTGAGATTCTGTTTTCTTCAGTCGAATTCCCACTATTTCTAGCTCCAGCTCTATACATGTAACCAAATAAATAAGAAATCTGACAAGGATGGAAGCATGTGAACATCCTGTTCTATGGTGAGTGTTGTGTTCTTTTTTATTACTGAGGTTTAGATTTGCATCTCTTCAGAACACTATCATCTCTGAGACAATATTTATATAAATTTTTGTGTAGAATGAATCATTATAGAATATCCTGAGTTGGAAGGGACCAACAAGGATCATCAAGTCCAACTCCTGGGTCCCCAAAGGACCACCCAAAAATCAGACCACTCTTATGAGAGCATTGTCCAAACCCCCTTGAACTGGCAGGCTCAGTGCCATGACCACTTCCCTGGGGAGTCTAGAAAAGCTCTATCCCTGCCTTCTAACTGCTATCAGTATTGCAAAAAAAGCATGATACATCCTGTCTTCATAAGTAACAAGCTCTGCTACTGGAAACAACCACCTGGGAATTTTCCCTTGGTGTCCTAAATTCCTCCAAACAGCAAAGTGGTGTGTGAAGTGACTACAGGGGCCGTAGATAAGCCACAGATAAAAGACATAGGATGAATCTAGGTGACTGCAGTGACTCCTTGAAGACCACAGGAGCTACTTACCTGTAACTACCTCACTGCAGGAACTCTTATGGTCTTCATTAGTTAACAGACCACGTGGTACTCACAAAGGTGGCAGGAAGTCATTTAATTCCACTTTATAAACTGCATCCAGTAGAATTCAGCTGGAGCTGAAAACTATGGACAAAATCTTCCTAGTGATGTTTTCAATGACATATGCTATTTCTGACAAAAATTCACTATCATGGAACACTAGTTGGAAGCACATTGGATACACTAACACTCATTTGTTATAAACATGCAAACATCTGTAAGCAATGAAAAGCCTTACCTCTCCATTAAAAATCTCCTTATCATTAAATACAAAGTTGGCCTTCGCATTGCCAGACAATTTTTCAGCTTGCAACCAGAACCTCACTTCTCCTTTTTCCAAAATTTCCACTGCAAGCTCAGAGACAAGTGGAACAGCTACAAAGAAGATAGACAAGAATGAAATATATACATTGCCTGTGCCCCAACAACTATTTTCTTCTGTAAAGGCCACGTCTTTCTTTCAGCTAATGTATGCAAGGTGACTAGCTTATGACAGCTCTTCATATAGTTGGAATACCTCTCCACCCACACGTACACAGGGTGACAGGCAAGATTGAATCATTTGATTTTTCTATCACTAGGTCTGAACAGAGCAGAAATTATGATTTGAGTTGTGCTGGGGCTCCTCCATTGTAATGCAAGGCTAAAGGTAAACTGTAAGCATCTCTGCAGCATGATATGAGCCTGTATAGGGCAGACACATCTTCAATGAGTCGCTTAGCAATGTTATTGTAAGGCAGGGAATTGACTCAGTGGAAAAAAACAATAACAACAAACAAGCACAGAGGCAGATCAGAAAGTCAGCTGGTGGATTGCAGGTTGGGAGACTTTTATAAGTACTTTGATCTTCACTGAGTGGAAACTTTATCTCCAGAATACACAAAGTATCACAACATACCCCAAATAAATCTCCCCAGTACATTTTGTTTAGGTATGAATAATGGAAATCCCCACATATAGAACAATTCTTTGTGTAAGCAGGGAAAAAAAAAATCCTGTAAAGAGTACTCTACCGTTGCTAACTTTTTTTTTTTTTTAACTTTTCCTTGTTCTTGTTAGTAAAAGTCCTCAGTGTGCCTTCACTTTGACTTCTTGTTAAGAGATTTTAATCAGCAACGTTAAATATAGGCATTTAGACTCTGATATTTGGGCACAATGCGCTTTTTTTTTTTTCCTTCATTACCATCATTTTAGCTGTCTTAGTGGGTGCTCAAGTTTCCAAACCTTATACTCCTAGGAGCACGTATGCTATATATGAACTCTGCCCCAACCTCCACTTTCACAGCAATGTAAAGTCTGCATTGCAAGGGTGTAACTGAGGAGAGCATGCAAACACATTGCAAAACACTTGATTATGTGGTGTGGTGATGGGTGTCAACCTACACCTTCTCCCAGACAAATCACAGGACGGGGTTGTTTATTTAACTTCATGTGTGAAAAGCCTAGCTGCAGCAGGAGAAGACTGGGGCTGGGGTAGTTTTCTGGCATCTCTCATCTTCCTGTTTTCACCACCCTAAACAACAGGGTGCCTTCTGGAGCAGGACTGCCATTCCACCCTGCTGTTAATCCCAGGTAGTGGCCATGTGTGAGGAAGCCTCCTTGTGTCTTCGTTTCATAAGGGTACCTCTTCTGTGCACCTATACTTTTCCGCACTTATGTACATTTTGGTGGTACAGAACATATCTTTGGTGAAAATAAAGCTTCTGGGAGGTGAGGCAACAGTCCCAGGGGAAAAAAAATACAAAGAATTATGAAAAAAACATGGGCATAACATGGAAGAGAAAAAAAAATGGTTTCAAAGGAGTTCTGGAGGGAAAGAGGTACCAAAAGGGACCAGGTTATGAGTGTGCCCCAGCAGTGGAAATGGTACTTATGAAGCTTCCTTCCCTCCTGCATTGCTTGTGAGAAACAAAAGGAATCTCAGATGCTGCATGGTTTCTCAGAACAAAGCGCCTGAAATGCTACAGGAGTCTCAGAAGCAACAGGATGAGGATGAGAATAGATATCAGCCCTCACTGCTTTTGTTTCACTGTCAGCTCCATGGCAATGTTAAACTCCCAGTTGATTTGCATGTAATTAACTATTAATATCTTAGTCTAAAATGGGAGAGAGGAAAATATCTCAGAAACTGTTCAAGAAGGGGCTGAAAGGATGTAAAAGGTTTGTATTTTGGGAAAAGGCCATTCACTCCACAGTCCAAAGGAATCAGAAAGATACATGTAAGAGTATTCCACAAGCAAAAGACTTATTTAAAAAAAAAAAAAATCCATTTTACTAAACACCAACTGATGACTTCAGGGATTTTCCAGTCATCAAGCTTACAAGGTTTTAGATCTTATTTGTATAGCATCACAAATTACCATGTGCAACTAGACTAAAGTTAGACAATCTGTGTTTTGTTTTGTTTTTATTGTTTTTGTTATTGTTTTTGTAGAGTCCACAGGGCCTAGGATGGCCAAAGCAAAAGCAGTTTTCTTCTTGAAACATTACAATACATTCTGCAGTGATTTTTTTTTTTGTCTATTTTTTTCATGAAGTTCATGCACAGCTGGGAGCATACTGATACCCAAAAACATGTTAAAAACCCAACCCCCCAGTCTGTGTGTCCTGAGGAACTTATTTTGTGACATTAGTTATTAACACAGTGTGGAAGAGCACTCAGTGGAGAAGGGTTGGGGCGAGTGGCAGCAATAAGAGGTTGTGATGACTAACGCTCGCTGTGAAGACCTGATTAAGAGGAAATGTCTGGGAGGAGCAGGAGTAAAGAAGGGGGTGCTTGGGCTGTCATTAGGCTGTCAAAAGTTGGTACAATATGTTGGGAAGAGCAGAGCTGGTACGGAAAAGGCAGAGAGGGAAATGAGGAAGAGAGATGATGTGGGCAGAAAGACAGGCAATGTCTGCAGCCAAGCTTTGACTGGCCTGGGAGGCAGAACGTGGGCTGAGCTGGCAGAGGTGTCAGCAGCACACACACAAAGCTGAAGGTATTAAAACCAGGCAAGAACAGTAGAGTCTGGAACAAAGCACGAGAGATGGTAGTGGCAGGAGATAAGACAAGGCTTAGATCTCGTCACGTTGTGTGTAATAGGATTCTTTCTACAGTTCAATTATTTTCTTCAATTATTCAAGTCACATTCCACTGAAAATAACAGGGTTGTACTACTGCCAGGATACCATAAAGGTATAAGAGTTCTGTGGACTTGACAAAAATATCCTTCCAAGCAAAAAGAAAGGCGCTCTTGTTATCAAGTATTACAAAAAAAAAAAAAAAAAAAAAAAAAAAAAAAAAAAGAGGGAGGGAATGAATTTCAGCTGAAAAATTCTATGTGTGTATATATATATATATATATAAAATTACAGCTGAATTTACTACAGTTGCTTGTTCTCTTAGCCTTACTTCAAACTTCTGTTAACTTCAGCTGGGGTAAAGTTAGAGGGGCAGAGAATTTTCAAATCAGCTTAGGCATTATGAGTAAGTAAAGAAAGCTGCATGGAAGAAGAAGTAAAGCCATTGGGATACTTATTTTCAATCTAATATAGAGACTTAGTATATGCTTAGACCAGCAGCCTGCAAAAGAAGAGGAAGAACAAGAGCAACACAAAAACGTACTGAGAAAAAAAAAAAAAAAAAGATGTTCAGTTCAAAACCACTTTCACTTGAGATTCCTGTAGCAGTTTCAAAATCTGATGCTGGCAGGAGCTTTGTGATACATACCCATGCGCATGCAAATCTCTCCCCTACAGACATGCTTGATTCACTTACTTGGGAATTTGTGTTCATGGCTCAGAGCAAGCAGCCGTTTCATTTCTGCAAAAGACATGAAACAAGATAGGTGTGCATACCTTATGGATATGAGAGACACAGCAGCAGGAAAAAACAGAAGTGGGAGCAAAACAGGCATGCTTAATAGACATTGTGTATTTACCTTCTTCATCAATTGTGTAGCTTGATGAAACTCCATCAGTGTCTGTAACAATACAAGAGTAAATTCCCAAGTCATCTTCTCCAAGATCCTTAAAGGTTGCTTTTGACCTTTAGAAAAAATGAAACATTTTGATTAAAAGGTGAGATCAGTCTGAACCAAGCTCCTTCTTATAACACCAGATAAAAATAATTCTTTTTTCAGCTTTTGCTCTGACTAAAAGGCAAATACAGGTGTCCTGACCAATATTAACCAGGGTGAGCCCTGTCACGTGTGGTACAAGTGGAGACGGCACAGCCAGTACAATGGGACTAAGAGGATTCAGTTACTAAAGCAAAGAATGAAGGGAGATCCAGGAGCATCCATGAGACCACAAGAGTAAAAGTTGACCAATTGCCTCTGCTGCACAACCTCTGTACAACCTGCACAACCTCTCCAGGAAGCTGCCTAAGCTCTCAGGTAGTGCCAACAGTACTGGAGCTAGCCAAAACTAGCTCACACATGCTTAAATGCACTTGTCAGGTCTTCAATGAGTGTGAAAGGATACTGTAAGTGCAGGTTGATTCAATTTTCATATGCAATACCAAGAGTGGTATGAGCCACCCTTTCTTCCCATATGGTTTCTATAGCTGTAAGAGCACATAGCTTCATAGGCTCCACCTGTGCATTTGTTATTTCCTCCTTTCTGATAAATGCCTGAAGAAACATATTAGGCTCCTGGAGCACTGTGGAAGTTAACAGATCAGGCTATGGTGACATGATCAAACCAGAGGCCTTCTCAGAAGATTGTGACAGTGTTACATGGTAAAAGCATTTTGCAAGCAGACAATTTTAGCTTTTGGACTTTTACAATGACAGCAACAGGAATAATAATCACCTGTCCTGATTGGCAGGTTATAAGAGGACAGAGCACCAATTTTCTCACCCTATGCCTGAATGTAACTTAATTGCTTAATCAGGAGGCCTGACTCATCCTGTGCAAACTACAATTTCCCAATGGTCTGCACAGGGACTTGTTGGCGAACAAAATACTCATCCAGAGCCTTTTGGTAACAAAGGCAGATACAATTCTTACTGAGATCATACATCTGGAAAGGACCAATTTCTGTGACCAGTCTAGGTGTATCAAACATGGGATGACTGTTACTGCTGAGGGCTCTTACTTTCCGCCTTTGGTATCAATGGCCAGTCGAGAGTCGTCCTCAATTGGTTCATAATTCTTGGACCAAACAAACTTAGAGTTTGGAGACATCTGATCGCATTCAAAGTTCAAGGAAATCACTCCATTGTCATCCACATCGACCACCACTTCCTTAGTTCCTGAAAGATCAGAACAAGACAATCCCACTTTCTTAGAGATACCAGCAAACAAATGTACATAGGTATGATTCATAGTGTGGATTAAGAAGATCCTTGCCATTTTCTCAAGTGGCACATAAATCACTGAAAACATTGGCATCCTCAGTCCTTGATTCATGATTAGAATTGTCATTCTAGGCCGTAAAATTAAGGAACAGATTAAAGAGCATCATAAATCAATTGATTTATGTGAACATGCCTAAGCACACATGAGATTTATGATATTTGCTCTGGAAAAACCTAAGGGGGTGGGGGGAGAAGAGGGAGAGGAAGCAAGTCTCTAAATCCACTAAATGCTTGAAATATTAAATAGCAATATTTTTCCAGCTAAGGGGTAGTCAGCGCTTTCATTATGTAGTATGAATTTCTCATTCCCTAGTCAAATAAGAGCTCTGAAGGGAATACTGGGTACAAATGCAGATGTTTCAAAAGGTGCAGGAAGCAAAAGAGGAAACAACCGAGCCGCCCAAGCAGTGCTCATTTGTGCAACCGAGGCACATTTTCAGGGACTCTGGGTTCACTCCAGGAGGTTGGTTTAATTGCTATGCTTGGCATCTGGCCCTGCCACCGTCTGCAGCATTAATCCTGGGCCCACAAAGGGAGTGAATATTTGCAATTAGCGGCTAAGTCGCCCACCCTGTTTTGCCAGTACCTCCTTGAGCTGAATAAGGTGACCCAGTTTGTCCTTACAGGGCCCTGAGAGTGAGGCCCAGGTCAGGAACCTGAATGTACCTCCTGCCTGCTCCCTTGCGCACTGGTGAAGCCGAGGGAATTTCATCTGGGCATCTCGTCATCTGTGGCGTTAAATTTCATTTCAACAGCTTGTCTGAGAATACCACAGAGAGCTGAGATGTGCTGGAGGACATCCAGCTTCCTCCTCTGAACAGCTCCGAGCTTGGTCTTACATCTGAATGGGGCACTCGTGGTGTATTACTCAGTCTAAGGCAATTTCAGGCTGCCCAGAATGCTAATGACATGCTTTCTCCACAACATATTGTATCTTTAAGACAAGAGCCCTATTCCTGACATTGAAATTAAGAGCTTTGTTTTCATCATAATTCTTAATGAGCCTCAAGTATGCAAGGAGATTTCTGTGTTTCGTCACCCTAGTATTATATATGTGTCCTGTTCCAGCACAGTGAGTAGCTCCTGTAATGACAATAGGTGTACATGCAGCCTTCTTATTCTTTATAATTTGCCGTAACTGTTTAATGAAAGATTAGATTAATATTCCTGTTTTGGTCCTATTATTTACTAGCCCTCACAGGAATGAAGCACAATGAGTACCAACAGGTGATTTGGTCTACAAGTATTTTTCTAGGCAGATGCACATTTTTCAAGAATGTTATAATGTAATTTATTATATGCAAATTCATCACTTTATATTTCATTAGTATTTAGTTTCCTGTAGATCATTAGCACGTGAATCTTTGGATGGCAGCTTATGCAATGTGCAAAGAATCACAGCCAGAAGTTCCCTACGGAGAACAACATCTGTTATATTTGTTTTAAAACACTGACATTATGATAACAATGCATAGCATGTATCTCCAGAAGTGATGATGGTTTTTACTTCTAATATTTATGTGGAAGTAAGACAAAAAAACATTTTTAAATTACTGAGCAGAGGGCACCACCTGTCCTACAATGTGAAACTGAAGAGGTTGCCATAACAGTAGCAGTCTAATTTGCCTTCTCTAGATAGCTTGGTGGTTTCTACAGGGCATCCAAAGTCACTCATAAAGTTATCATAAGAAATAAAATACTTAGATGTCAGAACAAATACTGATTATCTCCAGGGTTTCACTGCACTGAAAGGAAAGAGATAACATTAAGATAAAGCAGACAGCTTCAAAACTCTAGAGTTACTGGCATCATCTTGTCTACAAAAAAATAAAAAAAAATAAAATAAAAATAAAAATAAAAATTGAATGGGACATTTCTTCATTAATTTCTGAGATGCGGCCTTAAAACTTTCAAAATACACTGCCCAAAGCCTCTCTTCTCAAGATGGGCATTGGCTATTGGGTAGCTGAAGGGATTTTGGTGGATAAATGGGTGTGTGATTAAAGTGAAACAGTTGATGCAGGCTGTGGCAGCCATGGGGTTAAATTTTGAGGTCTGCTGTGGCTTCAGTCATAGCAGCACCTACGGTAGTGTAAGAAAAGCAGATAACTTATTTTACACCATCTTAGTGTGTTCCTGATTCTGTTGTGAGAGTGGCCTCACAAGGTGAGCCTCGCAGATGTAACTGAGAGCAGGTTGCTCTGGCAGAAACAACCCTCAAGTGCATAGTCTTATAGCCAAGGATTCACAGAAATGTACAGGAGCCCTCCTGTAAAAAGGCTCCTTTCACAAAATCCCTCAGTAAAGCTCTTCAGGTGAGGGTGAAAGTCAGACCCCACAGTCTGACCCCCAGGGCAGATAATATTCCTGTGCCAAGCCCTCCTGAAGCGCCTGATGCAGGATCAGAAGCTAATTTCACTTTGCACCAAAGTGCACAAGGACTAAGGGCAAACCTGGGAAGTAACAGGGAAGAGCTGCAGTCTGCTCTTGGACTTCCCCTGCCTCCTGTGAGATCCATACACACCAAAGTGATTCTGCCTGAAGACAAAGTTACAGCTCAAAACTAGCCTGGATTTTTATTTATTTATTTATTTTAAAGTGTATGGGCTTTTCATTTAGTTTTAAGAGATAACTGTAAAAATTGAATATGGTTTTCAAACAAAAGGTGGATGCAAACTATTGCAACATTATATTAACATATGTTACCGAATAAATAAAACTGCTACCACTCATATTAAAACAAATATTTTCATTCAGGATGTTATGTACTTACATTCTTTGGTTGGACAGCTCAGTCTCCTGGTGATTTTAGACATTTGCCAAAAGCAACATTCCAGCCACATTCCAGCAGGAATTGTCTACAGAGACCTTACAATATTTTGTCTCCATTTAAGATGTTAATAAAAGCACCATTCATTGGGCAACACCAAATGATTTGTGGCAGTTTTTTTAAATGGTGTGATTGTTCTTGAGATTTGTGAGGTTTGAGTGAGAAAGCTGAAAGCCTACCCAAGTGACTGCTTTCCGAAATATTTTTTTAATAAGCCTTTTGTTCCTTCTTAACACTTTTAAGAAGCTTAGTTTGGTGAATACTGTATCTGCAGACCTCAGCTCAAAATATGGGTCAACCAGATTTGTATAAGTAAATGTATAAAGAATGTCGAAATTGCTTTTTTTTTTTTTTTTTTTTTTTTTTCCAGATTATCATCTTTGCAAGAGTTTACTTTCTTGTATTTTTGGAATTCTAATGGCATGACCAATCCTTTACCTAGTACACTTGGAGGTTATTATCATAACAAGTTTTTATCAAAAATCTGACAGATATTAACCTTGAAGGAAAATATATTAATAAAACCAAAAATTTAATACTAATATTGGCTTGATTTTTGTTTTAAGAGTGGTTGTTGTTGCAGTATCTAAGCTGTTTTCAAGAACAAGCTCCTTAGCCTTGCCTTGCTCCACTTGCAGGTGATGGAAATAAGCCTAATGCTTCAGTGGTTTGTAGATCTAAAATTAGGGTTACTGTTTTTTTGAAAGAGAAAAGAAGATGCAACGGCTGTGAGAGATGAAGTCAAGGGATGCATGGCAGATGAGCAGAGGGACTAACAATCCTGCATGTCCTGTTATTTCAGATATTGCTGTCAATATGGTAAGAGTTACCCTGTGGTACCCTCTTTCATCTCATCCAGAACAGCAGAGCACCACAGAGTTACCAGACTCCCGATTTTGCCGTTATTCCTCCCAAATATCTCACGGCCTCTATTTCCCAAGCCTCCAGTCCTTAGGGCTCCCAGCTCCATAATCCTCCTGCTTCAATCTGTGACCATTTTAAGGCTGCTGATCTTCTCATCAGAGAGCAATCCACATCTCCACTACAACCACACCTGCCTCCTAGTCTAGCCCAAACCTATTCTCAGCTAAGTGTTCTTAGTCCTTTCACAGCTCATGCCTTGCTCTCATGCCTCAAGCCCTTTTTGCCCACATGGTGTATCCTCTTTAGTCTCCATACCACAATCTTGCCCCCTCTCAACCTGCCATCCACTACTTCCAGCCCCTTCTTCCCACCCCAGCTTCACTAAGTCTCTCCAGTCTCCCCATTCCAAGTTTTCCAGTTCTTTTATACCCCCAGATTCAAACCTCCTTTTTCAGGCTTTCTTGACTCACTGGGAGTCCAACACGACAGCCAGGGCTCAGGTATAGGCCTGCCCAGATCATCACCTCCTTGGCTTGTGCCAGCCGTCAGTGTCCCTGCACACCCCTTACTCCTTTCCTGTGCCCTTAGGTCTCTGAGAAACCTTCCCAGGTGGGATGAGGCATGGGAATCTCCCAGCAGAGGAAAGGAACTTGTCTGAGGAAAAATAGGGGTATGGTGGGTCCAGCCCCTCCACTTCTAACACAGTCTATGGATGAGTAGGCCAGAGAGCTTTAAAATTAGCTTGCTCTAGGGTTTTGTTTATTTTTAGTTTTGTATCTGAAGTTCCATCTCTTATGAGGAGACAAAAATCTGTTACTCGGTAACCTTCTGACCACAAACAAGGACAAAGAAAGGAAGGCTCTCAGAGACACATACACATGCTTGTGTTTCCTCTTAGGGAATGGTGACCCATGATACCTATCTATTGTAATAAAGTTCAGGGGGTTTCTGAAGTTCCAGGTACAGAGATTCTGTCTCTGTACCAGTTCCTGTTTTTCTTCTGGCATTATAGATGTGCTCGTGCCAGGTATCAAGGATGACTCCAGTGAACAGTTGCACTTGAATTCTTCCTGAAGATGATCTCCAAAATGGCTTGACTAAATTTTTAAAACCTTTATTTTAAATGCCAAGGGAAAATAGTAATTTCTTTTACCCTTTCCTCAGGCACATTGCATAAATTACAGAAAAGAGAGAGATAAATAACTGGTTTATGATAGGAAGGGCAAAACCTACAACTGCACAATTTTTTGGTTGGGCTGATTTTAGTGCATCTTTTTTTTTGCTATATACAAGTATTACAACTTTATTGTATTTCTATATTCCTGAACAGGTAGTTATGGTAAGGAAATCTGTTCTGACCTTAAAATACATCTGAAAAAAAAAAAAAGTAAGTTATGACCCTCAACTTGTTTCCTGCGTAGTAAAAATGTTTGACTTGAGGGGGGTCAGATTGTTTGCATACAGCCTGTGTGCAAACATACCACAAACAGGAACCTCTTTAAACAAAACAAAAAAGAGGAAGCATTTCTAACAAACCTGGTCGTGTCTCAGCTACAACAGGATCAGTGGTATTCGATGGTTTCCCAACCCCGGCCTGGTTTGTCGCCCGCACACGGAACACATAGCTCACACCTTCTGTTAGGCCACCTATCTGCAGGAAGCAAACAATACGTGCATGATTTATTACAAAATACTGATTTCCATTTCACATTTCTTACAGTTCTAGTCTTGATGCTTGACAATTATATTTCCTTTCTTTTTTGTTTTGCTCCTTTTCTAGTTGACAGATATTTCTTCCTCATTTTTTTTTCTCAGTTTGAGTGACATGACTAATCTGTTTGTTTTGCTCTTTCCTTGTATGCATAGCTAACATTTTAGCCAGTGTCATAACTGTCATTGATTTATTTATAAAAGGAGCATTGTTGTATTATTATTGGAACAGGATGTTTTTAACTCATATCCGTTGACCTCTGGAACAGGACAGTCTTACTGCAGGTAAATTCTGGCTCTTAAAAACAAAATTATCAGGGCAAAATATCCCAGTCACACCCATCTAGAACCAGAAAGGCACTTAACCCTATGCTTCTACGCCTTGTAGTGACTTGAGCAATCTTAATAATATTCTAACACCTGCAAATGCTCCTTTAAAACAGATAATATTTCCCAAATGTTCTGAAAAGCACAAAAGTAGTGAAGCCACTTCAGATATATCTCTGGAATTGAGGTACAGCTGATCACTTATTTAAAAGTCATTCCACAAAATGGTATAGTGGAAAAAGCTTGGGCTTTACTTGCCATGAAATGTGTAGAGAGGGTACTTTGTGTTGGAAAAAATCACCTACCACATTATCACAAAATCGGTTTCCACATCATCTGTTCTGTGTAGTGATGCCTACCTTACCCTTTAGGCAAGCAAATGCTAGGGAAGTCTCCTGTGTTATAAGAATGATAAGTAGTTTTAGGACTGTTTCCTTTTGCTTTTAGGCTTCTCATACCGTATCCTCTTGCAAGTCACTGCCATGTATGACTACACATTCATTATACATGCGTATCCTAGTGTTTCATTAAATGGAACCATGAAAGATGATACTATCTATGAATTAATTCTTCAAGATTGTACTGTTATACTTGTATTTGAATCTTAAACTATTTTACCTTCAAGAATTTCTTTTGAAGTGGCTTCTCATTGACACT
This sequence comes from Anas acuta, assembly GCF_963932015.1. Taxonomy (NCBI): domain Eukaryota; kingdom Metazoa; phylum Chordata; class Aves; order Anseriformes; family Anatidae; genus Anas; species Anas acuta. The sequence goes on from NC_088980.1 coordinate 106,033,781, forward strand.
TCTCCAATGTTCCTCCTTTGCTTCAGTTTCCTTCATGTCAATGTAATAACCAGCTATAGGACTACGACCAGTATAAACTGGCTCTTTCCACAATAAAACCAAAGAATCCTTCCTGACTTCTGTGTATGTGACATCATGAGGTGGCCCTGAAAGGTAAGAGTGAAAATTGGAGTTGTGGTATCAAAAGAAAGCCCAAAGGGACTAATGCATAAATCTTCAAAAAACAAAATCAGACACCACATTGCACTCCCAGACCTGACACAACAGGTGCAGTTCCATTGTCAGATCTAGACCAGATATGAATATGACCTATACCTAATAAAAAGACTAGCCCCAAAAACAATCCAAATTTTTGAGATTTGGTATCTTGATCAAATATCCATGAACAAACAAAAATGACAAATAATCTCCAAACTCGGGGAAATAAGTTAATTATTAAGCTGACATGCTGCTTCAAGGACTGTTCTAAAGTCCACTGATATCAATGGAGATTGTTTTCATTAATTTCAATGGGTGTTAAAAGGTTAGAGATCTGGCCTTGAGGCGATATGTTTATACACAGGCTACAGGACTTCATTCTTCTTTGCCTTGTCCCTTAGACAGGTGCTTATGTCTACCATTTAAACCAGGAAGCACAGTGGAAGACACAGTAGAGAAACCAAACAGGAAAGATAAAGAAAATACAAGCTGCTTGTAAATTGTTACTTGTTACATGGGGATTGCTTAATGCATCAGTGCATCAAAGCAAAGTGATGGAGATTAAGGCCTGGGTATGAACTTCAGAGCCCATTGGCTCCCCTGGAACTGAGGACATTGACAATTTAGTTTAGTTGTCCAAGAGCACCTTGTGGTCAGCAGTAACCTCAACATCCCACTCAGGATCCTACCAGGTACAGCAATGGTCCATTCTTCACATTTGAAGGGCTGGCTGGGTAGGGAGGGTGTCCCGACCCCAGCCAGGTTTGCTGCAGCCACCTGGAACTGGTACACCATGTTTTCCTTCAGGTTTTGTATCTGCAGAACCAATAAAATGGTACTTATTAACTTTGGCTTAAGGTTTTAGGAGAAAGTCACAATGACAATTATTCAGTGCACGAGCATGCTTTTAAGTGCCCAAAGAGATGAAAGCTTTATTGACATCATACATTAAGGGGATAACTCTCCTGCCTTTCCTTTTTCAGTGGTAGAGCATACATGAGTGTTCTTAGCATGCTCAAACTCTAAAACCCTGTTCCTATTGAAGACATTTTGGTTGTCAGGGAGGGAGCAGGGTACTGCTCAACAGGTATACTGATATGTCTCGTGATACAGATCAAGTTCACTTCAGGCAAGAGTTGTCCTTGCAGCAGGGTGAAACCCAGTCCCGGCATTACTTTACAATTGTAAAGCAGCTCAGCTAGGTTGTAGCTAGCAATGTACCTCTAAACTGGGTCAAAAACTAATCACAAAAGCCAACTAGTTCCACCACCACTAAGCACTGGGGTAGGTCCACCAAGCCCACTAGGAATGCCAGTTGTTGTGAGGGCCTGACTAACAAAAATTTAGGCTATGTCCAGAGGAATGAATTCACAGATGAATTCTGTGCCAGAATAACAGATAAGTTTGCAAATAATTTTGCTGAGAAGTTTAACAAAATTAATTAAATTTTATCATCCATATGCTTCTCTATTCTTTACTGAATTACTTGTTAAACAAGAGGATTAATGCAATAAGGTTAACAATGTGGACATCGCACTAAACGTATACGTAAAACTTCTGTGAACAGACAATTTTTATCACCTTGAACAAACACTAACAAGAAAGTTAGTAGAATGATAAGAGTATTTCACTGCACTATGGAATTTCTGTAGTACAAGAAGCTACAGTTTCCGTAACACATTAACTATCCTACATAAAACCACTGCTTTAATACCATCTGTTAGTTTTCTGAGGTCACCATTACTAGTGTAATAATGTCCATTATTTGTGTAACACCTTTCAAGCAAAGACTCTTAAAAACCCTAAAGGAAATAAAACAAATAATTTAATGTGATTCTTAATATACTTAAGGTATGTTTGCATGAGAAGACACAACAGAAACATGTGCCATGGATGTAAAAGCCTCTGAACAGCAATCTGCGCACTGAATCATAATTCATCTTAATCTTTAAGATGTCTTTTGGAAATATTGTTTGCACCCCCAGCAAGAGCAGAAGTTGACCTCTTACCCTGTATGCCCTCTCACTGATGGCCTTAATGTTGGCCTCCATCCATTTCCCAGGGACTCCACCAATCACTTCACGATAGTTCACGTAGTAGCCGGTAATTTCAGTTCCACCGGTGACTTTGGGTTGTTTCCATCCTAGTGCCATCGAGTCACGAACACTCTCAAGTACCGTGATGTCATAAGGTGGAGATGGAGCAGCTGTTTTAACATGAACAACACATAAGTAGGAAGTAATGTTTCAATAGGCAGACAGGTGTTTGGTTACCATATTCAGGTGGCCCCCATCGTGCATTTCCAGGTTAGGATAATATTTGCTTAGCTGGGGGGGGGGGGCTTCACTGGAATGAGAAATGCAGAATAAAAGCTTCCATAAACCAAATGTAAACATCCAAACTGCATAGGAATTAATTTTCAAAATCATTTGTTTTTTGAGAAGCAAGCTGAGACATAGTGAAAGAATGTGTTGCAATTGCAGCTCTGATGTAAGTGATGAGGAATTGCTTTAAAACCGTGAAAAATGAGGAACTAAAACTAACATTACAAGAAAAGTTAAAAGTTGGAGATGCAATGATTTGTTTTCTTTTGCTGAAAGTGAACCTTTTTTTCACACACATAATATTTATTGTAGCTCATTTGTTTAATAGGCTCACATTCTTCCCTTCACAGAATGTAGCTTATCTGTGTTTTATTTTTGTTATTAAATTTACACACTGTGCAAATTTTATCATTGCACCCTTCACGTCATCTTACCTTAATGGAAGGAAGCATGATCACAGGCACTGTAGACTGACCAGAAATGGAACATGTCTGTTACTGGAACTTACTTTAGAAAATTTGCAGCATTATCCTCTTTTTTTATAAATACTTTTCAAAAATACAGAAATCATTAACTTCATCCCAATCCATTTTCTTATAATGCTTTCTCTATAGCTATTGGGGTAATATTTGCCCACACTCAGTATATCACGTACCAGTTAAGAGCACTGTTTGTGACCTTCAAGTTCTAATTTTGATGGAAATCCTTCATCATATATATTTCCCTTTGTCTTTGGAGTTTTATCATGGAGTCAGCTAGCCCCAGGTGCCTGTAGTTTGTTGGCTAAAGTTTGAAGCTTTTTGGATCTCACTTCATAAATCTCCCATGGCATGGGAGGTGAACTAAATTAGTTCGCTGGCCAGGTACCAGGACTTAAATGAAATTCAAGCTCCATATTTCTTAGACATGATGGGTGTTTAAGCGTTGACAACATAAAATGTGATTTTGTCCATGTGTCTTCGACTTAATAGGTATCCCTCATTATGTATTATCATCAGTCAGAGATAGAACACAACATTCATTAGCGCTGCATGTCAGAGGATAAGCTGTAGTTTAGGCATAAATTCACAAAGGATCTTAATGTATCTTAACACAACATAGATTTTCATGCTTACCATCATAACCAGATTTTGTTTCCTTCACACACACATAACCCAGAGACTAGGTAAGAAGACTCCTAACAGAGAACAAATTACGGATGTGATATGGAAGTCATACAGTATTGGATACATTAATATGTACTCAGACGAGCTATTAAATTAGTAAATGGGTGTATATGTTTCACTTTCAATAGCTCCTAAGTTTGCGAAGCGGTCTCTGATAACATTACATGCATAATGACCTTAACAGAGAGTCAAGCACATAATTAATAGGTCTGCTGGAAGATGCATCACTGGAGAGAACGTTCACTTGCAGCGTGGATGAGCACAGGTTGCACCCATCCGAAGTGGATGTACCAGAGCTGTGAAAGCTATTTATTTATTAACTCTCACCTACATCTTTCTTCTTTGTCAATTTTTCCAGTGTCAAAGGATCCCCGGGTTGAGACTTACTTGCCTGCTCAGCAGCAACTTTTTGTGGAGCAGATGTGACAGCGTCCTTAACCATTTCTCTCATGTTATTGTCTCCTGTACTGCCCAGTTTGTCAGAGCTACTGGGTAGCGGGTCTCTATTAAATTTAGCATTGCATTTTAGCAAAGCATCTGTGTCAAATATAGGCTGGGAGGACTCATGCATGCCTTCCCAGCTGGTAGTGCAGTCTGTTAGTCCGCCAGCTTTACCACTCAGTTCAGGACACACACCATGAAGCAGTCCTCCCCCTATAATCACCAGAAAACAGCAAAGACATTTTTAATTAGAGTACATTATTTTTTCTTCATTTACCCAACAGAGTGAAGAAATGCAAACTGAACAATACAGCCAAAATATGACAAATCACAGTTTTTATGGACAAAAAGCTAAGCACAGACTCACAGAAATTTGAAATGCATAGAATACCTCTCAACCTCCTCACAAATTATGTTCTTTTAATAATGTCTAATTTTCAGAGCAGAAGAAAAATGAAACGTTAATGGTAATCTTCACTTGCTATAATTATTTTAGTATTAGATCTTCCAACTCATATTTTGATCCTTTTAACATGATCTCACAAAATTGCCTGAGGCCACATCTCTCTGCTCTATGACTGAGAGTTATGCAATTTCAATAAAAATGAGAGTGAGTGTGTTGCAGACACACAATTTGTTCTAGTACAATGATCTCATTAATCCTTATGGATTAGTTCAGGCAGTGGCAAACAGAAATAATTCATTAACAAAGGGAGAACACACAGGGTTATAGAAGGCTTGCAAAAAGCATACTACATTTATTATTAAGTTTAGGTGTGGAAGCATGTTTCTTAGGAGCTGCCCGTATATGAGATGGTGTGCATTAGAGGTGATAAATACCACATCAGAGGGTCCAAACAACATTCCTTTTTCCAGGATGGCTATGAAGTGAACTTAGTAGTGCTCTCCTACAGTGGTTCACAAGAAACAGCTGGAGAAGGCTGAATGGTGAAGGTGAATTGTCTACAAGAGTGCAGTAACAGTGAAAGTGTGACTGTGAGGCAATAGATAGACTCTATAGAGAAAGCATTATTTGTGGACAGCATTGTAAACCAAAACAATCAATTACAAATAAAGAACATCTTTATTTTAAGATATATATATTATATATATATATGTATATTTACCATTGAACAGAGTAATGGGAAATAACTTACCAATCGCTGCTTGCACCTCTATAGGCTCTGAATCCTGGGAAAATTCGCTGAGTCCAGCTGCATTAACAGCTCTGACCCTGAAAATGTACTTCTCGCCATTGGTGAGCCCATGGCAAATGAATCTAAAAACAAACCAATGAAGGAATATTATGAAGAAAATAATATAAAAAATAATAATGAGAATGGGGAAGCATTTCTTCTGTAAAATGTATTCTGCTTTCTGAAAACTGAGGATAAAAACATGAACCCAGAGACTTCTGTGAAGGTCAGAGAATGCAGAATGTATATAAGCACCTCATTCATGCAAATAATATAGTGTCTGAATTCATGTATCTTTAGATATCTCCCTTTTTACCAATACTCTTGCCCACCTAAGACTATACAAGTTCTTCAGTTACCAAAGGGCCTACCTATCTTACCTATCTTACCTATCTTACCTTTGATGATGTATAAAATCCATACTTCTTAATGGAAACAATGCAAAAATCTTCAGAGACAAGATTTAGTTTATATTTGCATGTGGGATACCTTCATGACATATGCAAAAGACAGCTGTATCACAAGTTCCCATCATTTACTTCCAATCAGAAGTGAAAAATTTTAGCATTCACAGATATTATAGGGCATTGTATACGAGCTAAAAAAAGTACCCAAATTTTTATTCCATTTTTTTGGTTCTATAATCTAAGTGAGACAAACTCTTATATTAGAATAGTTTTTTTCTGCTTTATTTATTGAAAAAATGCATTTTTTCCTCTTGCACCCACCCTGAAAAAAAAAAAAAAATCCCAACACAGAAAATGTTTAATTTGGAAAAAAATGTGTTTTGGAAGTTTCAGTATTTTACTCCAAAAATACATTTTTCCACATGTATTTTAAGTGTATTTTACTTCACATTCCTTTTATTTTGCCCTACTTCATAATTTTATATTCTGCATTTACAATGCTGACATCATGCAATGATGTCCAGCAGCAAAAAAAAAAGTGTGGAAAACATAAAATATATTCAAAAAATCAAAATTTTACTATGGGGAGAAAAATAAAACCTGAATCAAAATTTTCAGAACACAATTTTCACTACCCATTCTACTAGACTTTCCCGAAGCATTTGCTTTCACTTGGATTTGTGAAGAAAACAATTCAAAACATCAAAATATACTGTGGCAAACAATCCATGAGCTACATTTAATGCTTTGAAATTGACTCAGCCAGAAAAACAACAGTTAATAGACAGCCTGTGCCCGTCTGTATCATAAATTATATTGTGTAGAATATAAATGCAGTGGTAGAAATTTAAACAGTGCAGTTACATAGCAAGATACTGTAATTCAAAACAATATTTTTATTTCTAAGGTGAACAAAGATCACATTTTATATTCTGAAATAATATAATAATATTATTCTGAAATAATATAATAATAATTTTATATTCTGAAATAAGCAAATAGCACAAAACTTCACCAACACTTGCATGAAACACTATGTGAAAGCACATAATATTCATCGAATCATAGAATTGTTTAAGTTGGAGAAGACCTCTAAGATCTTACTATCACACACGGCTTAAGAGTGTTCATTAATATCTTGATAATTGCAAGTGAAAGAGTAGTTAGAAAGTAATATTGTTAGCATGATATAATCCACATTTCCTCCTGACATGCTAGATATACAGTCCTATAAATGTTTACAGCAGTCTTCCAAATGAAGGACTTTTCTTCCAAACATTATGCAGTTTAGTTTTCCATATTTGTAAGTTCCCTCATTCCTCACTGTACTGTTTTTCATCAAGCTGATAGGTTGTACAATAGTTAGAACTAGTGAGTTGTTTCTCTTGGTGGCTGGGAATCACATAAACACGATCAATCAATCAATCAAAACCAAGCAAACAAACAAAAACTGGTGACCACAATTTCCATGCTTTCAAATCCATTACCTCGTGCCTTTCACTGGATTGTTGTTGCATGGTTCCCAATGACCAGACCCAACCACACTTGACTCAATGTAGTACCCAACCAGCTCCTTGGCATCTGGGGGTTCGGTCCAAGTGACAACAACGGATGTGTCTGTATTCCTAGTTGGCATAATACGGCCAGGAGGTTTGGGGATATCTTTGAGAGAGAAACAGAAATAAATTAATGACCAGCCAGTCAAATTTAGCAAATAAAAAATAAGGGTGACATCCTATTCTTGATAGTATTGACACAACTAATGCTCTTTTAACCCCTCTAAAATCCACAGAGATCTCAAACAAGTAATTTTGTACGACATGACAGGATCAGTCAATTCAAGCTTTTGGTGACGATATTCCTCATGTCTCCATTGCATACAGTTTGGGGCATTTAATTCAGATTATATTTAGGTTATTTCTCTGTGCTGAACATCTGCACCAGAAATGTCATATGGAGCTTTCTAAAGAGGAAAAAGTGTCAGGTGCACTTTGAAGGATTCTGTACAGGCCACAGGAGTCAGAAACCAATGCCCCTATTAAATAGCAAAATGCATCTAAGTGGTTTCTGAAGAGAGCTGTTTTACTCTTCTTCTTAAGGAGTTGTAGTTCACGTGTGTCAAACTGTTCTGCGAGCTGAACCAGTATGGAGTAAACAGAGATGACCAGTATGAAGCAAACAGAGATGACCTGAGACTCAAATCTGCATTGCTGTTCTGAAAAAAAAAAAGGTTGGTATAGACAAAGCTACTATGTAGCCAGTAGACACCTTACTAATGCTTTACTGTGGTGAACATCTGGGATTTTCTTCCAGTAGAAATAGTTTCTGCATCCACAGAAGTATTAAATTCTTCACTTTTGTTTGATTTGGCAAACAAGGAAGGTTAAACTCTGCTAATGTCTGGGCTTATTTTCAATAAAGACTCTAAGTAAAACAGAACTGTTTTGTCCTTTCTTAAGTTTTCATTTTCTTCCATTGTTTGAATCTTTACAGTTCTTGGCATCATTATTTGCAGCTTAATTCCCTTGGTTTCTATCTGCCATTTGACTATATGTTAGAGGTTCAAAGACCCAATCCAAAATTATCTTAACTAAAGGGAATATATCACTGACTACTCTTCATATTTGATTTAGCAGCTGGACAGCTATCTTCAAGCAAAACAATTACATCATAAACTGAAAAGGAATCATGAAGGTAACTTAATACTTATGACGACACACTTACCAAGTTTGTCATCTACCACAGTGGCTTCAGTTGCTTCTGAAGGCTCACCAATTCCTGCTGAATTGCAACAGCGAACCCGGAAGCAGTAGGATTTGCCTTCAGCCAAATCAAAAACTGCAAAGCGAGGAGACTTCACAGGGATTTCAGTGTTCACCCTTTGCCACTCCTCGGTGCCAGCAACACACTGCAAACCCAGGAACAACTTTTGCAACAGACTTCTTTGAACAATGAGAATCTAACCTGACAAGGCTTTCTACATGGACCATCAAATGCACGTCTGACATGGAAGACAAGGAGTCATATTCCTGGTTTTGGCCATTCCACAGAACAAGGTGTATTTCAAAGCTTATGAATCTGTCCACCTACTCCAGAAGTCACACATACAAGCTTACTGCTTGTAATATATCAAAGCTAAACACTTCTCCACAGCAAGGAAGTGATGTTGCTATCAACTCTATTCAGTTCCATACCTAACCCTATAGAACACCCTCAAAAGAAGTTCTGTAGTCATTCAACATCATCCAGAGAACAAAACTCTAATATTACCACATTGCTTCTAGATGCCATTATGCCACTCCTGAGGATGTTTTTGGGTGACTTCCAGAATTAATCAGAATTAATTAATCTGACTTCCATTTCCCAGAGGAGAAAATACAAAATAAAAGCTTGTGCATTTTATTTGTGAATTGTTTTTATTTCTGCTGCTAGAAGCTCTACATACCATGGTCACTTATACTGCTAATATTAACAATCAACTTTTGCCTTACATTAAAGATAATTTCAAATAATATGTCCTGTTTCTGAGGGATTTCAAATTCTCAGGAGAACATTATCTCAATACGTGACACTAATGTTCGGTACTCAGCAAGCAATAGGTTATCAAAAAGCTTTCTTATATGGAAAATCAAAATTCATATATTCATCCTCTCTGAGACTGTTGCTAAGTGAAACTCATTTATTTAGACTAGATTTCATAAGAGATGAAAAACACATAATGGGAAGATATTTATATCTCCCATGATGACAGCTCTAGAGTGATAGGGAAAAGCACAGATGAAAAAGTTTGTGGAAACCATGAGATACTATTAAAATGGCGGTGGTGAAGATCTTTCTAGGCTATCAGCCATGTGAAAAACAGCTCAGAAAAAAAGGACATTGAAATTAAAAGTGATTCTGTTCTAGAAAAATAAAAATTGTCACCTTTGTTGAGTTGGTGAAGCAAATGGAAAGCTAACGAAGACAATAAATATGAAAAGGCAGCTGGAGAAGAAAGTGCTGATGCCAAGAAACTCTCTCACAGAATGCCTCCCTCCAAAATGTTAACAGTCTGTCCCTCAAGACAAGCTTCTTTTATACGAACGATATATATACAGCTCTGATTTTGCCCTGTGCTTTCTCATTATAGAGTGGGTTTGCCAGCCTATCTACTCTATGGCCAGTCAATGACACAGTTCATGAAAGGCTATTACAGTGTGTGACACATTCTACATCCATTTTTGTAATTACATATATCATCTTTTTTTTTCTTTTTTGTTCTCCTACTTTATCTTAATCTACAGCAACAATTATGTCAATAAACATCTAGTCCTAGCCTGAGTTTGAAAGTGGAAATAAAATTCCAGAAAAGCTGGTAAAGAAAACGTTAAAAAAGATTGCCACAACATGATTCTGATTTTCTCCGGTTTTACCTTTTCCACAAAGTACATGATACCCTCATGGCCCCGCTGTCCAGGAGGTTTCCAGCTAAGCACAACATAGTTCTTTGTGGCTTCAATAACTTGGAGGTCTGTAGGTGGACCAGGAACAACACCCTCTGAATTATAGGGGAGAAGAGTAGGAAATGGAAATGAGTATGAATTCCTTCATATTTGTATCAGAGTCAGTGCTGTGATTAAAGTATAGGACAGGTATTAACATATCTTGGCACCTGATATTTTTAGAAAACATAGTATTTAAAGCAATCTATGTACTGGTTTTAAATGTCATTGTTTTAATGTTAAACATGTTTATTTATTAAGTCCTGAATAACGAAACCTAAAGCCAGAGTTGTTCAAGGTTGAGTGACTCTTCAGAACAACGAACTTTGGGTGTGTGCCAAAGTCCATTGAACTTGATGGAAGTTTTCCTAGTTACTCAGCCAGACTTTTGTAGGCAAAAGGGCTGTGTTTACCTGCAGGTTCTTCCTCAGTGACAATAATCTGTCCTGTCCAGGGAGCGGAAGGGTGACCTGAAACAGATGTCATAGAGAGGATGGAAATGAGAACTTTCATGAACTTTTGAAATATTGAGCAAACTGAGTCCTTTGTGGTTCAAAACTAACATTTGCAGGATTCACATGAGCTCAGTTCTTGGTGACTGCTGTGACTGTTACTCATGTAAGGATACTCAAACCTAGTTTAAAGCTGTTCTGTAATCAATACATCAAGAAAAAATTAATCAACAGAGGCACATATTCCTTGCTGAAATTTCTCTGAAGTCACTTAAGTGACAAGCAGAGGTATTTAGCTCACTCAGAGGTATTAAGCTCACTTGTTTTTAGAGAATTAACTTCATTTTCCATACTCTGTTCATTTGGTTTATAAGCTCACTCATTAAAGGAAGAGGCAAGGCTGCTCTTCGTCTCTTTTTAACCCACTTTCCCTCACATTTCCAGCTTTCAGAACAAGGGTCATAGTCACAGACAGAAATTACTCAGCCTGACTCAACACACCAACTTGATATGCTTTGGGTGGCTCTCTCAGTGCCTTTGCACTATCATATTATCACAGCTATGTAGCTCAATGCTGTCAGCCAGGTCAATGCATTTTCAGAGATAATTTTTGCAACTGCTGTTCTCCACCTCCGTGTGCTTCACCTTACATTGGCTGATTTGTTTTGGAAATTAGAGTAGAGATGGAGCAGATGGGAAGAAAAGTGGATCATGAGGGAGAAAAGGAGATGCAACAGGTCACCAAAATCAGACTCCCTCTCCTGAGACAGCTTCCACACTTCCCAGTGAAAAGCAAAAGCCCTCCCAGATTTCAGGTTTCACGTGTGACCACAGTATTTCCTAGTAGTCTCATACCTGGCCATTTTAAATAGTAAAACTTCAGTGATGAGTAGAAATACCTGGATTTCAGGCATGTGATTTTGGGATGTGGGTGGAGAAGGGGAATTTGAAGCAAACTTTTAGATAAACTCATCACCAAGGCCTTTGTGTCTAGGACGTCTCCAGGCTACAGGAGAAATATGCTTGACTTGTAAAAAGTTAACAGTTAAGCAGAGGGCTTGGGATCAATAATCTGTTGGGCTGCCCTGATATTTTGCTGATGTTATTGAAAGACTTTGGTCATCACATGAGTGCAGAATCAGCCACCCTTGCCTGCAGCACAGAGGGTGACTATTCACAGGATCCACTCAGCTATTTTGCTGGTGGAACAAAAGCAAGTCTCTTCAGGCAGTTTACTCTCCTGTGCCTTTTCCCTGCTTTCTGCAAGTCCAGAGTGCAGCACTGTAGCCAGCAAAGCCATTCAAGCTGTTGGAGCGCTTTGTGCAAAGAGCACTGAGATGAATCCTTCTTGGCAAACGTTGTCTCCAAAGAATATTTTGTTTTTGCATTGCTCCCTCTAGTGGGATTTTGAAGGCTTAAGAGTAAATAGTCAGCCTTTTTATTTATTTATTTTTCATACAGCTTCTTAAGCCTTTCAGGCAAGCTACAAAAAGCATGTCTTACTTCTAAGCCTGGCTCTGTCAGCAGGATCCAGGGCAGCCACAGGCTCAGACACCCGTGACGGTAGGCTAATGCCAGCTTTGTTCACCGCTCGGACTCGGAAGATGTAGGAGCGGCCCTCAATCAGACCAGTGACAGGAAAACGGGCAAACTTCACGGGAGTCTCATTGCACTGGGTCCAGTGGGTGGTGCCAACCTCACACCTGAAACATACAAACAGCAGGAAGGAGTAGAGCTGGGAAGGGGAAAACGCAGACTCCAGGCACCCAGACCTTTAGTTTCACCATCCGTTCACATTCATTGCCTGAGGCAAGCCAGCTTCCCCAGCACTGGTGTCTGCTGGTGACACCAAAGCAGCTGCAGAAGGGGTCAGGGTCGAAGTGCCACCTGCCTATGCACTGAATCCCCTGCAGCTGTGCTCCGTCTTTCCCGAACTGGGGAGGGGACACAGACAGAACTCACTCCACTGTTCAACCCTTCAAAGTATGCTCTGGGAGGCTTGGGGAGTGTCAGCTTCAGCATACTTGAAGGGACATGAGATATGTGTATCCTTGGCAGTTGCCAGGAGCAGAGCTCATCCTGCATGCACGGTGCCCTACTGTACAGCCAGGGAAATAGCAGACTTCATGGTGCGTGGAAGCCTCTGTTCAGATTTCATCTGTGACCAACCCAGAACACAGAGAGCTGTGAATATGACTGAAGTCAGAAACCCAGCTTCAAATTTGAAGAATTTGAAGCCCTGCTTCGGATGGTGCTGTGGTTGCAAATGTTGTAATCTTAAGACCCAGCAGTGTGGTGCTCATTCCACTGCTAAGCCTCACACCCTGGTGAGACGCAGTTTTTTTGGCAGAAAGAAGAGAACCAGCAGCAGGGAGAGCAACGACTCCGGCTCAGGGATCCAGCAGGAGCCATCACCCCAGGAGCCCTTGTAGGTGGCTTCCCAGCATCCAGCCACATGGGCAGCAGGAAAAGGAACCAGCAGCTCAGGAGATGCATTTTATTGCTGCTAATTTTTTATTGATACCTGCTGAAGTAAATGTTAGGGGGAAGCCTAGATTTCTCAGTACATGCAAACTTCTGTTTTCTGGCGAGTGTTACGGTCTTACTCAGGGTGGTTTCGTGGTCCAGGTTTCTGCTCAGCGTGAAGGATGCCCTAGTTTTAGCTTTAGCACAGACTGTTCCTGCTGCTTTAGGTGGCTTGCTCATGCTGCAAGGGCTAGCCTGGCTGAATATCTGGGTGTCTAAATACCTACCCTGAAATCAAACACTACCAAAGACAAGCAAATGTATGATCTTTAATGGATTTCTCCTCTGCAAGGTTCTGTGAGGAAGCTGAGTGCTTTCAACACTGTTTTCTCAGTAACTGATCCACAGGCAGAATTTGCAATTTGCCAAAGGGCAGCAGGGAACATTTCTAACAGCCCTGAGCTTAGTATCTGACCACATCTTCTAGAATCCTATGCTAGAAAGATACCGATTTCGTTAGGTGGACCTGGGTGTGTGCTGCTGCTCAAACAACCCAAAGGAAGCTGTGTTTGGTATTGCAGAAATAAAGAGACTGCCTTGCCCCACAGGGCCCACAAAAGGACATGCTGCTGTGTCTGTGGGGCTGAAGGGCATGACAGGACAACATTGTGAGGTGGAAAGTAAACTTGGCCACTTGGGGGAATATGCACCACAGGCCATGTTATATCCATGTATTCACACGATAGAAAATTGGCATTTGCTGCTGGGCAGTTTATACCAAAGCACGGCAGTTGATTTATGGTGATGCGCTGGAGAACAGTAACATAGCTTTGAATTGAACAGGAACACCATGTCACTAATGATGTATTCTATTACTGAAATTAATGATGTATTCTGTTACTGAAATTCAAACAAATATTACCAGCTCTGAAAATTTCATTGTAAGTCTCAAAACAGTGGCTGAATTGCTTAAATCCCAAGCTTCTGGAATCCTGTCACGGTGTGACATATTCAGTTTTCATATTTTTAGAAATTATTTCCAATTCTTATCATTGAATTGTAAAACACATAAATGCAATTTGCTTGTGAACATGAGACCTTGAAAAACAACAGCACATAAAGAAATCCAACTCCCTTTGGAATAATATTTTGCTTTCTGGAGCATGGTAACTATTTGGAAACAGGAGGGAGAGCTCTGATCTTGAAGGAACTGACCCTGTGAGGTACCAGCATTGTAAAATCCCGAGGCCTTTTGAGCTTCACAAGAATCAGTGAGAGCTCAGCAGTGACTTGCAGAATCATTTCTGTGTATTGAAACAAACCAAGGCATAATTACTTCCCTAAAAGTTAGATCAGGCCCAGCCAATCTAAGACAAAAAGTTGTTTTTTTTTCTGGCAAACATGAAGAATGAAAATAACAATGACCACTTTATCTCAGTCATTTAAACGTGCTTTTAGGTTTCTGAGTTAGAATGCATAGCAGTTTTTCGCACTGGTGTGCTTGCTGACCTGTCAATGAAGTACCCAATGATGGGGTTTCCTCCATCAACAGCCGGCTGTTTCCAGGAAACAATGACATAATCTTTGTTGGCATCTAAGCACTGCACATCCAGCGGTGCTCCAGGGGCTCCTGGGATTTCAGCATCAGCATCTGCAAGGATGGAGACACACATTTCCTAATGTGAACCACGGTTCTTTCACAATTAATCTTTAAGGACCAAACTCTCTTCTTTCTCAGCCAAAAAGTTATACTACTGGCTTCAAAAATCATTTGCTTTTATATTGGCAGTGTCTCTCCAGGTTTTGCTTTTCGCAACATTTACAAATGCTTAACATGTTACAACATAATGTAAATATAACAGATCTAGGCATTTTAAATAAATATTAGTATCGTGAATTCTGATGAGGTAGCTGCCAGAGACACTGGCAAGACAAGTGAAAGCTTGGCAGACTCTCTATTTACCTCTTATTTTACTTAGATAAGGCTGACATTTTGCCTTGCCGCCAGGCAATAGCTCAATCAAAAGGATTCAGTTACTGAATACACAACACTGCAGTCTAAAAAGAAACACATTTTTCACTTTTGTGATTTCTGCCACATACCTCTAATAACACTGATGGGGTAAATATTGCTACATATGGCTCCCCCACCAGATCTCATCTGACCCCACAGTGAGAGCTGTGAGGCAAAACCTCTTCTATTCAAATACTTTTTTCTGTTGTTGTTATTTTGTTTTGTTTTGTTTTCTTACAAGGTCATCCTGTAGAATTATCAACTTTGTTGAACTACTGTTTGCTGGATATGCAGCCGCAGAACAAAGACTTCTGCTGAAGAAAATGCCAATCTGAACACGGTTCTGTTTCTAAAATGAATTAAATGTCTTAGCTTCACACATAGTACTTCATTGTTTGATTTTGATTAGATATGAGCTGAAAAGGTACCAAAACATTTTGAAGATTAATGATATCACGTTTTGGAATATAACCTTTATAAGGATGAGCATATTGTTCCTCTCAAGTGTTCATCACAAATATGAAATTATTGGTGTCAAAGGGCCTTGAATAACATCAGATTCTGGGCAAATTTTATCTAAAGCTTTAAATAGCAATGCACAGTGCTGGGCACTGGAGAATTACACTGTTTACACAGTCAGAGTTCAAATTGTGAGATGGAGTGATTTTCTTGTAGGGAAAAATAACCCTTGCAAGAAGATTATGTAGAAGACTTTCAAAGAAGAGAGGCTGTTTCTCTGCAGGAACAGCATCAGTTTATACAATTACATATAGCATTTTTCAGGCCCTGTTGTGAGCTACTACTAAAGAAGACCTGGCTTAAGACTTAAGTTGTACATACCTGAAGAAAAACAAAGTTTGGCTAACAAATATTATTCTTGCATTCCATCTAAAATGCAGACTTTTTAAAATGTTTGGTGCTTCAGAGCATTACAAGGTTTTGTATTACAATGTACGTCGTTTCCCATTTTTATGCTTTTGTCTTTCAGAAAAAAAAAAAAAAAAAAGATATCTTCAATGACCTGCCTATGAGAGGTTTAATTGCCCATATCTCCTGCTTGACAAAACATGAGACACCACAATTTCTTTCCAAGACAGACTGGGAAATAGCTGGGACAATCAGCATTGCTCATCAGCCTCGGTGGGGCTGGGATTTCACCCTTGATGGCTCGCTGACAAATACTGACCTGTAGCCATGGCAGGAGAGTAACCCCTTCTCTCTCAGCCTGTCTACAGAGCTGATGTTATGAGCCTGATGGGCACCCCACTCACTTCCAGCAGTACACATGGGTATTTCTACATGTGACACAGGACATCTATTTGTGCTTAAGCAGCTATTTAAGAGTTTGGAGTAACCTGGCCACAAATTAGGAGGAGTAGTGAGAAACACACTAGCCAAAGGGGACCATGGGGAACATTTAAGTAGAAAATAATTAATCTAATTTGAATTTGACAAGCTCACCAGTTGGCTAGTAAGATACTCTTGTGAAAGGGGTAGCTGGTTCACTGTCAGGTCATACCTGCCTTGCTGGAAGTGCTAGAAGACGTAACAGGAACAAAATCATTTATTTATGTGGCAGCCCAATTTTAAACAAGAAAACAAGAACTGATTCTCCTTGCTGCTTGGTCACAGACTCACATTTCAGTCCGCTCTTTCTTCAGGTGATGAAAACATCTGACTTCAGTCGTATTTTCTGAGCAGACTGTTACGTTATCTCACACAGCTTTGCTACAGTTGAGACAGCAGTGACACTCCAAGCATGTTCTCAGAGCCAAAAATTTCCAGAGCCTTTTGAATTAGCATTACATGCTTCAGCTGCTTTTAGCAGCTGGGACAGATATAGACTCAGCACGTAACCTGATAGTCATGGATCTTCTTAAAGAAATATTTACTCTAACAGAAATTCAAGGAA
Organism: Anas acuta; assembly: GCF_963932015.1. Taxonomy (NCBI): domain Eukaryota; kingdom Metazoa; phylum Chordata; class Aves; order Anseriformes; family Anatidae; genus Anas; species Anas acuta. Next base: position 106,050,838 of record NC_088980.1, read on the forward strand.
GTTTTTAATGGTACAAGCAAATAACACCCAGAAAAACAACATTTAAATTCTTTGTTTAAATTATGGTGTCAGCTTTACAGCTTTATGTCACAGAATCACTGGGGAGCCCAGAACTGGAGCCAGCACTCCAGATGTGTCTTACCTGTGCTGAGTAGAAATGAAGGCTCACCTTTCTCCACCTGTTGGTGACCCTCTTCCTAATGCAGCCCAGGATGTCCCTAACTTTTGCCACAAGGACATGTTGCTGGCTCCTCTTCACCCCGTGTTCCCCTAGATCCTTATGGCCTCTTCTGCAAAGCTGCTTTCCAGCCAGTCAGCCACCAGCACATACTGATGCATGAGGTTATTTTTCCCCAGGTGTACATGTAGATCTTTGTGTTTCCCTTTTATCATATTTTTCCTTTTTGTATTGTGCATTAGAGAGAACTCCTCAAATGGTGCATAAAAAAATCTTGATCTAAACAATGTGGTTTAGCTAGCATGAGTTTGTTACAAAAAAACATTTTTAAGTTGCATTATAGAGTTTTCCTCTTTATGTTTTACGTTTGGTACTGTTCACAGGCTGAAACTGAGAAAGAGTTGGGAATTTACATTAATAACCCAAATTTTTTCCTTGGAATGCCAGTGTGGTTTAGACATTTTCTAGCATGTGACACCAAAGCTTGACGTATGCATTCAGTTTTTCCAAAGATAAAAATTGGAAGCAACAATGCGGGAATACATTAATATAAAGTATTATCATAAATGAATTTACTTCGTTTTATATAAAAATTACTATATTATATATAAATATATATATCTTTTTATTGGACAAAAGCACCTAAAACAGAGACTGATTTTGCCAGCAGATTTTCCTCATTTCTGCAATGAGTTCAGTTCATAAACCAATATCCTACCTCGAACAAAGACATAACCACTGTACTCTTCGTAGTATTCTCCCATCACCACACGTAGAGTGTAAAGACCTTCATCTTCCTTGTTTGCATGAGTCAGTGTTAATGAAGCTCGCTCCCCAGTCCAGTGCATCTGGACCCATTTGGATGGTGTAATAAGAACACCTAGAAATTAGAGAATTTCATGGTGAGAACTAGGCAAAAACATTAAAGGAATGCATTGAGAATACAGTGAATAGTTTGAAAAAGATTGGAAATGCGTAAGAGACCATTCCTACTGTAAAATTTTCTATCTTCAAAGACAATCTTAAATTACAGATAATTCTGCTCTCATGTCAGTTTTATCTTCATCTTCAAGGTTTACATTCAGAAAAGAACAGCTTTTTGTCAGCTATTGCACTACAGCTTTGTGTAATTACTTTTAAAATGTAATATGCAGGAAAAACTATGCAGGCTATATAGATGGGCCACAGACATGTGAGAACTTTTAGTATTTAAATTTGTTTAAGAAAGATAAAAGACATTTTCACAGCCCTTCCTCTGTTTTCTAACCGTGGTTTCAGTTCAGAATGCTAATTTTTGAAAAACTTTGAATCAAAAAGAGGAAATATTACTGCTTAGAAAGCTGAGAAAATGCTGACCAAATCATGACATTCACAAATGCTGAAAGAAGTAAAGATCTACATCAACGAGTGTAGCTCACCATTTCTGTACCATTCGATGTCTGGTTTGAAGCGCTTGATATCAGGACTGATGACAACTGTGCAGCCCAGACTCATCGTCTCGCCTTCCCTCCCAAAGGCTACATCAAACTTGTCGACGAAGCTGATTTCAAACCTGGAAGCATAGCCATGCGGGGTAACCCCAACTGTATAAGGGAAAAAAATATTTGCTGTTTTTACCTTTTCTTTCATTTTGAGATAAGAGTAGTTAGTGAAAGTACTCAACGATTATGAATACAAGCTCTGGTAAACTTTGAGGTATAAATAGAAACAACGTGTATTCAATAATTGTATTCAGAAGTAATTGTAAAGTCACATGATGCAAACACTTACTATCACCAGGAATCAATTATTTCTCTATTCATATAACTCTAGTTTATTTTATCAGGGAAAAGCTCCTTCCGAATTTCATTCCAGAATTTCCAAAGTTTCAAACTGAGTGTTTTGTCATTTTATTATCATGCATATAACTTAAGCATTCTTCTAGTTATGACTACTGATTTGTTCAGGTCAAGCTGCTCTTTGCCTTAGATGTCTCTTTTCTTCCCCTGTTTAACTCCTTGCTTCATCTCAAGGCAGTCGTGTCCACTCAGCATTCATTTTTAAACCCTAAGTTTTTTGAAGGAAGCTCTCCACTCCCTCGGGCATTCGTGCAGCCTGTACCTGCTCCTGAATTTACCTTACCTGATATTGTAATTCCTGAATGATGCAGTATTCACAGAATACTGTATGTGCAGTACAGAATACTGTACAGAATACTGTACTGCACATACATGGCACAGGTCCTTCCATCATTCTTTCGAAAAGAGCTCAGCTGATAAAAGCTAGGGTCACGTTTTCCTTTTCTACAATGCCCTATGCTGGTAGCTCACAGTCTTCCTGTGTTCAATGCGTATATACAGATTGTCATCTTCCTTTTCCATCACCAAATGATAAATCCCAAGTGACATGAAAAACTTATGGCCTTTCATTTTGTAATAGTGTGTAATTGTATTTCTGTAATTTCAGAGCTTCAGTACATAAATGACATATCATATGCCTTTGCAGCATATCCTAACTTATCTATGCTGCTAAAATAAAAGAAATGTCTGTGTGTCTCATCTGTCAAGCCTTCCATGCACAGGGTGCCTAGAGTACTCAGCACTCATTATATGCTAGTGGATTTTCTTAACATTTCTGATCAAGAAAGTATGCACACTGTTGTAAATGACTTCAAAATGTGAGGGTCTCAGGTAAAACAAACTATGATTTTTATCTTGATACAGCCAACATATTCAGATTTGCTTCTGACAATTTGATTTTTTCTATGCCTTCTTGCACCACATGAAATCACATAGCAGACAAAAACTATTAAGTCAGCCAGTCTACTGAAGCACACACACCCTCTAGCTTTTTTCCAGGATACGTTTTATATATTGCAAGATATGAAGTGTCTCTCTCTTTGATGATTTTATTTCATGTTCAGGAGCAATATTAAAATGATGCTTCTTGTATAAGCAAGTAGCCATGCACCTAGAGGGTGAAGACATCGTCTCCTGAAGGTTAGGCTAAACACTATCTGAAATTGGAGAGTTCAGTACCTTTGAAAGATTACTAGCTTTTTCCTTCTTCTTTTTTTTTTTTTTTTTTTTATATATATATATATATATATAATGTTACAAAATATTCTGCTTAGTCATTTGTCATCATGTCACAACTGTAAATGGATGTGTCAAACAAACATATATTGCAACTTACGGCTCAGAGGCATGGAAACTGTTCCAGCATGCAAAAGACTTGCATCAATGTCTCCTTTGTACCCTAGATGCACACACAGAAAAAGAACAAGTCCAGTCACTATCGCCAAGAGGTAAAAGTCCTCTGAGTTACAGAAATGAAATTGGTAACACGCATTTTACAAACAAAAAAACAAGGAAATATTTTGCAAACCTACTCTTTACCACAAGGGAAGCATAAGCTGAAATTTCTCCTTTAACATTCATAGCAGATGCCCGGTACTGAGCAGTGTCATCAAAATCACACCTAAAATTAGAGAAATTATTAGGTAGGGCACCCATTAATCCTTGGCATACCCGATCCTATGTTTTAAATAAACAAACAAACAAACAAACAAACAACAACAACAAAAACTCATAAATCAGGGTAAAACCTATAAATCAGTAAAAGTGTGGGAGATATATAGGACACTGGACTGGTTGTAGCCGTTAAGCTTTTCTCAATATTAAAAATCCATGTTTGAAAAAAAATGTCTCTTTTCAAAAATTGCATGCAGATTTGAAATTGACATTACAGCAGAAGTAGGAAAAAAAAGTCTGATAATATTTATTTCTAATTTATTTTCTCCTATGGAGAGATGCCTGATGTGGAAACTGTCGAAATGGTACTTATAAAATATTTTCAAAAGGCACCTAATAGTACCTAGATTGTCAAAACTAGATTGTTGCTGAAGGTTGAAGTAGCTGATTACATCTCAGGATTTCAGTGGTTTTTGACAAAATTTTACTGCAAAAATTTCCCAGTTGGAGGATGAATGCTGTTAAAGATCGTTTGTGTGTGTGTGTGTGTATAAGTGAGGAATCCTCCATTCTGTTCCTCATTTCAGTAAGAATCAGGACCTTGCTATATTGAAAAAATGGTTTACTCAAATGTTGTTACCCTGAACTAGGTATTTCTCATATTTAACTGTACTCATGAAGGAGACAAATGGAAAAATAGTCACAAGTGTTCTATATGTTTCTGAGTCAACCATAAATAAAATAATAATGCAGATATTAATATTAAAGATAAATTATTCACTTAAGTAAATGGCATATACTCTGCTGAGGAAAACCAGAGCTGCTTCAACATTTAGCAGATACCATACATCTCAGATGTATAAACTTGATATCTCTTATCTTTATATCCCCAAGAGATATGTTTATGCTTTGCAGGTCTCAGCCTACAGTAACATTTCAGCTTAAGTTATTTGTTAAATTATCTAAAATTTCCTTACGTGCTAATCTCCAGTGAGTGCAGCCCATATCGGTTTTCAATGGTATACTTGCCAGGGTGAGTTTGTACATCGATGGGCACATTGTTTTTGTACCTATGGAAAAGCAAAGAAACAATACATCACAAACGGAAGCATAATTATATATTTTAAAAGGTAAAATGCTTGGTGTTTGAAACATAAAACCAATTTCTGCATGTTTCTCCTAGATAAAATATGGTTTATCTTGGGAAAGCATTATATATGTTTGGAAGCTCAACTTCTCTCTTTTTTTTTCCTGCTCTGGGTGAATTTTATTTTCTAGCTAAAGGAAAAATAGTCTTGAACATGATGAAAATAAGCTTATACTATCATGAACTTCCACTTGCTACTTGTTAGGGAATGGAAGATTCTCATGAGCAACATTTCATGGTTTTCTGAATGGCAAATAATAAAAATTTTGTCACATTCTTACCTACTTTGGTAAGGTATTGTTTTGGTTTGCATTTTTGATGTAATTTTAAAACCTGCATATTCACAGAAATGCCATGTAGGAAATTATCTTTAGTTTTATTTTTACTTGCATAATTAAGTTGGTGGAAACCACAAAGCAGATAGAGCTAAACTGGTAAAAAATTGTCTCGATCAGAAAGTGCATTGCAGTGAGGCACCTGGCAAAAACTGTGTTATCAAAAAGCTTTTACAAGTGTATACTATGAGTATTTTCTTGATTCTTGTACTACGAGCGTTACCCTCAATAGTGGGAGTCAGGTAGGAAATTTTAGTGTTCAAAATTCCCAGTAAGTAGCTTGAAGGAATGAACCAGTAGTGATCAGTAGTGAGCTGGCACTGCTGACTGCGGAATTTAAATGAATATTTATATGAGACTTGCAGAGGGACAATTTAGTGGTAGGTTCTTTCTCACCAATCGTCGCTAAAACAGTCACTCATCCTGGAAAATACATGGTGTAACTGCATAACTGTTCAAGTGAATCCTGTCTTGAGTGAGCAGTATGGAACAAGCTGGCAATAGGAGTCTAATAAAATGAAATACTGAATTGTATTAAGTACTTCTAGGTTTGATTTGAGGTTTATAAAGAAGAAGTGTTCCCTAGGAGAGTGTAATGCTTTAGTATAGTTTTCCCTGTGCTGTGTATATGAGGGAAGTGGGAATGTAAATGGTGATAGATAAAAATATCTTCATCTCACACTTTGATGTAGCCCAAACAAACCTTTCTCTACATAAATCATAGCAGATAGCCAGCCAAAGGGCTTTGTTTCTTCATTTCTGAATTTAAAAATCAGTTTCCCTCCTGGTTATCAGTCTGGAAAGGGAATTGGTCTGTTGCCAGTGGCATGTCCCACTTCACCAAAAGAGTCAGTAATATCCAATTTTATTTTTACCAAGAATATTAGGAGTTTGCTATATATCAGGACTGAGCTATATCTGTAATAAATCTGAACACTGCCTTTCAGCACTTTTAGTGTTATACAATAACATATTTTTCCCTGACTACAAATATTTGGACACAGTAATACACTGGGATTTGTCCAAGTGCCAAAGTAAGCAAGGATCATAAACCCTAATGCTTTTCATCCCAATCTTCCTCTCACTAAAATGTCTATGGAAAGGGACTTAATGCAGGACAGTACTCTCTGTTCTGGGCTTCAGACGTTTGCAGATCTTCTTGAACTCATTACAGATCTCCTACTACATTATCTTGACCTACAGCCTGGGTCCACTAAGAGTAAATCCATTCACCACCACTCTTCACCTCATCTGCACAATGGTGTCCCCCTGGCTGGCAACATCTGGGCATCTTTATATTCCATATACTGTGTCAAATGGTTTAGAAAATAGAATAATGCTACTTGCTCCCAATGTTTTCCAGGGCATATGAAATCCTATGGAACAGGACTTGACTCTGATCTCTAATTTTCCTCCAAAAGGCTGGGCATCCCTTGGATCCTGTTGGTTGCAAAGGTATTTCATGGCATGCAGTGCTGTGCAGAAATAAGTTTTAAGTGAGTCAAGCCAGCACTGAGAAGACTTATTTTGTCTTCATTATCAGGTTATTAAACAATAATTGATTCAGTTTTCACTTATTTATATTAATCTATGGCAAGAATAGGACTTGTGTAAGAAAGACTACTTGTTATTTCTGGAAACGCAAATTCCAGAAGAGCCAAGTCATTAGTTAATGTTGGACTGCAACCTCCCACTGTCATTATGCACTGATAGTTTATGCTTTCTGCTACTGGTTTCAAATGTCCTGGGTTTTCCATATGCTTTTTCCAAGGGAGTCAGGACAGCTGCATCACATAGCAAGATTTTCTCTACAGAAAGTCCACAAAGCTTTATAATTTATCATGCACAGCATGAACAAGTCTTCATTGCTTATACAAAGAATGACTGTTTGGAATACACAACTGACATTTACTTAGAAATGCTGAATGAAAGCTGACAAATCCAGGTCAGAACTATTCCCTAATTCTGAGCAAAGACACCTGCTGAAATGGCTATGAACTCATCTTTTCCATTAGTAGCCCGTGGCAAACAGAAATCCCTTTGGAATTCAAATGTACTGTAAAATAATGCATTAACTTCCACCATCCACATTTAGCAAGTAGATGAAAGGCCAGTTCACAGTGAAAGCAAAATCAAATAACTAAAGGCTTGGTTTAACTACATCCAGTTTTGGGAAGTAGAAGTAAAATACAAAATATGAGTATTACATCATGGTATAATAGATGCTTTATATTGGCTCCACCAATAGAATGTCTATAGAACTCATTGCTAATTAATGCTTAATGCTGAACATGAGCTTTTTTTTTTTTTTTTCATTTTGTATACGCATTCATACATTCTATATACACATTCTATAAGAATCTTTTAAATTAAAAAGTGAGTATCAAAACTCATTTGTTTGAAAAAGTTATTACCTATTACCTTAAAAACTTGACTGTGTTTGTGTAGCATGAAAGAGTTAAGAAATATCAGCATAGTAGATAGTGAGACTGTAAAGTTTCACAAGTCAGTGTTAATTAAGCTAAATTAAATTCCATTCAGGTTAAACCTTAATTCAAGTCAAATCAGACCTTCAGCTATGTCTAAGAGTATATTTTGGTGTTCTTACAATAACGACTTAGTCCAAAGACCATGTGTATAAAAAGACTCCAACAGACTCCAAAGATTTCAGATTTGGATGATCCTAGATCTACCTGCAGCCTTTGATTTCAAATAATTATGATGTGTCTTCTATGAACGTCCTGCATATTGAGATTTAAGTTTTATGGAGATTCAGCAGTATAACTGCTCAGCAGCCAAGCAGGTAGTTCTTGTTAATATTTTTGGTTAATGGCATTTATAGACTACACAGAAATACTTGGAAAACATTCTCTTAAGGATAGTACTGAAGATCTATGTATTTGTACTGTTGTTACACAAATTATTTCCCTTTTAGTATTTTGCTCTGTTCTTGTGCAATGACTTGAAATGTGTTTGTTATAAAAAGGGTGTCCTCTGTACCTGTATTTTTACCGATCTTGTATTTTTACTGAAAAAAATCCATGGTCACTGAGGTGAGTTTAGATGTTGTTTAAGTGGTGACTTTCAGTGATACAAACTTACCATGTAACACGGGGTTCTGGCCAGCCAGCCACCGTACAGCGAAATTTGACATTTTGCTTTTCCCAGACAGTGTGAGAACGAGGCTCAATAATAAACTCAGGAGGATGTAAAAGTTTATCTTGATTCAGCTTTTTGTGGAATGCCTGAGTTTCTTCTAGCTGGAAAAGAAACAATTCATCATCGGTTTCTGCAGTTATAAGTGCAAACTATTAATTCTCAAAAGCATTTTTGTATTTATTAAAAGTAGTAAAATAGTATGGAAACTTCATTCTAAAATCCAGCTATGCACTTAATGCACTTATCTCACTTGGACATGGAAAACAATGTTTTCATCTTCAAGAGGTTCTCCTTCCAAAATAGTTAGATTTGGTTTTCCTATTTTTTTCCTCTTAAAATGATCACAGGTAAAATAATTTTCCACATTTAAGTTTTTTTTTTGTTTGTTTGTTTGTTTTTGGTGTACATGGTGAATGGTGAAATAGACCTGAAACTTAGATGTCTTCTTTACTCTTCTAATACAAAATCGTGTATGCCTACAGCATCTCTGACAGATGTGCTCTCAAACCTTTCCTGCTGAGGGAAATCTTTCACCCTCCCAGGGTAACTGTTTCAACTGCTGGACTATTCACAGAGCTGGAAAAAAGGCTATTAATATACTATAAATCCCGCTTTCTGCAAATTAAACTTTCTGCCCTAACTTTCATGTATATGGAGAATTACATCTCCCTGTATTAAGGCTATTAAAAGAAGACAGCTTTTATAATCCTCTCAATCTTTAATAAAATGTGCAATACCAATATTGCCTACATTTGTTGTTTCTCACTTCTGAATATGTTCTACTTGTCCTCGACATTCATTAAATGCTAAGTATTCATTATCAGGGGTCTAACAGTTTCCAACATAATTAAGTTACTGTCTCCTATGTTTTAATAAAAATACTTTTGTTAATACATTCAAGAAGGACATTTGTTTTTATACAACAGAATCCTGATTTTGACTGACATTTTATTATAAATATTATAACTTCCAGATCCTTCAGTACCTCTACCTAGACAGGCATTCCCCACTTTACTCTTTTATGTGTAGTAATTTCCATTTGTTATCAAATTTCAACTTCACTATTTCTCAGTTTTTCAAGATGATTTTGCATTTTTAACCTTGTTCTTCAAAGTGTTTACACCCTTTCCAACCTCATCTCATGAGGATATTTTAGAAGCATACTGCCAATTCTTCCGCTCAGAACATTAATAAATCAGCTAAACAAAACTGATTTTCTTTTGATATTCTCCCAGTCTGGTCATAATGTATTTGTAAATACCCTCCAAATATTGTTTATTAACAATTTTCACAACAATGTCAAAGCTATATAAAATAGTTCCAGATGCTTTGATGGTTGCCTCCATCATTTACAGATTGTGATTAAAACCGGGGGGGTAAACACTTTGGACAAGCTTGTTCCCAGGCCATAAAATGCCAGATTAAACCCATCACTTTCTTATCAGCAAGTGCTGCCTAGAGGCTGCCTTGTGGTTCAGGTAAGGGATGCTGCAACATTCGAATAGGTGTGGGCGCAAAAAAAAAAAAAAAAAAAAAAAAAAAAAAAAAAAAAGAGAATTCCCCTGCTCCATTAGCCCTCCCTGTCTCCTAGCATTACTGCAGAGTTCCTGGTGCCTCTTTTCTTATCCACCTGACACCAAGATAACAAGACTTTAAGTCACTGAAAATACATTAATTGCAAATACTTTGGTCTTTACTGCCATTATTGAGATTGCCCATGGTGTAAATCAGGGCTCTGATGTGTGAAGCACTTGAACAAACAAAGAAGACCCATGCAGTTCACAGCTTTGTGTCCATCTCTGTTCTTTTACCGTTTTCTTCAGGGCCACACGTTCAGCAGACTCCCGGATCGCTACTTTCCTTGATTTTTTTTCATGATGTTCCTCTTCAGAAGATGACTTGGCCACTTTGCTGACACTAACTCCTTCACCGGCTGCAAAAAGGTTCCTCCTGGCAACATATGCAGCACTCTCTTTAATTCTTTCTTCTTCTGTGTCTGTGATCCCACTGACGCCCACTTCACTGGAAGAAGGTGTAATAAATAGAATGCCATTGGAAAATGCTGAGAACATATTCCGCTTATATTTTCTATCAAGTTAGCCAACCACAGTGGATGTAAAATGTCCAACAGCCTTTCATAACACATTTATGCTTTGAGGACCATTATCTCTGTAACCATCACATGTATTCAAAGCAGAAACTTCACTGTCTGAAGTTGTAGCTATTTTCAGTGTCTCTCTGTATAATCACATCATGTACACTTTCCACTTGACATCTATCCTGCTGTGGTCCTGTATCTCCATTGCTATAGTGATGAGTGTCAAGCACATCCACAGATCTGCTAGGCTTAAGTATCAGTTAGAGCATTTGTAGCAACAATACCAAAGGGACAGGGAATAATTGTAGCTGTATTTTGCATATATTTTGTATATTTGTGATTTATACAAAAACTGAACATCACTGCATATCACACAAGGTCTCTTTGTTCAGAGAGAATTCAGTCCTTCAATGTGTGGTTGATCTTCCATGTATTTTCTTAGAATCATAAAATGGCTTGGGTTGGAAGGGACCTTAAAGATCATCTAGTCATAGGCAGGGATGCCACCCACTAAATCAGGTAGGCCAAGGCCCAATCCAGCTTGGCCTTGAGCACCTTAGGGCATCCACAACCTGTCTGGGTAGCCTGTTCCAGTGCCTCACTACCCTTACAGTGAGTAATTTCCTCCTAATTTCTAATCTAATTCTACTTTCTTTTAGTTTAAGACAATTCCCTGTCTTTATCTACCTGAGTAAAGAATCCTTCTCCTTCCTTTTTATAAGTCCCTTTTAACTATAGTAAAACTGCAGTGAGGTCTCCCCACAGAATCACAGAATTTCTAGGCTGGAAGAGACCTCAAGATCATCGAGTCCAACCTCTAACCTAACACAAACAGTCCCCACTAAACCATATCCTTAAGCTCTACATCTAAACATTTTTTAAAGACTTACAGGGATGGTGACTCCCCAGAGTCTTCTCTTTTTCAGGCTGAATAGCCCAAGCTCTCTCAGCCTGTCTTCATAGGAGAGGTGCTTCAGCCCTCTGATCATCCTCGTGGCCCTCCTCTGGACCTGCTCTAACAGGTCCATTTCCCTCTTGTGCTGGGGGCCCCAGACCTGGATGCAGGACTCCAAGTAGGGCCTCAAGTAGCTCAGGATGCAGTTGGCTTCTGGGCTGCAAGCACTCATTGCTGGCTCTTGTCAAGCCTTTCATCCACCAGAATCCCCAAGTCCTTCTCTGCAGGGCTGCTCTAAATGAGTTCTCCTCACAGCCTGTGCTCATGCCCAGGATTGCCCCAACCCAGGTGGAGCACCTTGCTCTTGGCCTTGCTGAACCTCATTAGGTTCACATGGGCCCGCTTTTCTAGTGTGTCCAGGTCCCTTTGGATGGCATCCCTTCCTTCTGCTGTATCACCTGCACCACTCAGCTTGGTGTCATCTGCAAACTTGCTGAGGGTGCACTTGATCCTGCTGTCTGTGTCACTGATAAAGATACTAAACAGCACCAGTCCCAGGTCAGACCCCTGTGGGACACCACACGTCACTGGCCTCCACCTGGACATGGAGCCACTGAGCACCACTCTCTGGGTGCACCTTCAGCCAATTCCTTATCCACTGAATGGGCCACCCTTCAAATTCATTCCTCTCCAGTTTGGAGATGTCATGTGGGACCGTGTCAAAGGTCTTACAGAAGTCCTTTCTTCACAAAGATAGTCTTCACAAAAACTATTAAGGATTTCCTTGAAGTATCTCCTTCAGGATTTCTACAAAACAGGATGCAAAGTGGTACTCTCAATGGATTCTATCCTATTTTGAGAGGCATATGTGGAAGTACGAGTGCAGTCATATTGTTTTGGCACTGTCAGGACATTATAGTTCCTATAGTAGTGCATACATAATGAGAATTCCTTGATCTAATTAGAAGCATTGATATCCTTTTGCTGAGTTTAGTTACTTTAGATTAACATTAGATGACATAATGAAAAGAGGCTCCGAGTAAGTACTAGTTAAGTGCCATCTTGCAAACACTATAAAGTAGCCTCTTATTTCCAGAAGGCACTCAAACACAACCTCATTGTTTTATCATAAAATAACACTGCTACAAATCAAAATATTTTTCTCTGTTTTCTCTAAGATTGCTAATATTATGCATTTGATAGGACATCTCATCACTCAGGAAAATATGGATTCAAGCCCATAACTAACCATCCAACTCCTAATCTTTGGAGTATGATGTCAGTTCATTGAGATGCAAGACAATCAAACAGTAGAATATGATGTAAACATAATTACTCATAAAAATTCCTCAAAATGCTAAAAATGTACTTAAAAGCTTCAAGCTTTGACTTCCCTCCTGTTCAAACTCTGCCTTGAACTTTCTGATTCTCAGGCTGCTTTAACAGGATGATCCTTAAAAGTATCAATGGGATGATACCCTTCACTTGTGTGTATCAGCTCCCCACACAAATATCATCTAAGCTTCAGAGATACCACAGAGATTTCTAAAGACATCTTTGAAAACTCAGTTTAATGCATATGAACGTAGCTATCTACATTCAGTTTAAATGAATCAGTGACATTTTCTTTCAAAGGCAAGCTGACGTTATTTTATCCTTGATTACAGTGGTTAAGCAACTTCACAATATGGACCCAATCCTCAAGGCATAAAGCATCATCTGGGAGCTCATGAATATCATCAGTTTAATACAGGACTCAGCCTAACTGTCTGCGGCAGTGGTCCCTAGACGCTTTTGATCAACAGTATTAAATATTTAGATTCATTAATCGTTTTTTCCTGTTATAATCTTCTGAGATCAAAGAGAAACAAGTCCCCTGAAATGATGCATGTATCAGAAGCAGCACAGAGTACCAATTAAGAATTGATTCTGCAGCCAAGTCTTGGGGGTTTCAATAGAAAATACTTTTCAAACAGAAACAAGAGAATCAACCTTCAAATGGCACACATAAATAATTATTTAAAGAGTATCTGCCATCTGCAGTCCTTTGGCTTAGACTTACTAGTGGCTGCAAAGAGTCCCATGAGAGATATCCAGTATCTTTAGCACCTATGGTGTTAAATCTAGGTCCAGATACTTTTATTATCTGGAATACTGGCTGTGTCTCCCTAATTTTATCTTGCAAGGATTAGGCTAGGTGCTTAAGGGGAAGAATTATGAGCTGAATAATCTGAGCGAAAAAAAGTTTATACAGCAGAATCCAAGGGTCTGAAATAGAATCAAATCATGGAAAGGGTGACACTGTGCTGAAGGTCATCCAGCAGCATGGGCAACAGCTCCAATGGACACACAGAGAGCTGACCTTTATAAATAACTATTCCTTGTAAAAGCTATCTGCCTATGGGAAGCCACACATCAGTTTCACAAGGGGAATTTGGGAATGACATCTAACATGCACATGATTCGATAGGCTTCAGCTGTTATCTTTCAAACAAAAATAAGTATCTGACAGGAATGTGGCATGCAACTTCTGCAGCCTTGGCATGCACTGATGAACGTGATGCCAACAGAAAAAAGACTAAAACAGGCACTCTGAAATGCTTCATGCCATGTTGAGTTGGGCACCCTAACATGACTCATATGACTTTTATTTTTTTTTATACTTTTAAACTAATTACAAAAGATCTATTTGGGTCATTTCAGTGGCACAAGAGCACAGAAAACTTTCTGAGTCACCATGCGCAAAAAGTGATACTGATACCAACAACAGTAAGAAGATGAAGAATAGTAACTATGATGTAAAAATCTGTCAGTGTGCTTTAGTGTGGTATCCCAAAGCATCAGACAGACACAACTCAGTGACGCAACACACCATCACAGTGAATTAGATATTACAGTATTCACTGAACAAAAAGTGAAATGAAGGGAAAAAAAAAAAAAAAGAGAGAAAAAAAAAAAAAAAAAGCCATGATTTGTTAAGATAACAGGAGTCTGTATAAAATCTAAAATAATTGTCCAGGAGTGCAGGCCATCAGTTGGGATTTCCAGCTATTGACCAACACTATAAATTTTACTTTTGTAGACTCTAGACACAATAAAAAGGGAGCATATTTGTGTTTAAGGACATGGGAGACAGATGGCAGAAACACTGGGTAAAGCACATAGGTAGTGCGAAACCTTGAAAATATGTTACTGCAAGCTTTGTGTGAGACGTATTTATGTATTTCTATCACAGCAGATACAGCTGGAACTCCAAAAAAATCCTTTAAAAATGCAAGAGTGTGCATTTCTGAAGGTTGGTGGGGTCAAAGAGCAGTGAATCTGGCACATAAATCTATAAGGGGTGAGTAAATATTACTCCAGGATAGTGGAAGGGGAGGAATAAAAACCAAAACTGCTGGTCTCATCACAAAAGAAGAATGCTCAGAAGGCAAAAGCAGTGATGTATCCCAATGACAAGGTGGAACTCAGTCTCACATGAAGGCAGAAGTGACATTTTTTCCTGAGTGCTGACCAAGCAGCAGGCACAAGTGCACTGACTCCCAAAAAGAGCTTAGATGTGCCCCATAAAAAGATGTGTTGGGCAGAAGAAAGCCAAGTTGGAGAAAGGTTTCTCTTCAGCTGCAGGCGGGCAAGAAATTTTTCTCCCAGGCTCCCATCATAAGTCTGCTTTCCACACCACACCCTGGTATGGATCAACCTGAACAAATGGCTACACCTGACCTGTTGCAGACTCCTAATAAAATCATCATGCCATACCCAGAAAAGGGCAAGGGAGCCTCCTTGCTTGTGTGGTTTCTGGCTTCCACACAAAGTTCACATTCAGCTTTACTGAGGACAGTGCTGCAGTAAAACGTATTACATCAGTAGTAACCATGCAATAAATACCACCAACACGTGAGATCAGTATGAATCATTATGACGGATTTGAGAAATTACTTGGTTTCATTCCAGGTTTTCTCTGTGCCAGGACAAAACATTAGCACATTGGTTCATTGTTTCTACGGTTAATGTGTGGTAGGGGACATTGGATTACAAGCCTTTAAACCACAAGAGTAAGCTAAATTATGCGGACAACATGTTTGTCCAGTTCCCAGTAAGCAGTGTTATAATTATATCATAGGTTCATAGAAAGTGGCCCTGGTGACGTGCTTGAAACAAAGACCAGACACCTGGATTCATTTGTCCTGGTTCTGGATGACTGACCTCCATGATGGATTTTCTGCCAGTCAGTTAACTTCTCTTGGTCTTTTTATCACCCATATGAAGTGCAAACAATCACCTTGAGATCCAGGAGTGTAAAAAAAAGATTAACAGATTTCTTATTTTATAATTAGCTAATAAAATGACAGAAGTAAGGTACCATAAAAAAAGGAAAATGGACATACCGTCCTGTGAATATAGGCACTGAGTAGTCTATGGCTTCATTTTCTTTGTCCTCAGATATCAAATTCTGTTTTGCTCTTTTTGCTTTGGGACTCATCTTATAGGATTGATCTTCAATCATTAAATTGTAATCTTTCAGTCTGCAATAAAAATCATATTGTTAAAATCAGGGGAAAAAAGCTGTTAAGAAACACTCCAACATAATATTAAAGTACTACACATTTTTGCTCTCTGTTTGGTAAGAAAGAAAATATTGTCTTTAATAACCATGGCTTCAGAGTTATTAAACACATAACTAAATGCACTTTTGACAAAGGGACCATTACAAATATAACACTGATGCCCCTTGATATTAAATCTAAATACAGAGAATAAGCAATATACCTGCACATTTCATTGCTTGGTTTGAGACTTGGAGAGTTTATATACATAGTTTTGGTAGGTCTTGAAGTCACTGAGACCACCAAGTAATTCTAGAGATTGTGTCTGAACTGATGACCTCTACTTTCCCAAAATTTATAGTTCCCAAATCGTGTGATCCCCAAACAAAATATTGTCAGTGGGCAAATACATTCAAAGTCGTGAACCTTTTAAGTCATTTTAGAGAAATTATAGCGCAGTGAATTGTCTGGTAACTGCTGTTTCCATTCCCACTGGCCTCCCATACCACCCCAAACTATTGAAAGCACAGATATGAGTGAAGTAAAATCATTTCACATTGCCCAGATAAGTGCAGAGTGAGTGGGAAGAAAGAAAAGCAAACCAAAAGAAAGACTTCTGGAAAACTTGGGAAAGACTCCCCAGCTAGAGGGGAGGACTTCTGATGAGTATGAAGCATATTTGAGGCAGTCGTATTTGGGTTTACATTTAACATGGTTACAAATAATATTAACAGAACTCCAAAACCCTCCTTTTCTCCAAATACAATACTCCATCCTAAGCTGCCAGATTTATATCTTAGAGATGGAATATCCCCATTAGCTCTCAGACTTTTACAAATCCCTGAATTGCCTATTCATCTCTGTCTCAGCATTGCCAAGGGAAATCATAGATGAACCTGCTTTTGGACTGGAGCTTTGTTTGCATGGCACACGACAGAGGAGCAGAATTAAGGCCACTGTTTCTCAGCAAGGCTCTTGAGTCCAGATCTGGACCATTCTCACAGGGCTAACATGCTCCCAGTCCCTGGGGTAAGGCTGGTAGGCTAATAACCAAACCTCGTAGCAGCACTGGGCCCCTGAGAATGTAAAGCATGTAGAACGTAACATTGAAGATAAATTCTTCGCTGCCCCAGACAGCTGGGGAGGGACTCCAAAGGAGGCAGACACAGCTCTAGGGAGAGAAATCCAAGCAGAAATCACTTGGGAACAGCCCAGGCAGAGTAAAGAAAAAGGTCGCCCCCCTCCTGGGTTTGGCAACGATATGGTACAACCACTATGGCCAACCACAAATGCATGGAGGAAACTCATTGTCAAATAAATTGTGGGAAAAAGCAAAGCCAAAGGTTTTTTTTTGTTGTTGTTGTTTTTTTGTTTTGTTTTGTTTTGTTTTGTTTTGTTTTTAATGAACTGTGATCTGTAGGGAGCTGCAGTCCTTTACTTATTGGGTGACCTTTATAGCTGTCCTATTTCAAGATGGGGCAAACCTGGAATTGTGAATCTGTCATCAGATTGCCTGGAGGCTTTAGGCTGAACCCTTTAGGAGACCACTTGGCTTCTGATCATTTGAGAAAAATCACAGTATCTTTTGGACTTTAGTTTAAATGTCAATAAGTTTTGATTTTCATGAAAGTAGACAAAATATGGTGAAAATCTAAGCTCATTTTTTTTCAGAGTTGTTACATCCAAACCTGCTCATTGTTCGTAAAGCAGAATTTGGCTATCTTATCAGTTTGGTTTTCAGTTCAGGTCCAGATTGTACACCTATATAGAGAATCAACAGGCAGTATGCATAGCAGTTCCCATCACCTTCTGCCAGGTCTTTTGTTGAGATCTCCCCTGCATGTTTTTTTCTTTCTTAGGCTCTGTTTGTTGTTGTTGCTTGTTTGTTTGTTTTTAATCAAACACTGCAAGTGGCTGAAGCTGAATAACTCATCTTCATTTTTTCTGCCTACTACAGCTGGCATTAATTAAAATATGCCCCCAAAATCCTTCAGATTAATGCCAGAGATCTCCACCACAGCCTGAGAAACTGGGCTGGAATTAGGAGTTTCTCAGAGGTATGATGAATAGGATAAAAATACCATACATGAACAGCAGATTCCCAGTAACTCCAGAGTTTTCTAAGCTGCATGTCTCTTGATCAAGGCACCTTCCACTGCAGACACTTGATTATTTTCTGGATTAGTATTCCTGGGTCCTTCATATTATTGCATGTTTTGGCTGGCATAGTGAACAGTCCTCATGTGTATGTGCTCAGGACCAGAAAAGCACCTTTCTGGATATTTTTTCCTTTCTTCTTCCTCAGCTTGAAGGGGTAGCTGCAGTGAGAGTCTTTGTGCTGTCTTCTAAGAGCAAGAGCTGCCTCCAGGTACTTTGTGGTGGTACAGACCACTCCGCTATCAAAGCCACAGGTGGTAGCTGCAAACTGAGTAACTGAATATCCATGTTGGTCCTGTAGTTGTCTGCTGGATTCAGGCTCTCTGACATGACACTGACCAATTTGCTTCAGTCATTTGCTCTTCCAACAACTTGATCTGGACTAAGCAAGACCCCTCTGAGCAGTGTTACACTGAGTAATGTCAAAGGTGCTTTTAGGCCTGTTTTCTACTCCAACAATAGTCAAGAACAGATTTATATATTTTTTTAAGTTCATATAGAGAAATACTTTCCCTGATAAATCTTTTTGGTTTCAAGCAAAGATCTGGGGATGTCATGAGTGAGAGGCTGAAATCATTGCTGTAGCAATATAGGTAAATGGCACTTTTTTTTCTGAGCCTGTTTTAAATTGTGAAATTATATATATATATTTGCTGCTTACCTGCTTCTCTGTGTGAAGAATAGTGGAAAAAATGTTCCTTATGTTCCTTGTTCATTCTCTGCAGATCTTTCATTATTTTATACATTGAAGTTACATGCTCATGTTTACCACCTTCCCAAGGTAAGAGCCCCAATTCCTACACCTTCTCTAGGTATCCTCCCACTACTGTTCTTGTTGATCTCTGATCTTTTCCTGGTTACTTCTTAGGATGGGATGGTAGCAACTGAACCCAGTATTTCAGCTTCAAGCATACCTTGGATTAACACACTGACAGAATATGCTGTCTGTTTTGTTCTCACTTTCTCCCACAGCTGTTCCTAAGTTTCTAATTGGTTTGTGTCCACATCAGAGAACCCAGCTGGTGTTTTCAGAGGAGTATCCAGAGTAACTCCAAAATCTTTCAGAACTGGAGTGCATAAACCAAAAGCTGAGATGAATAAATTTGAAATGGTAGAAAACGTTTCTCCTTTCCAAACCCTCCTTATGTTAGCATCTACTCAGGATGAGCTGTATGGAGTCTAGTGGAAATGCTTATTCAAATGGCCCCTTTGCATGTGAAAACAAATTGGTCATTACTTCTATCATGAGGTTTGATTCTATGTTTTCCTTCCTTGTTATTACTGTTCCTACCTGTGTAATACAAAAAACAAACCCTGCCTTACAACCATTATTTAGGTAGCCTAAGGGAGGACTCCGCTTTCTTGAACCAGATTCTAAAATCTTGCCCTTTATTTTAAAGTGTTCCAACCTTTTACCTGATATGTGGAACAGAATCTCCCCAGAGGAGAAGGAGCAGGATATCAGTGCTCTCTAGTTTCGCAGGGAGGAACGGTACCATGACCTTTTAGCAGCTTTCAGCCTCATTTGATCTGCCCAGCTAGCATACATATATTTTTTTCCAGGTCAGATGCTATCTGTACTTTCTTATCAAGGTTGGTGACCCAAGTTTAGTGTCCTCATTTCTTGATAAGTTTTCAGCATGTTAAAATATCAATGCCAACATTTTCTTAGTTTCTCAGTAGAGTAACTGAATTTATGGAATGAAATGGGAGCTGGATGACTGTAAATGCTAAAGGCACAGGTATTGTCCTGCACAGCCTCTAACAGTGCTCCCTCTAGCCCACCAGAGGAACTAAATACAACGTTGTACAGGGCCTGTGAAAGTCACAAACAGAGGGTTTTTTTTTTTGATGTCCTATTCCCATATATATTCTCATGTTTTCAAGATATGAATATACTTCAGTATGTTGGCACTGCCCTTGTTTCTGCACCTGAAGGTACAAGTGTCCCACCCTGCACAAAATGATCCTGAGCCCAGTGGAGGTAGAAATGTTTTTTAGGAGTGCACTACAACACCCTATTTCACAGTTATTCCACCCCAGCATGAAAAGGCATTGGTAAGCTCATTTACGCCATTAGTAAATCATGCACCTTGTCCTTAGCATGCTTCTTTAAATGTTTCTCTCTTTCACTTAATTCCACCAGCAGAAAGGTATACACCATATACATGTGGTATACACCATAGCTACAGCAGAGGAGCTCCATTAGCCAAAAGGAATCTCTCAAGGTGTAGTTACAGCAGGAAAAAAATAAATAGAAGGTTTTTCGGCTTTTCATAAGAAAGCTCTTTAAAAACAGCTTCTAAAATTGAGAAGCACTCTTTGGTGACTAAATTCATTTTAAGTTGCTGACAGATTTGTCATGGGCTCAGGCAATATTGCTGGCAATAATCATGCTGTTCCCCTCACACAGCTTCCACAAGTTTTTTTAAAGGGGAATTGTTTCCACACGGCAAGTTGCATTAAATCAATTTCCATGCTTGGCTGTGATGTTTGGAAGCCTTCTCCTTAACCCTCACCTATAATAAACCAAAGGATGAGCAGTGCCAGCAGGGAGGTCAAGATCATGGTCTTCTCATGTTTCTTAAAGTGTAATATTTATTCAGCCCTATCCCGTTCCCAGTTACGTTGCCCTATCCTGTTCCCTGTTACGTTATTGCTCAGAAGAGCATTCACTCTTACTATCTGGCACTTGCATTAATTGCAAGTTTGGTGGCAGATAACCACTCTGTGACACAATTACCTTTGCTTGGGATTATCTGATGCTCTCAGCCAGGAAAATTAAAACATTAAAACATGGAAAAGCAATGGAAATTTGAACAAAGAGCTTCCAAAGAAAGAAAGAAAGAAAGAAGAAAAATGAAGATGAAGAAGAGGTAAGGGACTTAAACCAGCACTCCAATTTGACAGCTACAAGATTTGTCAGACCTGACTCAGCTTCTCAGAAGTACATGGAGAAGCCTTGGAAGAAGGCTGGTGCCTAGCTCTGCTGTGGGAGTGGACAGCAAAACCACATAGGGGGCACACAAACCACACTGCACACCCCTGCAAGACGGGTGGCCACTACCACAGCTTTGGGACAGAGCTGCCAGCGTGCAGCTGGGCCTGCAGGCCCATCAGGACCCATGGGGTAGCAGCAGGCCTCACTCCTCCTGGCTCGGTGCAGGGCTTGGTGTGAAGTGGCAGCCTTTGCATGATGAGACTTGCTTTCTTTTATGAGCCCAGGATTTTACAGCTTTGGCAAGTGGTTACCAACAGAGCTGAAAGCCTTCGCACTTGCTCTTAGTTTTGCCAGCTTTCATTTCTCTCCTCTTCTTCAAGCTGTCATGGGTTTGAAGGAAGCTTGAAATGCAAAGAACAGACAGCCCATCTCCAAATGGAGCTTTTTTGTCACTGCAGCTTCTTCAAGCTGTCCATATTTTCCACTCAAGCGAGTCTCCAACATCAGAGAACTGGGATCAAGTCAAGGTCTTGCAGGTTACCCAGCCCCAAGTCCTTTGCCAGTGCTTTCCTGTGATAAATTCCTCACATTGCACTACCTGCATATCAACATTGCCTCTTTATAGACACTCATTTCTGTGAAGTGGCTACAGGAAGGGTTGAGACACATTTTGCAAGAATAGTAAAGTTTAGCAGAAGTTACTTCAGATAAAAATAAGAGGTGTCTTGAATATAAGCTCAGTATTTGAATTGTATATTTTTCCTCTTGGGCTTAGCAAGGTTTATCCTCAAAACAATATATCCTCAAAACATAAAATGTTTCAAATATATTAAACATAAATGTAGATGTGATACTAAAATCCAGTGATATGCAATAATCAACTGTTGCTTGAACAATTTAATCTGATTTTGGATTCGTGTGCACACCTAGATGCAGCATTTGGATTCAAGGCCTTTTGAACTTTTTGAAAATTTAAAGTGCTTGAAGCGTTCATTTTTTTCTGTTACACCATTTCTTTCATAATGATGAAATCAGAACATCTTTGATTTGCCCAATTTCTTTTAGCAATGCTTTTTGTCTCCTCATTATCTCTTGAAGTGTTTTGGGCTTTCAGGGGAAAATAATATGAACTTGGGGAAAATTACTTTAAATTGGACTACAATTAACAATATAGTCATGGTATCCTTCTACTTGTACCACTTGCAAATTGCAACAAAATGGCCACAAAGCAGTTGCTTCTGAAACTAAATAAATACCAACGTTGAGGATATATTAACCATTAAATTACATTAAACATTGCCATTCAGAACCATATTCTCCTGTGTATTAAATTTCATTCAAGAACGGTTTAAATTGGTCAATCTAATCTCCCAAGTCCTTGTCTCCCATAGCAGCACTGAGTTGCTCCAATACAAAGACAGGATCACAGAGAGACATTGCAGCAGAGACATTCTTATCTCTGGTTGCCAGGATAGTATGAGGTCTGTTGGCAACTCTTGTACTACAGAGTAGCTTGCAAATAGCAACAAATATACTGTTTCAAAACAAAAGCTATTATGACTATTATTATTAAAACATATAGGAAATCTAGAAATGTTTTAAGCTCTCTCCCAGTACGATTTCAGTACATTAAACAATTCAGTTTCCTGTAGTATTGCTTTGCTGACATTAGAGTTCTTGGTGAGAAGACTCGTGTTTCAGAAGAAACATCTGACAAACCTGTGTCACTGAAGAGATTGTAAATGAAGCTAGGCAGCAATTATTTTTACAACCATTTTTATTTTTTTGTAACTTCAGTGTTCCCATTTACTGGAATATTCAAAGTTTTCTATGAGAATAGGGAGGCTTTGGGTTAGGGTGAGAAGCAACACATAGCTGCGTCACTACAGTGCAGGAGCCATTTGGGATACCTCCCCCTACCCGACACTCTCTAGAAACATAGTCCCATCACCTCCAGTCTTCATCAGCAGATTACAAATGAGACTCTTTTGCTACTCCATTCAGCGATTAATTATTTACACAACGGAAATGGTTTCAACAGGAAAGATAGTATATAATCTAGCCCAAGACAGTCAGGCACTCCAGTCATTCATTTGGGCTCTAATTGCCTGAGGTTCAAATTCATGAACAAACTCTGGCAAATAGAGACATGACCCTGAACTTCCTGAAAGCCAAGTGGCAGCCAGAAGGCTGCAATCACAAGGCCTTATTTACTATGGCACAGTAGCCTTTCCTTCAGTGGCTTTGGCCAGGAGTCCATCTTTATCCAAAATCCCTGGAGGTCATTTAGTTTTCAGAATTCAAGTTTTACGGTGAACAAGCCATGATTGGTTCTGCTAGTAATACTCTAATTTTATATTAACATAATGGAGAGCAGATGTTTTGGTCTATAATTTGTTTGTTATTTCCTCCACTGCTAACAACTGATCTAATCTTACTTTAATGCTCCCCTAATTTCTGTTAATTTCTGAGATACATTAAAATTATGTGAGGCTATGGTATCTAAAACATTCTGCTAATGCATTGATTGAGCAATATTTACTTTCATAAACAAAAAAATAATGGTACTCTTTGAAAATAGTATGCCTCAACCTATTTCCACAGTGAAATGTTCAATTTCTTGAACAATTTGAACAATTCTTGTTCAATTTCACTCAGCACAAAAATGAAACATTTATTCCAAGGAATAATGATATATGGGCATGTCAGCTCAAACTTAGGAGAACAGCTCCAAGTTCTTTTACTGCTCCAATGTGGCCAAGTAAGAGCCAGCCTCAACCCAAAAGCTATCTCAACAATGCGGATTAACTTCAGTTCTCCTAGTATGGCAAAAACATTGGGTGGGTCATGCCCAGCCAGTTTGGAGAATGAAGGTACAACTCGTATCTGTCATCATTCAGCCACGTCAGCATTGCAAGTGCTGTTCTCATGACAATCCAACCATCACACATGAGTTAGCCCAGCAAACTAAGCTGACCAGAGTTCTTCCTAGTCTCAAAGCCAAGGAAAAACTCCAGGTCTGGAAAATATGTTAACACAAGTTACAGAACTTGTTTGTGTTGAAGAACTGGAGAGTTTTGCCATTGATTTCAATAAGAGACAGTTAGACATTTTTGTTTTGGAATACTGTTTCAAAGGTAGATGTACTTTTTGCCTTACCCAAGACTGTAGGCTTCAGATCCCAGCCTGTAGGCTGCAGCCAGCTTGTTGATTGATTCAGATCCATGACTATAGGCAGCTGAGCTCTTGCTGAGGGCTTCAGAGTCAAGACTGTAGGCAGCAGATCTTTTACTTTGTGCAGCAGAGTGATCATAGGCTGTAGATCCATAGCTGTAGGCTGCTGACTCAAGGTCATAGGCTGAAGAGCCACGGCTGTATGCTGCTGAAGACTCAAGGCTGAAGTCTGCTGCGGAGGCATGGCGATAGGCTGCAGAACCCCTAGCATAAGCTGTAGATCCTTGAGCATAGACAGCAGATTTGCTTTTGGTTTCTTTTTGGTACTGGCTTACAGTTGACTGCAGTGCTTTATGGCGATATGCTCGGTCATAATGGTCATGGTGTCTTTGATAGAATGGTAAAGACATCATGAGTGCCTTCTAATTTTGTTTTTGCTGCACTCTTCTGAATGTAGATATAACAGGACTGTCTGAAAAAGATCAAACATAAAGACTCACACCAAAGAAACTTAAGAGCTAGCATACAATTAGTAAAGAACAAACTAACATGAAACTTAAACCTTTAAAAAATAAATGTAATAAATTTAGGGCTATCATTTATGATGTTTATTGGACTTTAAGGTAGGCTCATATTTAAGTTTCAGGAAGTGCATACGTCATTCGTTGGGAACAGAAATCTTTACATTATTGTGCCTGATCATTTGTAGTTGATTTCCCTGTTCTTACTGCAAACTGTTGAAGTTTCATGTATTCAACTCTTCCAGTCATTACTGCCAGCTACTGAAATCTTGTGTTCAGCTTCTTCAGAGATACTGTAAATACTTTTGTTAAATTACAAAAGACAGAATAAATTATTAAATTATTTTAAAGAGCATGAGAGATTTCAAGAGGGCTATTCAGTTTATAATATGAGATAAAAATATATGAACATTTCATTCATTTTCATAATCCAATTTTCAAATTCAATTTAATTTATGGCTTAAAACTTTAATACTCAATTAAGAGCAGTAAGATTGTGAAGGACACCACTTTTTTTCTGTAAACATGCATTACATTGATTATTTTGTGTGTGTTAACAGAGTTTCATTTAAAGGGGCTTATCACAGTTTTACAGTTTAATAAGGAATACAGTCTGTATCCAATAATTAAAATAACATAATGTTCATCAGTCTGAATGGCCTCTCTTCTTAACCTAGAAATATTGTGTGGAAAATCATCATGAAAATTCCTCCAGATGGTATTCCTATCTAAGTTTTACTTTGCACAGTCATCAATAGATTATCTGGCAGTTTTTCATAGTATGAAATTTGATCAGGAGAGAGGTAGTTCCCCTCTCAAAATGGGATGAGGATTGAGTGCAGAAAGGATTTCCCTTTGTTTTTTCAGCTGGCAATACAATCTTGTTTTGTTTTGCTGTTATTATTAAAACTGACGTTTTCTTCTCTGGCATGCAAAGTTGCCTCTACCATTCAATCCCTCATGATAACCTTTCTTTTTCTTATCATTGGTCATTAGGCTTACAATGTGCCTAGGATTGTCACTGAAGAGGTACGTCATTATGAATAGAAATGAGCTACAGTGGGAAAATGTTGAGAAAAATTTGAAGATCCAAAACCAAGAGAGGTGTTTGCTATTGTTTTTTATACCAATCACAGAAACATGGAACTTGTTCTGCTTCTCTTTTTGTTCATGTTAATGAAACTACTTCTCTGATGTTTTTATATAAAATACACTTACAAATCTGGAATGTAATTTTGATTCCATTAAAATCATTATTTTTTCACTGGTCTTTTTGCTTTCAAGATTTCAGTCTTTGGATTTTTCTTTAGTATTCATTCTGATAGCAAGCCAACAAATTGCAAACTATTCTCTTTGGTCACTGCTCAGGTACTCAACTGGACTAATGCTAATTATGAAGAAAAAAAAAGTTTCAACATATTTGTATTTCAGGGCTCACTCAAGGTCTGAGAACTGCTCTTTGCATGATAACAGAAGTGATCACTCGCTTGCAGAAATTCAACAATAAACTAAGAAAGTCATTCAGAAGTCTTTAAGTATGTAGAAGAAATTGATTTCATAACCATAGTGAAACTATGACTTCCAGGAGACCAGTTTGTCCATTTACTTTATTTCTACCTGAGGAAGGGAGGAATGGGAAAGCGTGTTAGCCCATTGTCCTCTACATTAAAAACTCAGGTTCCTTGCTAACTTCCTTATTTCTCCTGCTGGCTATTTTTTTTCATGTAAGTCTAATGAACACAATTAGCCTGTTTACTATCTTTATATCTAATACCTATCAATATTTTTTGTTGTGATTATTTCACTTTGTTGGCTTCAGAGATTTCTTCTTCATTTTTCTTCATTACTTTCTCTCCCAGCTCCACAGAGTTAGTTTAGGATTTGCAAGCCACTGTGATTTTTGTTGAGCAAAGTTAAGGTGTACAGATGAGTCATGTTTTACACGCTGAAAAGGAAAGAGCATGAGAGCATCCTGTGTACCTTTTGTAGAGCATTACATTTGCCTCCCTTCATATTCACCAGCCTCATTTGCAGCATTAGTGAGCTTTGTCGTGGTTACAACAGCCACAACGTTAACACTCATTCAGTTCTGTTGCTCAGGGATTTGCACAGCTCTCCAGGATTCAAAGCAAGGAAGGTGATCCAAAAGTATAGAGCACTTTATGTATTGTACATTAAAGAGTTAAGTGAGGCATTTCGATGTACATCTTATCAGAGCAAAAGAACAAGCTTAACCATTTAAGTCAGTATATATAAAATGTGTTAAAGGCAACTTTTTCTTCCAAACACAAAAGCTGTGGGACTCATTATCCTCAGGAGTACAAGGAGGAGTATATGTTAGGCATAAGAACTAAGTAAGGCAAGCTGAACAAGTCACCTCTCTTGGTTCAAATCAAAGGCCAACTCTTACTCATCAAGCATTACTCACAGGTTAAGGATCAGTTAGTTACACCAGTCTGACCAGTAGTGCTATGTTTTGGGGGATGACAAGAAATTCTGAACCTTACAAGGATTTTACTCCAACTTGGGGCACTGTCTGGTTATCTGACTGAGTCCCATCTCTGGAGTTTTATAAAATCCATATTACCTGCACCTCCTTAGTTTGAGTCCATTCATCAGCCCCTTTTATTATGAGGGTAAAATCCCTCTCAAGGTCTGTGTAGGATTTTATAACTGCAGAGCCTGGCCTAAAAATATAGTGGCCACAGTTAGATGAATATGCAGAGTAGGGATCTATATGTTAGCAGCTGCTGAACTGAATTTTCAAAATGGCATCTGAGCAAACAGGCAGTTCTGTACTTGTCTGTAGGTTGTAAATGCACACTAAAGGAAGTGATTTTATTAGAATTGCCTCTTGCACTATTTATTATCTGTTATTCTTTGAAGATCTACTTCATCAATTAAAATAGTGAAATAGAAAAAAAAATACTGAAACACATAAGCTTACAAAAATTACAAGATTTCTTTCAGTTCAGTCAATGGTGTTTCATATACTTTACAAATAATGAGACATCCTATGAAATTAGAAAATATTTAGATTATTTACCTATTCTCTAATCCCAAAAGAAGTAGCACAACAAATTCCTTCTGTATCTCAGTAATCCATGCTTCATTTGAGAGTATGACAAGAATATGCTGGGACAGTTGAGTTGCTAAGCGAACCCTTGTGCTATGCTTTGTTTCACAGCTGAGCCTTTAGAGTTCTTCAGCTCCCATCTACAACTCCCTCAAATAACTGTTGAGCTGAGAAGATTAAAGAGAGCTACTATCAACCCGGTAGTACAGACTCTAATTGAAAATAGTTGAACACATAAAATCTTCCATCATAAAGGAACACTTACCAGGGCCCAGAAGAACAATGGCAATTGGAATAGCTCTGAAATGGATGAACAACAGAAAAACACAGCAGCTATGAATGCAGCAAAGGGAGAGGTAGTCAGGACCAGGGGTAGGGACTGGACTTGAAGGTCCAGAACAAAAATAATGCCTGCAGTCAGTGGAATGTCAGAGCCCCAGTCCAGACCTTTTATGGCCAGGAGGGTGATAAATATAGCAGCAAAGAGTGAGAGAGACAGAGACAGATACCGATACCCTGTGCTATCTCTGTGCAAACACATGATGACAGCAGTGTCAGGCTGAGCATTCTCCCTTTTAAATATCTTCCATAAAATCAGCATAAAATCAGCATGCCAATTTAAAATTATTTATAGAATTTTTTCCTTAGTTAAATCAGCTTTAGGAAACCAAACAATATGTCATGTCATGATTCAGAGAGTAGGAAATATCAGTCTCTGTATTGACCTTTGCCATGATACAAGAATATTAAAGTTTTACGGATTCTTTTAATTTTTTTATGCCATGCCACAGTGCATGTAACAGATATTTCACAGCTTAATGACAGACAACCTATTGAAGTAATTAGCAGCAAAACTCAATAAAGCCATACAACACGTTACAGTTCAATAAAAATGTACTTTCCTTGCTCTGTTGATAAGATGTTACATTTTTATCATCTTATTTAAATAAAATACTAAATTAAGAACATGACCTCATGAGGTATTTAAGTAGATACATGTATAACCAATGTAACTCTAAGACCCAACTTTTTGTTTCTGAATGAAATAGTGTTATTTCTAGGGATAATGAAATGGGCTTTTCTTTCACTTTGGTTACAACATTTTGGCACAGGAATGCACGTGACCCAATGTAATGGCTAAATATTGCATGAGAACATTTTTTGTCATTTGGAAGAGGGTTTAATTTGTGAAACTATGCTGTGACCTCATTGTAAATAAGTATTTTGCTCTGCAGAGTACATTTAGCTTTCAATACAAATGGTTATTCCACTTTTATCTTGCACATTTGCATTGTCAGGAATGTTAACCCAAAGTTCAGCTGTAGCCACTTCCACCACACCTACCATACAACACGGCTGAAAGCTTTCCAGATCTTCCTCTTCTGCTGTGGTCTCTTACATGGAACCACAGGCAGAAGGTCTGGATGAGACCAGCTGCCCCAGGCTTTTCTGAACCATGGTTCACTGGTATCCTCTTCCTTACCTCACCTACCATAAATCCACCTGAAACCTGTTGATTTAACTTACTAGCTAGTAGTTCCTTGGGTAGCTGCTACCTCCTGCCTTGTGCTATGCCGTGGAGTAAGTTCACACACTTCTTCATCTTCTGCATGGGAGCTGCTTACCTACATCAACTGTAAAGCCTAAGAAGGTATGGACAGAAAAAAAAAAAAAAAAGGTGTACAGCCATACGAACTTTGTCTTGGCTCAGGCAACTGGCTGAATGGAGAACTAGAACTCTAATATAAACTCTTCTTCCCCAGGTTTCTGCACCAATGGCAGCTCCACTGATCTACAGAGTTTGGGCTGTAATATATACTTTTAATTAGAGAAGGTGAGAGACTCCTGAATTGTGTTACAGACTCCACACCTTCACAGTGGGTCATTTGCAAAGGCACATTAAAAGACTTAATGACATACTAATTTCTTTTGAAATTTTCAGAGAGATGTAGAGAAATTAAACCAATTAAGCATCCTGGTTTTTTCCTTTCATTGCAATAGAATTTGTATAGATCACATGTGGGATATGAAAATCTGAATAACATTTTCAGTGTTTTTCCAGGTATAACAACATTACCGAGTGCCATTTTTTAGATCCTGTGCTGATTTTGTTTATTATGTAAATAAAATTGAGATAGAGTATGGCAGCAAAATCTTTTAGGTTCTTGAAATACTTTGGCACTTAAATTTATGCACTTTATATGCCTATAAAATGAGATAATATCCATAGCTAATTTTAAACCACTTAACTCCCATTTGAATATCAAAGTGCATGTTTCAAAGCACTTGGAGCTCTGTAAATCTTAGAATCCCTGCAGCACTGTGTATCCACATCTATTTAGTCGCACTGGTCCTAGGAGAGAGACTCCAGAAATTGTAGTTCAGTCTTCGTCTAATTAGAATTACATAGTGCCAGGGACCTGTTTGCTTTTCTGAATGGGAAAGCTGGGGGATAAATTTAGAACTTCACACAGCAGAAAAAATAGCTTTCCAGGCTGTTTGTCTCATTAAGTTTTAAGAGCTACAGGACGCTGTAGCTGTGAGCACTAGTAGAATTCCACAACATCCAAATCCATCTCTTTCAACAGAATCACAGAATCACAGAATTTCTAGGTTGGAAGAGACCTCCAAGATCATCGAGTCCAACTTCTGACCTAACACTAACAGTCCCCACTAAACCATATCCCTAAGCTCTATATCTAAACGTCTTTTAAAGACCTCCAGGGATGGTGACTCCACCACTTCCCTGGGCAGCCCAGTCCAATGTCTAACAACCCTTTCGGTGAAGAAGTTCTTCCTAACATCCAACCTAAAACTCCCCTGGCGCAACTTTAGCCCATTCCCCCTCGTCCTGTCACCAGGCACGTGGGAGAACAGACCAACCCCCACCTCGCTACAGCCTCCTTTGAGGTACCTGTAGAGAGCGATAAGGTCGCCCCCGAGCCTCCTTTTCTTCAGGCTGAACAAGCCCAGGAGATGAACAAGCCCAGTAAATAAAACTACCAAAATATTTTTTGGAAGGCAGAGATTTTGAGCATGTATATTGTCTTCTGGAATTTATTTTCAAACCTGGGTCCAATTTTCTGAATGGATTCCCCTCTCCCCCAAAAAAGGAGGTCTTAGTCTCCAACTAAATTCAATCTCGGTTTCATTTTATTCTGCTTTCTTGTGTGATGACCTGGTGCTCTTGTTTCCCAATCCATGCTGTAGGACAAGTTTCCTACATTTAAAGCAAGCTCAGGTTTGGAGACTCAACAAAATGGAACTGCAACAGCTAAAGATACTTCAAAGACTGGAAAATATATAAATTTGCTAGACAAGATTAGTCCAGTAGCTAGCAGCAGATAGTTCAGGAAAATATACAAGAAACCACACAGTGGAGGGTTTTGCAGCATCCTTTCCAAGAGGATGTTTCCCCTTAGCATTTGTAGTTTATCAGATATTTTATAATCTTATAACCTTGGGATGTGGTTTAGTGATGGGACTTGGTACGTCAGGTTGATGGTTGGACCTGATGATCTTGAAGATCTTTTCCAACCTAGATGATTACAGGATTCTATGATTCTATGTCTTATAGGAGAAGCTGTGGTTGCTTAATGAAGTCCTGTAGTTTAAAAAAAGTTAAGATTTGGAATACCTGTCCACGGCTTCGAGTAAAACTTCTGAATTTGGTATAATGCTAATCCTAAAGTGAGCATAATTTTTACTAGCTCTCTGAAAATCAATTTGAATTTGGTTATTTAATAAGCTGTCAAAAGTTACTAGTTCCCATCTGTGTTTTTCTTGCTATAGCTTGGTCCTGGCTGCCTACCAGAAGCTGTCAATGTCCTATTAGCACATACGTGCCTGTTCCTCTGAAATCCTCCAGCAAAGCATGGCAGCCAGGTGACAGCAGTCTTCCCCCAAAATGTTTGGAAAGGAACAGAGAACCAAAGTCTTATTTCATCGTTTCTAACAACTGGGATTCAGAGCTCAGCTTTTGGTAACTGAAACAAGCCATAAGATCAACCACCAACAGTGACACAACAGGAATCCTCATCTAGCAAAAGCAACTCTTCCAAGTCATTTAGTTGCACCAAATTTCCAATGTGCTCTCCCAAAATACTGTGCTTGTGATGATAAGTAATTACTTCTGGATGTTTTACCTATACATCTTTGCACTATTCCCAGCATCTGAGCTGCAGTAAGGTTCAGTGAGAGACATGCACTGTAAGGGCAACAGACATATCCAAACCCCACTGTCTGCTCCCACAGGAAAGAGACCATGAATTCACTGCAAAGACACAAATTTCTGTAAATGGATGTGATGGAATTAAGAGGGGGTGCCAAAAGAAGCCTCTAGGAAAGGAGGGCTTCAGCTCTCCTCCTCTGCCTCCACCAGCAGCTGGTTTAGAAAACAGAACATTTCTTTTTCCTGATAACAGCTGTGACAAAGTGTAGATTTATCCAAGGCAGATTTAACTATCTATATACAGCACCAGTGCTGGTGTAGCACTGGCAACACAATGCTCAGCAAAACACCTTTTTACCTGCTATTTACTCAGCTGATCAGTTTGGGGTGAGTATTTCAGTCAGCCCTGATCTCTGTGCTGCTGCAGGTGTACATCTAGCAGAAATGAAGTAGTTAGTCTAAAGTGCTCACATATATATCTCTAGGTGATGGCCATGTGGACATATCCTTAACTATTTCTTCAGTGCAAGAACGTAAGGACATCAAGACTCTATTACACCCCAGATGATGCTATACAATGAGTCATATTGCAAATGCACATGCTGAAAACAACGAAAAAGATTACTGACCTAGCACAAAGAGTGCTGCTATTAAGTGAAGACACTGTGCTTATACAGCCTTATCTCTGTCCCTTTTATCTGACTGCACATTTATTCTTCCTGTCACAGCACATCCATATTATTTAGGTCTGCTGCTCCTTCCTTCTTCTCGGGCTATTCTTAAAATCCCCACTCTTGTTTATTTTCCATCTCCACATTTTGAACTCAAAACACCATTCTACATGCTCATGCTGCTGGTTGCAAATTGAAGCAAACTATTTAACCATGATATTTGGTGTGCATTATTTGTTTCTAGAAATTTATGTAAAAAGCTATCAATGTACACACTGTCAAACAGGCAAGTGGTATCCCAGGGGCTCAATTTATGAAATGCTAAATAAGATCTTAAAAGGCTGAGATATATCGTGATATAGCACAAACAAGTTACATGCCAGCCATTTTTGTTGTGCAACAAATTGTTGTTCAGCTGGGATAAAAATATTTCTGCTAAAAATCTTTGCACTGTATATTTTAAACTGAAGACTTTTGCATTTGAAGAATTTGTGGTCTTTTTTGTGTTATTGTTTTTGCGTTTTTTTTTTTTGTTTTTTTTTTTAACCTATTTTGTAAATTTCTAAATAAAAATTTTCTGAAAATTGGGCCATAAAGATTTTTTGTTTTTCCATAGAGAAAATCAGGAAGGAAGACTACAGATATATATTACATTTCTTTTAAATCATTTTTATTTTAAAGAGTCTTTTCTTCAAAAACATCAAAGATCAGTCTAGCAGACAAAGAAAACAATTTCATGTGGAACCTAAAAGAGAACCCAGCTGCAACATAATGGTTTGAGACAGGAAAAACTGATATTCTTCGTGCTTGAAGGTCCTGTTCTTGCAGCCACCAGCTTTTCCAAAGTACTAAGTAAACATGGGTTGGAGGAACCCTGCTGGCAGCTCCCACAGATGAGTAGCTTTGCTTAGTGTCATTGGGAGGCTGAAGCAAAACCATTCTGAGCAGTGGATTAAAAATTAAAATAAAATAAAATAAAATAAAATAAAATAAAATAAAATAAAATAAAATAAAATAAAATAAAATAAAATAAAATAAAATAAAATAAAATAAAATAAAATAAAATAAAATAAAATAAAATAATAAAAAAAAATAAAATAAAATAGACCCTTGAGGATGTGATTAACTTCCTGATCTTTCCTGGTTTCTGAAAAAACAAGCTCACCTAGTGACTGTGCTAGGTGAGCACACCCCTCCCCACCCAATTTGCTGGCCCACTTGGTAATTCAGTACTGCTCCCATTACCAAACCATAGGAATTTGGGAAACTTTCCCAGCCTGTAACCATCACTCCAGCACGTTACCCACCACATTACAATTCATCATTATAATCAAAACACTTTGGTTTGTATTTCTTCTTTCCTTATAGTGGTTTTTGCTTTGTTATCCTGTGCTCTTCCTTTATTCTTTTTTCTTCTCTATTTTTCCTCTATTTCCTTTGAGTATTTTGCTCTTCACAGGATCTTAGTATTGCTCTACTGCACAAAACACTGATTTCTAAATTTTCCCTACACCATAGGCAATTGCTATTTAAAACAATACACCAGCAGCAGCACAATTTCTAATTCTAGCTCTGCTTCAGTTGTGGTTTTCAATCACACTTGCCTCTAATGAGTATGAACTGTGCGCAGCATAAGACCAGTCTTTTAAGCTAATCTGACTAGTCTGCATGTCTGAACTGCATAAGAGTGTGAATAAGAGTGGTTATTACTTTTTTTTTTGGACTGTAATTACATGTTTGGAACAATATTAAATTGCCAAGAAAGTCATTGCTTGTCTTAAACAGAGAAAATCTCTCTTGGAAAAAAATAAGCCTATTTAGAAGTGAAGGACTGAGAAATTGGTCGTATTTTTTAGTACAATAGGATCACTGATACTAGACAGATGACAAGTGTCCCATCACTTCTGCATACAGTAAAGTACAACCAAATGGCAATTTCAGTCTACAATGAGAAATGCAGGAAGAGAAAAGAATTCAGGTTGGAAGGGACCTGGGAGGTCTCGTGTCGAACCAAAGCAGTGCCAGCTGCAAGGTTGTCCGGGGCTTTGTTGAGCTGGGTCTTGAAAACCTCCAGTGGTGGTGCCTGCACGACCTTCATGCACAACCTGTCTTTGGCCCTGGCCCTTCTAACAGCTGAGACACAGGAGCAGCATCCCTAGGTGTTAGCTGACTGTATCTTTGGTTAATGAAATGGGCAATTTCCTTGAAAATAGAAGTTCAGCCTGGCTGCTCATGCCAGACAGGAGGTTTCTCCTAAAATGTAAAAATTGACATCTGGGCTGCCTCTGGGTACAGATAGCTCTGGGGAGGGTTACAACTGCTCCCCTGCTAGGCTGTCATGAGGGCTCACAGAGCTACAAATGTTGAATATTCACAAGCACGTGATGTCCAGAAACATGTGCAGGTCTTCAGCTGCGTGCCCAGATAGAGGATGTGGACATGAGAAAGCAGCAGTGACCTTTCTTCAGGTTCTGAAAGAGCTCGATACTAATCCAAAGAAGCCGGAGTGGTTTCAGGAGCTTAATGACCCACAGAAAGGAAGCTTCATGCTGGGTGATGCCCAGGGAAGGTCACTGATAATGGTCATCAATGCAAGGGAAAAGCAAATCTGTATTTATCTGATTTATCATTGGAAGCACAGATACAGCAAGCTGGGAGAACACAGGGCTGTGGTCATGATAGCCATTTCGAATTTGAATCAGCTCACTAAAATTGCTGAATAACATTAATTTTCAGAGTACTGCATCTCCAAACTGTGTGTATAATTAATAAATCAGTATTCTGAATGTAAGCTAGGACTAGCTAATCAAGCCCACATTTTTTACCATAGCTCAGTGAAAACTGCTGACAGCAACATTGATACTCACAATCTTTAGCAAACATAGCGATGCCATATTTGTTTTTCAGTTTTTCTTTCCAAGTGTCAGATACAAGGACAGCATTATTTCACTGAAAATAACTTTACAGTAATGAGCAAAGAGAAACCAACTGTACAGAGCTATTTAGTTTCAGTCCTTTCTCAGCTCTGGTTACAACAAGCTTACACCAAGCTTACAACAAGCTTGCAATGTCTTGGAATTCAACTCATTTTACCTAGGAGAAGCAATTGCCTGGAAAAGACAACTCTTAAGAATCACAAAGTGTTTCAGGTAAGAAAAACTCTACCTCAGTGTGCTATTATTTGAGATGTAGTATTCAGGATGTTTGTGAATGCTGCTCACTGGGTGAACTGCATGTACACGTAATTAACAGCCAGCTTTTAATAACGGTGGATGTGAAGTGAACAGGGAACTAAAGGTTCATCCACCATTGCCACAACCTGGGCAGCCAAATGTAGGGCTGACAAATCTGAAGGGAAATCAACACTGCAGGGACATAGTCCCAGAGAATGGCACCAGGAGGGCCTGGGCACAGGGCAGCTAACCTCTCCCTGATTTTCTGTGCTGTTACCTCTGTCTTTCATTTTTGCTGATGGAAGTGGAAGGTGGTAAGAAGATGTAACGCAAGAGGTGAGTATGTGCAAGATTGACTAGAGAATATAATGATGAAAATGTATTTCAAACTCCAGTCATCTGGCCTAGGTCAAATTTTCAAACCTTAAAATCCTTCAACGTAACTGGTTTTGTAATCTTTCCTTTCTTCTGTCTCTGCTTTCCCTGTCACACAATTAAAAGGAGGTGTTTCCAAAGTACATTTGCAAACTGGTATTGAAAGCTTTCCAGTCACAATCACCTTCCTAATGCAGAGCTAATTCTTGTTCTGGAAGGGGTTTTTCTGCTACCTTGCTCAATAGAGCAGGTCTGCCCCCACTCAATGCCAATGTTTTACCCTCACTGGCCAAGGCAGCTGTTGCAATTATCTGCAACAACTGGAAGGCTGGGACCCTCCTTGCTTTGCATAGGTTTCTTTTGCTCAGCTAGAGCATTTTTGCCTTTCTGACAAAAAAATGTCCTTGATTCTATTGTCCTCATGCACTTCTTTTGTGATTAGCATTAGCTGTGTCAAGTTCGAGAAGCTGGAGAGATACCAGCATTGTGATTTTTGTCTCTGAGTCCCAGAATTGTTCTGATGAATGTATTATAAAAACCTTTGTCTGAATATGCTCTTACTGTTTGATCTTTCTGTTGCTGGAAGTGAGCTGGCAATGAGGCAGAGAAGTCTCTTTTGCCCAAGTGCTTTCTGCTTTTGAACTGCTTATAACTACTGTTCCCCCAGCACTCGTATCCTGTGAATTAAAACAGGCTGGATGAGTAATTCCCTTCCAGAG
This sequence comes from Anas acuta, assembly GCF_963932015.1. Taxonomy (NCBI): domain Eukaryota; kingdom Metazoa; phylum Chordata; class Aves; order Anseriformes; family Anatidae; genus Anas; species Anas acuta. Next base: position 106,087,627 of record NC_088980.1, read on the forward strand.
AATGCACACAGAGGGCTTCATCTTTTGTCGGTAGGCATGCCCAGTGCACGGTCCTCAAATGCCTGCTCACATAACTGCAACACAATCTCTTCATCAGCAGAGATGCCCCTCTGCGTGGCCTGCTAGGCTGCTAACTCCAGCAGATACAATTCCTAATCTTTATATCTCCCCTAAGAAAAACAATGGAGGGGAGTTAGGCTCTCGAATTATTATCTCAATATGCAGGCACTCTTTAGCTTAATTAGGAACACCCTTACAGATAAAAGCATAATCTTTGTAGGAATAATTAGAACAGCGACAGGGACCCACAGCACTCAAGGTTATTAGATAAAGTTAGAAGAACGTGGGGTCTGGTTTTGTTCAAATGATCCGCTGCTTTATACAGCTGATGCCAGCCCCTGGGCTGAATGTGCGCAGCAGGAAATATAGGGTGTATCTTTGTTTGCTATTTATAGCCGCATGGAAAATCAGAGAGGAAGCGTTTTTCCACTCAATGTGTTTTATTTTCTGTGAGATGGTCCAAACTGGAGCCCATCTGTTGGCCATTCATCACCTACTACCACTCCTTTGAAGCTCAGCCACAGTGACTGTATTTGCTTTCGCAAAAATAAAAGATTTCTTTTATTTAGACGTCACTTCAGCTCTGGCCAAAGGCCAAAGAAAATTAAAGCTAGCTACATGGAGAGATCAAACCGAATAGTTCAAGGCTATTTCCATCTTCTGTGGGTTTAGGAATTAAAGTTTGGGGTTGCTTAACTTGCAGAGGCTGCACTTCTTGAAAGTTTCAGTTTCTGATGGGATTTTGCAAAAGATCTTTGCAATTAATCCACACCAGGGGAAAAGCAGCAATATTTTGGGACTAGAAGCATAATATCCTTAAAGATTTTTGTCATCTTTTTCTTGTATTTATCTGTTTCATGAAGAAGCAATTTTCATCAAGCCTGACAGAGGCACCTTGGAATTCATTTATTTACCATTATCTCTGCAGGTCTCAAAGTGTCGTTAAAATAAAATACACAATGCATATTTTTTCAGCTAATATCAAATTTCTCTGATTTTGCATATGGAAAAATGTTAATTTATTAAGCACACCACAGCATTTTACATTTTCCACCAAAAAAAAAAAAAAGAAAAAAAGAAAAATCTCTGCCTAAAATCCCATGTTTGAGGTTTCTCCGTTATAGGGGTGTGTGCTATGATCGCAGGCAGGCAGCTGGATCCTCAGCCACGGGCTGCAAGCTCTGTCAATGTCCAAGAATAGCCCTGCAAAAGATATTAGTGGCTTCCCAATTCAGGGTGGATTTTCCGCTACCCTCCTGCATCTGCTTAAAATTTCACTCGTCTGTAATTGTCCTCCAGGGACCGGTATGGTGGCTGCCAGGGGAAACGCAGGGGAAATGTTCCCTCCCCTAATGCTTATGGGGACTTGCAGCTGCGTGATGACTGCTGGAGGGTTCCTAGCAGCTGATGATCAGTCCCAGAAATGCCTGGTGGAGCAATTCATTTTTTTTTGCTGCTGGGTTGTTAATGAAGAGGGGAGCGTGTCTGCGTGCTAGCACGGCTGAAGTGAGCAGCCTCTGGTCTCCTGAACCCACTGCCTGTCCTAGCAAGGCAGCATCTCTCCAGTCCAGCCCAGGAGCAGTGGGAAAACCAGTCTACCTGGTCTTTCAGCAAGGGAGCAGAGCTCCTTGTTCCTCCTCGTAGCTGCTCCATGCTGTGCGATGAGGGCTGGGTAAGCAGAGTCTGGTGGGAAGAGCTGGGCAAGGCTTCAAAACTTCCAAAGGGGAAAATAGGAACTTGGCCTGTGTTATTCCTCAAAATGGTTACAGGGGGAGGAAAAGGGGGAAAAAAAAGGATTTCATTACATCTGTCAGATACCCCTAGGAAGCCTTTTTTGGGGGGAACATGGTCATGGAACATCATAGAACATCAGCTGTTCTGCAATATCAGAGCATCATCAAACAGCCCAGGTCAGCAGGGAGCTCAGAAAACCATCAGGTCCAACTTTTTGTGCACAAGGGAGCCCAGCTGAGATCATCTAGGAGCCTGCCCAAACACTTCTTGAAAACCTCCAGTGACGGGGACTCTACCACCTCCCTGGGGAGGTTGCTCCAGTGACTAATCTCACTGTAAAAATATATATATTTTTTTCTTATATCAAGACAAAACCTCCTGTGTAACTGGTAGCCCTTGTCCCTTATCCTGTCTGTGTGACTCCTTATGAAGAGAGAGCCCCCATCCTCTTTGTAGCCACCCTTTAAGTATCAGAGTACTGTGATGAGGTCCCCCTTAGTCCTCTCTTCTCCAGGGTGGAAAGACCTAACTCCTTCAAGGTTTCCTCACAGCCCTTTGATAATCTTTACGGACCACCTTGGGACCCTCTTCAGTCTGTCTGTGCCTTTTTGAATAGTGGGGGCCAGAACTGGACACAGCACTCCACGTGCAGCCTGACAAGCACTGAGTAGAGCGGGACGAACACATTTCTATCGGCTACTAAAGCCCCTAGGGATGCAGCCCCGGATCTGATTTGCCTTCATTGCTGCAGAAGTGTGCTGCTGACTCAAGTTCAGAGATATGAAGCACATATCTCTGTGCCTCAGTGCTAACTTTTCACATTTGAGTTGAAAACAGTCACTGCAAAACAATTTTTTCGATTCCACCCACCATTTGCAACCAGCTCCCATTCTCCACTATCACCCCGGAGCCGTGGCGCGCTGTCTCAGGTTACGGTTTGGGGTGGGGTGTTTGGAAAAGGATTGTGCTTTCCCTTATCCCCACCTTCAGCTGGAGCAGTCGGGTCATGTTACAGGTGCCATTTCACCTTATCATTTGGCTTCTGGCCTCGGGGCCGCATTCATGCGTAAAATGGCCAGAGACTTAATACTTCGTGTTGTGAGGCGAGATTTCCTTTGGAAAGGCACAAAAGCTGGCTCTCTCAGCAAGGGCTTCTGAGATGTTCTCTTAGCTCATCAGTGGAAAAATCGTATTTCCTTCAATACCTGGCTACAGGAAGCCCAGTGTCCTGGACACAGGCAGAACATCCAGATAATGCTCAGTGGGATAGGCTTACACATAGGAAAAATTACAAATATTTGGGTTTAAATGCATTTAAGTCTTCCATCAGTTTTTCACTGAGTCTCCCAGGAATATTTGTTACCTAACCTGGACACAGAATTGACAGAAGCCTAGCTCGCTGGCACACCTAACATGGGAAGCCTGTTCTCTCTGACCAGGGCTTTTTTAGTGAGTGCAGTGGCTATGAAGGCACTACCAGCTTAAGCAGCGAGAAGCCATGGTGGATCCCGTGTGAACAGTCTGTGTTACTTTTCTGGAGTTACACAAGGGAGAGAAGCAGATATTCCTAACCCTAACACCAACATCCACGTGTTCTTTTGGGATATTGAGGTAGACTTGAACTAGCAAGCATGGCTACAGAAAGAAGGTGAACCTAGAGCTTCATGAAGCAGGGTTTAGTTTGTGGTGTTCATTTGCTCATTTTTTTTTCATTGTGGTTTGTTCATTTGCTCAGTGCTGTCCATGTGTTCATTTCATCAGTGCTTGCTGAAAAGGGTTCATAAACTATGACTTCTCCATTGGCTTTCAGGTTTGAAGGAAACTTACCCCAGATCTCATTTTTTCCAGCTCTTGGCTTACTCTAAACCATCTGTTTTCATATACCTTCCAAGCACTTGGATGTTTTATTCAACCCAGATTTATTCAAAATTTCCTTCTGGCTCGTTCTAAATTCAATCCAGGCTCACAGGGAGATTTGCAAACCTTGTTCATGTTGTAGGTGAGCTCTGGTGCATCACGCTCCTGCAAGTGCCCCTGCTTGAAAACAATTAGTCTAATTTTGTTAAACAAGTAGAAAATGAATTTACCATAGATGTTGTTAATTGCTATGATGTTGCTGCTGTTACTGCACTTGTCACTTTGATTGCAGTATCATAAAACAGAATGCTTTCCATCCCAGGAAAATAAATAAATAAATAAATAAAATAAAATAAATAAAGCTGTCCAGAAAGTGAACAGGCACTGATTCATCCAGGCTGTACTGAAACCAGAGAAACTGCTCAATGTTTCATCACAGGTGAAAACGTGACATCTCGTTTCGCATAGCGTTAATAGCTATGAAAACAAAGTTCTTGGAGAAGTTTCTGATGTATTTAAGGCTTGGAGACCTCCTTAAGTTTCTTACTAAGATGTAATTAATAGCACAGAAGCAGAGCAAAGAGGCCCTGCTGTAGTAAAGCAGGATTCCCACTGTGTAAAACATCCAGCAGTTTCTACTGATAGGGAAGATGCCCGTCCCAGCCATTTGAAGAACCCAGAAGCATCCCAAGGGTCACCTCCAGGAGCCCACTGCCCACGTAGGGTCTCTTCCACTTTCCTTCTTGGGCTACAAGAGCATGTAGCCTAACATCAATTTAATTTGACAACATCCCTTGCCGTGTGCCACACAGCACGCCCAGCCTGTCTCCGGGCTTTCTAACCAAATTACGAGCTCCCCTTGCTGGCTGCAGCTGGTATCAGCCGCAAGGCAGCAAGAGCCCTGCTGGGAGGACCTGCTGCTCCCCATCGGCTGGGCTGAGATGATGCTTTTAGACTTAGACGACACAAACGTGCCTGATGCTGAGCCTGAGCCACATCTCAGGGTCTGAATTCTAAGTCACAGTGAGCCTGCAGCTTGCAAGCAGGCAAGCACTGAGCTCCTCAGTGGGGTTCTTGCACGATGGTGAGAAGGAGACTGCCAGGAGCAGGTCCTCCGAGCCCAGGTAGTTGGTGTGCACCGTGCTTGGTACACACCAAGTTGTCATAGAGCAGAATGGGCCTAGAGGATAGAAGTACTGGTATTCCTTTTACTCCCAGTTACCTGCAGTTCCCAGTATGTGGCTTGATTCCTTAGGTTCAACACTAGAACCAGGTTTTGTCCCCAGCCAGAAGGACAAATCTCATTGACGTGTAATGCAAAAGACAAAAGGAGAAAGAGTTGCATTTGAAAGATTAAAAAGAAACAAACATTTAGTCAAACTAAAAATGTTCCCGTAATATTGATCATGGCTGGAAAAATACTAATCACATAGTCTCTGGAGAGAACAAGAAAGATAAATATAGGAGCTGGTGTCATGCAGTGTACCATAAACAAGCATCGCTGTATTATTATCCATTATTTTGTAGTTATTTCTGTTCAGCAGTACCAGAGGACTAACTCACTGCATAGACACAGCTGTTCAGCATGGACAGCCCACTGAAATGCTCTTTTTTAACACGTCAGACACTTTGGCCTTTTCTCTTTCTTTTCTGCGCTATTGTTCATGGCCTCGTGTTTGAGAACAGTGGCTCAAGTTCAGCAGCACTTTTTGTTTGGTCTGTTCTCAAGTACATTGACGTCATCTTGCATTTTCAAAACGTTTCTTCACTTCAGCTGTGGAACAGTAGCTGGGATGTCCCAGCAGGACAAGAGCAGGACATTTAATTGAATTGTGCAAGAAATAAGCAGACAACAAGGATAAAGCAATTCAGCTTGCACAAAGCAAACAGCAGTGCCTGAGACTTCTCCTCATTATTTATTACAGTCTGCTGAAATTTGTAGCAGGTCAGAGCATATGCCTTCTTTCCCGACTGTCAGTATTGGTGACATAGTGTTGGTGGAACAATAGTCCTGCTTCCTTGATTTATTTTCCTTGTGTGTACCCATAATCCTACAATACTGCTGTTTACGTAACTGAATACTGTAAAAAATGTGTTCTCCTGACCTATGTTGCAAAAGTATTAAGCTTTTTTTTTTTTTTTTTCTTTAATTGACTAATTTGGGAATTGTTTCGTTTCTAGACAAACAAAGAGGAATGCATTTGAAAAGCATTAGATGAGTTGGTAAACGCTTAGAGCAGGTAAATCATCTGCTTCAGGAGGATGCTCAGATTTTGTTCCGTTGAATGCCCTGAATCCCTCTGAATTATTTTTATTTTTATGAAACATGAGCTTCATTAAAGTATGTTTCTCCCAGTAAAATCCTCAACACATGGATAAAGAGACGTGACATTCTGGCCCTTTTGTTCCACATGGCCAGGATTTTGCTGGCTGCAAACTAATTTTGATAAAATTTATGGAATTCATTTTAGGCTGTCATTGCCAGGCTGGTATGCAGTATGATCATGTCCATGGAGGGGAACTGTATTGCCTGTACATGGGATATACCAATTTATATGGAAAGCAAGGCGTAATTCAGTGTGAGAAGTTCCCAGAGTGTATATAAAGCAACAGTGGAGATCCTTGTAACAGTGGAGCATGAAAAGACAAGGCAGATGCAAAACACAATATCAGTGAACAAGCAAGTCTAGGAAGCCAGACCCTTCCCCCCCAAAAAAAACACCACAGGGGCTCCCAAGCAGTGCCCACTACCCAAGAGAGGCACTCACCCAGCTGCCCCATTAATTGTGTACCTACTGAAGTGAGGCTACTTATTTACACAGAGGTGACACTAACCCAGAAGGAATAGCTTAAGTGTAGAGTATATTCAAGACTAAGTTTACAAGCAGCCTGGAAAACTCTCCATTAGGGGCATCTGGCCTCTGACAAAGTAGTAGGCATGTCACTTTTAGGTAGATTCTAAAGTTATTGAGAAATGTCCAAAGTCCAGAAGCTCGTAGGACTTTTGGAACTGTGCAAGTTTCTAAATCCCACTGAAGGCAGACTCCGAAACTTATTGAGAGCCATTTTACATTCCTGGCTGCACCTTTAGCCTTCATGCATTGCTGGTTGTCTAACCCACCTGTGCTTCAGTTTCAGCATCTGTAAGGTGGAACCTGTGATGCTTTTATACAGTCTGAAGAAGTTGAATGAGAGCTAATGAGAAAAATGTTACAAACAAATCATGTATTTGTTTATAATTGGTTAATTAGTGTTTGTGGAAACAGTATTGCTCTTCATGAGTCAATAGTACTGTCATCTGTATTTCTTATAGATGCCTGGGATCTAGTGAATCTCTAAATTCCACCCTAATTTCCAAAATAGCAGATTACACACATTTCCCCATTAAGAAAAGGATTCAGAAAAAAAAGTCTTCCGAAAGGTCAATGGGCAGTGACATAAGCCTGGCCCTGGTGATTTCAACTATAGGCTAAAGTCCTCTGTGGCTAGTCTATTACATATTGCTCATTATGTTAATATTTAATATGAGTACTACACTGTATAAGTACTACTCATGTCCACTTTAGACACAGAAACAAGTATGAAGACTTATTCTGAAGAACTTTCCTACATATTCATTATACATATTTTAGCCTTTGATTGTTCACTTATTCTTACATTTTTCATTATTTGTTATTTAGCTAGGTAAGCTAAAGCATTATTTTAGAAAAAGTCACAAAAATGAATACAGGTCATTGAGTTAATATAGTATCAATTTTTGAATGAAAAAAAATATAAATAGTGGTTATGAAATATTATTTATTTCACTGTTGGATAAAAATAGAGTCTCTAACACAGGCAAAGGTTCCCATTATTGAATTATATGTTAATTTTCCTGATGATGCCAGCAGGGGAAGTATCCGGCTCTAGAAGCATAAAAAATTAAGATTAAAAAAATGTAGTTGAGGCAATCAGCAAGTGTAAAAAGCAATCTTCCAGACACATCAGCTCCTCTGGTTGTTACAACAGAGCACTTCCCAAGAAGGTGGGGCAGTACCATAAAAATATAGATATGTGCTTATATTCCTGGTAGGGTATTTACTCCTGGTAGGTGTAGGGTCAGTTGCCAGCTGTACCACAACACCCCATTACCCTGAATATTCAGAATATTTATTTTTTTGTCAGGAAATGGCAACACTAGAGCTTTGTGATGCTTCTGAGACAACTCCAGCTCTAATTAAGGCAATTTTGTGGCAGCCGTGACGTAACGGGGGATGGAAACAAAAGGGCTCGGAAGTTATTGGAGATACCACGGGAGGGACTGGGGCGGCGCAGTGAGATGAATTAAGACCATAAATTGTGTGTTTCAGTGTTTGTACATGAAGGAGCCAGAAGCGCCCCCACGCTCCCCGAGGCCGCCTGGGCGCCGGGCGAGGCCCCGGCCGCCATTTTCCTCAGGGGGGGCGTTGGGCGCGGCGGGGGGCGGGGCCTGGCGGGATGACGGGCAGGAAACTCCCGCCGTTGCCTTATAAGGGCAGGCGCTGACTGGAATGCGGAGAGCGCGCCGGGATGTACCAACAGTGAGCTGAGAGGGGGGGGAGCGGGATGAGAAAGGGCGCGTAGCCCTCACAGGACCACTGATAAGGGCCAGGAGAGGCCGAGAGGAAGGTAAAGCTCGGTCGCCGCCGGAGTGCCGTCAGCTGGGCTCGGGTCGCGTTGCGTGCCGTCAGGAGCGATGAGCCGCGTGCCCTTCCCCCCCCGGGCTTTCTGCGGGAATGGTCTCGCCCACGCTTCCTTTCCCGTGCGCTGGTTGGGCGGCGGCCGCGCGCTGCCCGGAAGTGCCGCCGCTGCTGCAGCCGTTGGTGCCGTTGGGCCCTCTCCGTGTCCGTGTCGCCGCCGGGGCTCCGCCGACGCCCGGTCAGTGGGGGGGGGGGGGGGGCGGGTAGGGCCGGGGGGGGCGGGTAGGGCCGGGGCCGCTTCGGTGGAAGGCTCTGCAGGGGGGGCTGGATAGGCTGGGCCGATGGGCTGGGGCCGGCTGTGTGAGGTTCCACAAGGCCAAGTGCCGGGTCCTGCACCTGGGGCGCAATAACCCCAAGCAGAGCTACAGGCTGGGAGATGAGTGGTTGGAGAGCTGCCAGGCAGAGAAGGACCTGGGAGTGATGGTGGACAGTCGGCTGAATATGAGCCAGCAGTGTGCTCAGGTGGCCAAGAAGGCCAACGGCATCCTGGCTTGTATCAGAAACAGTGTGACCAGCAGGGCTAGGGAGGTGATCGTCCCCCTGTACTCGGCTCTGGTGAGGCCGCACCTCGAGTCCTGTGTTCAGTTTTGGGCCCCTCGCTACAAGAAGGACATCGAGGTGTTTGAGCGGGTCCAGAGAAGGGCGATGAAGCTGGTGAGGGGCCTGGAGAACAAGTCCTACGAGGAGCGGCTGAGGGAGCTGGGCTTGTTCAGCCTGGAGAAGAGGAGGCTCAGGGGCGACCTTATTGCTCTTTACAGGTACCTTAAAGGAGGCTGTAGAGAGGTGGAGGATGATCTGTTCTCCCACGTGCCTGGTGACAGGACGAGGGGGAATGGGCTAAAGTTGCACCAGTGGAAGCTTAGGTTGGATGTTAGGAAGAATTTCTTCACCAAAAGGGTTGTTAGGCATTGGAATGGGCTGCCCAGGGAAGCGGTTGGGTCTCCATCCCTGGAGGTCTTTAAAAGACGTTTAGATGTAGAACTTAATGATATGGTTTAGTGGAGGACTGGTTAGTGTTAGGTCAGAGGTTGGACTTGGTGATCTTGGAGGTCTCTTCCAACCTAGGTGATTCTGTGTGTGTGGAGAGGTGGCTGTTAATGTGTCAATGTAATGGCAGCAGCGTTAGATCCAGCCCAGGGTTCTGTGGGGAGGCGTTGTGGGACTTGAGGTGTACCGTCAGCCTTACAGGAGGAGTTTCTGAACGGTTTCTGAAATAAGGCCCAAGCCTTTCTGTGAGTCATAATGTTAGGTGGAAACCCAGCCTCTCTGTCAGGATTTGGGCCATTCAATGTGAAGTCTTTCCATTTGCTTATCTACTGATACTCTTCTATGTTCACCCTGCACTTCATGTATTTCAATTCCAGTACCATGACTTTTGTAACAAAATGATCTGTCTGGTGGGTATCTCAGATGAAATCCTTTTCTCTCCAAAATCAGTGAGTCCTGCACTTGACTCAAGTGAAGCTAGTTCTTGCTCCCTGCTGCATGCACCAGGATAACTTGTGTATAAACACTTGGAACTTCTGTCCATCACAAATTGGTCTCTTTGGCTGGATGGATTGGTGTCCTTGTTTTTTTTTGTTTGTTTGTTTTTCTGAGCGTGTTCCAATTTATCATCCTTCTTCTAATGGAGTTATCCAGAGTGCAGCTCTACCTACCTCAGGTATACCTGCACCAAGCTTGTGCTGAAAGCCAGTACAGTCTTGTGACATGCTCCTCTCTCTCTCTGTCCATGCTGATGCTCAAGAGGTCTGAGTGCAGGAGTCGTGCCTTCTGTGCTCTGTATGGCTGCTTCCCAAAACTGGTTTAGAGAAACATTAGAAAGCAGCCATGCAAGTACAGATACTGTTCCATTTGCATTTTTTTGTCTCTTGTAGTGTGATACTCTGATGTGGCAATCTCTTGAACAGAGTTAAAAACAAATGGTTCTCTTCCCCCCATGCGTAGCTGCAGTGAGCAGCAGTCTGCTTCTGTTACCTTCTCAGTTAGGTTTGAACTGTACATGAGGGAATCAGAGGTAGCAGCTCCCTGGCCTTCTGGGAGCACTGTCCTGTGCTGCATCCAAAGGAAACTTTTTTTTTGTTTTCTTTGAATAGCCAATATCCTTCAAGCTATGAACTACCTCAGTGAACGATTCTTAGTGGGTATGATTTGGCCGTATTTTGAGCAGTGGAACTTTTAATCAGCAATTCAGAATTGAACAGGTTTCTACTGAGGTAAGAAGAAGACCAAAGTCACGCGCTGCTCCTGACTGCAGCCTGAAAGCCAACCCCTGTTTTGTCGGCTGCCTTCATGGGTTTCTGGGCGTCAGGAGTTCAGGTTTGTTTGCTGAAGTGTTGTTGGAGGCCAGAGGTTTCAGATAGCTTGTGGTCAGTGAATGTAACGATGAGAACTTCAGCGTTGCCGAATGATGCACAGTTGCATTTCGGGGGCTATTTTTAGTTCAGGGCATAATGGTTGGTTTTATACGTCAGGCGAACGTTGTATATGAACGTAAGCTATAAAAGCATGGAATTAGCAGGGGAGATCAGTAACACTGCTTGTAGACAAGAGGAGAAGGACAGAACTATGGAATATCCTTTCATGATCCAGATGCTTGGTACAGCGTGCCACGTATCTGACACAAAGCAAGGTAAAATGCATTTCCTCTAATTAAGAACAAAAGAAGAAAGGTAACTGCTTTTTGCCTGTGTATTCGGTTGGTCATCTATGGGAGCAACTCTGCCTTTTCCTTTTTTTTAAAGGATGAATCCAAGTTGGTGACTTCAGTCTTGATGTTCAGGAGCCTAACAAAATACAGTAACTTGTGAGCAAACTGTTGAGAAGCCATTAGACCTGTGACTCTAATTAGAATTGCATTGGTGATGAGATCATTGAACAAAACTAAGTTAGAAAATTAATACGTGGAGCTGTCAATTAATACTGTCAATTTCAGCATGTTCGCATTCTTGTGACAAGTGAAGCTTGAAGTCCTCCTCTTTCAGGACGCTTATTGCATGTGCTTAATGTAAAACCCAAAACCAAGGATAGAAGGAATCTGGGTTGGGTAACGGTTGGTTGGGTGTAATAAAGGATTAAAGCAGCCTGGATTATTTGTGTTAAATAAAACTAAGGCCTAGGTGTGTACTAGAAAAGTGTTCTAGAAGCAGTGGTAAACAAGTCCTCCATTATGCTGAGGTCTTTGTGTTTGCATGTCAGCGCACCAGATTCTCATATTTGTTGAATGCTAAGTCTGTCTTAGCTAAACACAAGCCACTAACTTGGAAGTCTCACTTATACCCAGATTGTATTAATGTTTCCACAGGAATTACCACTTGTTAGCTTCTTTGGCAGCTCAAGGGAAACAATGCAATTCATATACGTGTGCTATGTAAAGAGCCTATGACAATAGCAGTTCCATGACCTGAAGATCATTTCTTTCAGGTTATCAGCTTCTAAGAACACTTCTGTGACTTTAATTCCTTTACAAAATAAAAAGAGTATGCTGGCATTTGCATATGTATTCTGTTAATAGTTCAGCTGTGTAAGAGAGTAGCAATGCAGTGCTTTTGGCCCAAGAGTCAGTTTCCACTTTCCAACACACAATCCCCTAGTTGGCTTTGAAAGAACTCCAGCAGGGGCTGGATTGGCCAATCTCTCCATCTCCCAGCACCCCAGCCCAGCACTGTTCAAAAACCTTCAGAAAAACATGTGGATCCTGTCAGGGTCAGCTCCTTGAACAGCAGCTACTTCAGCATTGTTATTCAGAGTCTAAAATATATATTTTTTTTCTCCCAGATGTTATCAAGCAGTAAGCTAAAGTTTATTTAACAGCTAAATACTGTACAGGTTGGCAGATGATAACATTCTATATGCCAGGTCACCAGTGCCTACTGATCTGCTAAACAGGTTGTCTTTGGTTTTCGGATGAGGCAGTTGGGGTTCTGAATCAGAAATACAAGCACTGGGTAAGCTTCACTTCACAACTGTGATTTGTTTTGTTTTTATAATGTAGCATGCTGTTGACCTTCAGCACTCTCTGAATCATGCAGGAGATTATGCTTAGTAGCCAGTTAAGTCTGCATAAAAGAAAACATAAAGTAACTCTGTATGTTGTGTTTGACTACAACATGAAATTTGATAATCTTTTATCCATCTCTCCCCCTAAGTACTTGCGATCTGGTTTAATAAGTCTAAATTTTGGATATGTTTCTATTTTCCTAGAGCCAACAGCCAACATGTCTAGCAAAAGGGCAAAGACGAAGACCACCAAGAAGCGCCCTCAGCGCGCCACTTCCAATGTATTTGCGATGTTTGATCAGTCGCAGATACAGGAATTCAAGGAGGCCTTCAACATGATCGATCAGAACAGGGATGGCTTCATTGACAAAGAGGACCTGCACGACATGCTTGCCTCCCTTGGTAATGTCCCTTTATTCTTTACAGTTGCCAAGCAAATTTATTATAATCAAAACAGTACATTTGGAGAGCTTGTAAGTGTCTCACTTTATATTGCACTATTCAGGTGACTTTTGTTGGGTTTAGTTTGAAAGCTAAAACAAAGCTGAATGTTTTTCTTTGTAGGAAAGAATCCGACGGACGAATACCTGGATGCCATGATGAACGAGGCTCCAGGACCTATAAACTTCACAATGTTCCTCACAATGTTTGGTGAGAAGTTAAATGGCACCGATCCAGAAGATGTAATCAGGAATGCTTTTGCTTGCTTTGATGAAGAAGCAACAGGTATGTGGGTAAAATAACAGTGTATGTGTATTGCTCTTACTTATTTTTGTAACCATAAATACTTCTATTCATGGAAGTAGTGATGAATGTTAACTGAGAATTCTGATTTCTGGAAGGTAAAAATTATGTTGTATTTCCTCAGCAGCTGAAAATAGCATTGCTTTTTTTTTAACAATGAAAAACGGAATCCCAAACTTCTAGCTCTTCATTTATTTTTTCAAGGCAGGAAAAGAGAACAAGATACTGACTGGGAGTCATGGCCTTATTTTTTTTTCTAACTTTAAATTCAGTGTAGGGGCAACATATGTAAGGGGAATCCTCCTTGTTTACAAAGCTGGTGTGCTTTTTTGAAGAACCTTTTTTGTTAGCAACTTGTTCAGCTGCACTTAGGAGAAGAAAATCTATACAAGAAAAAGCTAGTAATTAGATTACAGATAGAAGAAAGGAATTTCAGGTTATTTAAAGCTGTTTAGTAAAACAATGGTAAAAATGTATTCTTCCCAATGAATCTGGTAAATGTGAGTTTTGCCAATGATTTAAGATAAATTCTGAGTCTTTAAAATATTTCGAACTTCCCAGTGCTTAACACAGATGTTGACCAATGATAAAGTTCCATTTTAAGTGATTGTTTTCATTAGGAATGTTTAAGACAAATGGATCCTTTTTGTATAAAATACATAGTTGTTAAAAGGCTCTCAGTGCTACTGGGAGTTCAGTCCTATTATGAAGAAGACAGCATATGGACGCTGACAAATTTCTTACAAAGGCAGGTCATGCAGTGACCTTTACTTGAAGTAGTGAGACCATGCAAATTAACGAAGAGGCTTGACTTGATTGATTGCTTGTAATTATTTGTATGTTATGGTAATAGGCTTTTTCATGTGCCGAGAAAGATTAGCTCTTTTATTAAAGAATTAAAATTATTATCCAGCAGTTAGCAGATAAATGTAAAAGGTTTTTTCTTGTCCGCTTACTCTAGGGTTTATTCAAGAGGACTACCTGCGAGAGCTGCTGACGACAATGGGAGACAGGTTCACAGACGAGGAGGTAGATGAGCTCTACAGAGAGGCACCGATCGACAAGAAGGGGAACTTCAACTACATCGAGTTCACGCGCATCCTTAAACATGGAGCAAAAGACAAGGATGACTGAGCAAATCTTTGGATACCTGCAGATTAATTTCTACTTCACACTTATGTTTATTTTTGAGGGTTTTTGAGGGTAGAAGTTGTTGCATGCATTTAGCTTTACAGCTTTTGCCTTTCTTTACGTATTTATCTATTCCAGGCCATTTAGGCACATCTGCACCTGTGTAATCAGACTGGAAGTGGGGAACATATTGAGAAAAAGCATATGGGGACAAAGATCAGTGGACTTTGAAGTCCATGGAAATAATCTCAATGTTTCTGGTTTAGCTGGATTTTTACACTTTTTTGTAACAAATGCCATTTTGAAATAAAGTTTGCTATATAGATTAAAATCTCATTCTTTTGTGGAGAGGGGAATTTCTATTATGCATTTACAAATGCGGGTCTTAACTGTATTTTATTTGCAGTTGCAAATCAAGCTCAAACTCATTCTCATAATGTATTGTTCTCCGTTGCATAGTTACGAAATGCTCCTAGCAGTATATGTTGGTGTCTTTAAAAATGAAGCTGCATAAATCTGCTACATCATTTTTTCCAAGTGGAATATGACTGGTGTAAGTACTTAGCCCAAGAAATCTTTAGGGAAGACTTAGAATTGCCTAATTGCCAGCAGGGAGCCTTTATGATTCTTGCCTAGTTTTTATTTCCTTTTTCTGTTCATAGTTTTTCAGCAATATTTTTATATCAATGTTTATGTTCCCAAGTTTGCATTCCGTTTTTTTTCTACTGGCAATAAGTGGGAGTTAGGCATATTTTTTCCTTCTGTTGAAGGAAGCTCATGCAAAGGCATCTATGGGGTAAAAGTGTCTGCTGGCAGTGATTAATAGCAATACTTGTCCAGAAAACCTCCATAAATTTTGTTCTGCAGCTAACGCATTTGCATGGGAGAATGACAGCAAGAAAGTTGGGAGAATTAACATGGTAAACCCTGTGTGTGGTACAACCACTCTCACTACTTCAATGATCATATGTTTTATTAATCTACCTGATATTGATGAAGTAACTTTTGCACAAACAAAATCCATTCACACAAAAACAGCTGTGTTGATGCTGTTCTCTTGAATACCAAGAGAAAAGTTCCTACTCAGTTCTCAGACTGACTACATCCTTCCATGTGTCTCCTGCTCCTAGCTCCTACAAGCTAAAAAAGGAGAAGGGAAATCCATCTTGCCTACATATTTGTCTTTTCAAGAGATTACCTCTTAACCAGAAACCATTCCCTGAGCTATTTCACATGATACCCAAAAGGATGGGAATCTTACTTTAGCTGAAGGGTGTGAGAAGATTGGGCCAGCATGAAATGCCCCAGGATGCAAATACTCTACAAAAAAGTAGTGTTTGTCTAACTTCCTGTGTAGAGTCATGGAAGGCTTGGTTTCTTAATCTTGCCTGTGTTCACACATGTTCCGTCTTTAGCTTCATAAATCAGTTGATTTTACACACAGTAAGCATACTTTGTTCATTCCTTGGTGGTTTCTTCTACTTCTGGGCTTAATTAAAATTGGTTTTCAACCATTGCTTTCCTATTTTTGTTTTGTCTCAATTTTTCTTCCTTTTTTTTTTTTTCCCTCCTACCCAGACTGTGTTCTTCACTGTAGTACTTCAGACTGCCACACCTCTTCCTATTCTCAAAAGATTGATTTTAAACTCTCTATGCTCTTAAGTATGGTTACTAGGGTAGTCTTTCCCTGGAATACCTGCAGATGACTCTGAGAAGGCAGATCATGTCAAAATTTTCACCTACAACGCCCTTGTCACAGAACTGTTGATACCTAGGACACACAGAATTGTTGAAGTGCTGCTATGTACCATTAAGTTGAGGAGCAGTTACACTCTTACTTCTTTACTGTTCTCGTAGCATTTTTGCAATTCGATATTGTGTGTGAACATGCAAGCAACCTGCACTAAGGATAAACATTAAGTCTTTTTTTCTTTGAACAACTAAATGGACTAAGACTGGGAGGTTAAGCTTTTATTCTCTTACAAACACTGGGCCTCTGAACTATTCCCTTCCTGATTAGTAAATCTTCTCAATAAATTTTAGGTGCTGGTATGTTATACTGAATAATCAGCAGATAAGCCATCTGTTTTTTCCATGCTGGAAATAAGTTTAGAATAAGTGATTATTAAATTGAAAATCATGCTAAAGAGAATCTGGTATCCTCGAGAGGAAGATTATTTCAAAATCTTCTGTGCTGCTGCCCTTAATTTTTCAAGAGCCAGCTGAAATGGGGAACATAGTAGTTTTGTTTCTTGTTGCTGTGTGTGGACATTATGCTGTTGGCCACTTTTGCTGATTAGGGGCTGGTCATGGAGAACTGTATGAAGTGTAAGGATACCTATAAAGGAAGATACATTACTGAGGAAGAATTTCCAAGTATGTTCAAGTGCAAATAATGCTGACCTTCCATGTGGCCAGGTCTCCCTGTTATCTGTATTGTAATATAGAAGACTAGTCAACTTGACCGTGGGCATGTTGTTTTATCCTTATTTATCCTTAACCACTGGATTTATCCTTAAGGATTTATCCTTAACCACTGGAAGGTCAATAACAAGCCCTGCCAAGAGACCATATAAGAGCATCAGATGCATTTTGTAGCTAGGAATGTTCAGACAGCTGAGGTTGCGTGCCGAGGGCTGGAGGGATGTGTCATCAATAATCCACTTCCAAAAATAAAAATAACTTTGGTCGTTGAAACAGTTTAAGATCCTGATGACTTAATCTTAGCATTTTGCAGTCAAATTTTTGGAATCAATCTGTTCTCCCTTGGGCTTCATGTATAATGGGTCTTCAAACTGTGCTAGAGCAGGCTTATGATGAAAGACTATTTTCACAGGCTGATGCACACATTTAATAGCCTTAAATCTGCAGTGATATATAACACCCCGCAAAGCACCATTGAAAAGGAGTGATTTATTCTACGTGACCCATTTACCCTCTTCTAAGGCTATATCCACAAGGGTCAAACTCAAGCCAAAGCCTGACTGCACCTGCATGAGAAAAATCCAGAGAGGAATCTGTCTGCGTGAAGTGCTGCCAGTGTATATTTGCCCCCCTTTTTTTTTTTTTTTATTTTTCCCCTCTGTTGCTGGTGATACTCGTCATACGCAGCATTTTGACTGTTCAGGATGCGCTTGTTTCTGTTCTTTTAATCTGCACCTAAGCAAGTAAAACATTCTCATGCAGTGATCCCATAACAAGCGTTTCACAAAATGGAGTCAGCCGAATACACTTAGCTTAGCAACTAACTGCTGTCACAGAGGTGGTGTCCACAGACATGGAAGTAAGGATCTGTTTCGCTACTGAGCTGAGAACTATCTTTAGATTGCATACTTGTTTCTAAGATCACCGGCGTATGTTAGGGAATGAAATGGGCCCCATCCTGGAACAGGACATCAGGGCCTTAGTATCCTGCCCATAGTATTTGTTCTGAAAGATGGAAAATATCTTGAATCCTGTCAAATGTTTCTCATGTCCATGGCTTTTTCTTGTTGGTAATGATACTAACATACTATCTGATACGTTCCTGGGGAGTTTCAACTAGCAATGAGTAGCTCTTACTCCACTGAAGGCATTCAGACTATGGAAGTCCAAATAACAGGTGAGTAACAATGAAAATAGAGGCAGAGACGTTTTGGATAGCAGCAGTTAATCTGCCATTGGTACTGTCTGTGTACCCGTGCTCCTATTTTGGTCTGCTCCCTTGATTTTTCAAACACTGCTGTCGCTTTTAGATACCCTTCTAGTTCATGGAGAAATGATTCAGTATGACAGGAGCAAACTCTATGAACTCAAAAACAGGATTACGAATGCCAGGAACAACGCAGACAAAAAGAGAAATCGGCAAACGCAGCTTGCAAATAAGTTATTACAAAATGTCAAAAAGGAATACTGGAAAACAACTCCACGCAGCTCATGGCTGGTGACTCAGAGATCGCTGTTTTCCTAAACTTTTGATATATTAGATTAGGAAACTTGTTATGAAGACTAAAAGTGGGAGCACACGGCTGAGCTTCCTGTTTTCTCCCTCCAGTTCGTGGGCCTGTACGTGGCGTTCCCTGGGACCATGCATTTCCTGCAGGAGCAAACTTGGTTGCTGAGGGCAGACAGAGCATGCAGGCTGCTGGGGTACCACATCCTTTGGCAATACCCACACTAGGCCTTCTAAAAAATAATTAGCATTACAAATTTTGGCAATACAGAAATGGTTATTGCCAAGGGAAGTTTTCAGGCCAAAATGTGTAATGTTCCCTAGAAAACAGATTGTACATAATAGGTGTTGCATCACAGGGCTTAAGGGGTCAAGCAGTCCGAATGAATATCATTCAAACTTTGAGCCCGGCTCAGGCTTAAAGGGTTATCGTAAATGGGGTTGCATCAGGCTGGCAGACAGTCATTCGTGGGGTTCTGCAGGGCTCCGTTTTGGGGCCAGTTCTCTTTAATGTTCTCATAAATGACTTGGATGCAGGATTCAGATGTACACTAAGTTTGCAGATGACACCAAATTAGGAGGAGCCACTGACTCCCTGGAGGGTAGAGAGGCCCTACAGAAAGATCTTGACAAATGAGAGTGCATCGCCAACTGCGTGAAATCTTAACAAGAGCAAGTGCCAGATTCTGCAGCTGGGATGGGGCAACCCTGGCTGCGTGTACAGACTGGGGGACAAGAGGCTGGAGAGCAGCCCCACAGGAAGGGATCTGGGGGTTCTGGTTGATGGCAGGTTGAACACGAGCCAGCAGTGTGCCCTGGCACACCATGGGCCATATGTGGGATGCATCAGGCACAGCACTGCTAGCTGGTTGAGGGAAGGGATTGTCCTGCTCTGCTCTGCGCTGGTGCAGCCTCACCTCCAGTGCTGTGTGCAGTTCAGGTGCCACCGTATAAGGACATAAAACTATTAGAGAGTGTGCAAAGGGGGGGCTACAAAGATGGTGAAAGATCTGGAGGGGAAGGCAAATGAGGAGCAGCTGAGGCCCTTTGGTTTGCTCAGCCCCGAGCAGAGCAGGCTGAGGGGAGGCCTCATGGCGGCCTGCAGCTCCCTCACGAGGGGAGCGGAGGGGCAGGCGCTGAGCTCTGCTCTCTGGGGACAGCGACAGGACCCGAGGGGACGGCATGGAGCTGGGACAGGGGAGGGTCAGGCTGGGGGTTAGGGAAAGGGTCTGCACCCAGAGGGGGGTCGGGCACTGCGACAGGCTCCCCAGGACAGTGGTAACAGCACCGAGCCTTTAGGAGAGTTCAAGAAGTGCTCGGACAATGCTCTCAGACACGTGGTCTGGCTTTTGGGTGGTCCTGTGTGGAGCCAGGAGTTGGACTCAGTGATCCTTGTGGGTCCCTTCCAGCTCGGGATATTCTGTGACTCTAATAACACTAACAGAAGATGTTTACATGTTCTTTGGAAGCACATGATTAACAGAACAGGAAATCAAAATGCCTCCTGGAAAATCCCAACAGTTTGCTCGTGCAGTTTCCTTTACCATACAGTGATGATTTATTCCCTTTGTAAACCGGTCTTGTCCTTTGACAAAGCTTGAAAAGCAGTTATAAACAGCACAGAATTAGGCAGGTAAAGTTAAACTTGAATATGTGCACCTACAGAAGCAGATGGTGCATGACAGCAGCATTCACTTTAGCATTTTTGTCAGCTATCACTGCTCAATTTTGCAAGGCTTATTTAATCTTTAATCTCTAATTTCCTCACTTTGACTATTTTAAGGTATCAGTGAGTAAAACCTCTCTAAATAGAATCATTGAATCATAGAACCACAGAATGTCCCAAAATGGAAGTGACCCACAAGGATCATCGACTCCAACTCTTGGCACCACACAGGTCTACCCAAAAATTCAGACCATAAGAATAAGACCACAGTCCAAACACTTCTTAAACTCTGACAGGCTTGGTGCCGTGACTGTGTCCCTGGGGAGCCTGTTCCAATGTGTGACCACCCTCTGGGTGAAGAACTTCTTCCTGATATCCAGCCTGAATCTCCCCTGTTGCAGCTTGACTCCATTTCCTTGTGTCCTATTGCTGGTCACCAGAGAGAACAGATTGGCACAATCTAAATATTGAAATACGTTTTTGGTAGTTTAGTTTTCTTTTGTTTTGCCTATGAGTGTTGTGTGTATATCTCCTTGGGAGTTGAAAGGCAGCGTTTCACAATAATTTACAGCCTTTGTCTAACATAGCCAATTGACTGGGTGTAAAATAAGGACTGCAAGCGCTGTCTTAGTACTTGTTAAAATAGAGCTGGCATCAGACGCAAGTAACTTGAGCCTTGACTTAGCATTGTATCTAACAGGCACTGACATTTTTTTTTTCCCTCTGTCAAATTCCTCTTCCTTAGCTGTGAGCTAATCATCTCTAAAGCAACACGTTTTATACTGTCAACATATCACCAGCCCACAAGAAGCATGTTGATTTTGAAATTGGTTCGCCAGCCAACAAACCTTTTGTAAGCATCAGCTAACAAGAATACTGATAAGAGCTTACTTTTTGTGCCAACCACCTGACTAAATACGCTCCTTCCTGTTTTCTGGATATGTTTTAAAATACCATTTTTAGGCCTTTGGCCAAGCATTGAACAAATTTCATTTTCTTCCTTATTTGTACAAGCACACTGTCAAAGAGATACACACGCTAATTCAGCATGTGCTACGGGCTCTGGCTTAGCAGAATTAATTACATGTGTTTGAAAAACTGGAGGGCTCGGTCTCTTCTGACTAAGAATACATTAAAACTTGTTTATTTTTGCATTTTATGTGTAAATATTGAAGAATCATGGTGTCTGACAATACTTCTGTTTAAAACTAGTGCGAAAAGGAGGTAGGAGGGAACACAAAGATTTGGCTACAACTATCACAACTTGCCAGCTGGAATTAAAAACAAGTGATGGACATCCAGCAGAAGCAGGGAAGTGTCAGTAGCATGACTTCTTTACCATAGAGAACAGGTAGCAGGAATCAGCAGCCCAAGATGTACATTTCAACTGTGTGTGTGTGTGTGTGCATGTGCGTGTTGCTTCCATACAAAGGACTTTGGACTTGGGAATGTAAGACTGGCAAGGAGCACCTTTTCTGCTGACTCCAGTCCCTTCACATTCAATCAGCCAGTTTCAGTCCCCACTCATACAGTGATCAAACTGCAGACTTAAATAAGTATGTTTTTTGTTTGTTTGCTTTTTTTTTCCTGTTTTACAACACTTCAGAAAGACTGACTGTATTTTATTTATGTTGCATTACATTTCTCTGCTTTGTCCTTAGCCTTGGAATATCATTGTCATACGATGCTCTAGAGAGCTTACATTTTCCTCAGCGGGGCACAATGGAAGTTACCAGAAAGTCAAAACAGGGTTATTTGTCTCTTACGTGTCAGAGAAACAACACATCTTTCTTCTATAGGCTACGGCATATTCTCTGAGAGCCTTTATTTTGTATGCCCCAGAATCTACACTGAAGCAGGGATCACCTGGGAAAGCAGTTACTTACCATTTTTATTCATGAGGCCTTTCAAAACAGTGAACATCCAGAAAGTTGGCTGGAAGTCTTGCTTTGAGGCTCCCCGAGAGATCCAAGCAAAGATACGCATTCAGAATCCCTTCTTGGGTTTAAAACTTCTCAAATGTCTTCCCTTTGGATCACAGCACTGCGGCTATTTTTGGAGGAATTCCGAACAATTCCGGCTCCCAAGTATCACAAGAATTACTGTCACTCTGACCAATACAGCACTGCACTTAGGATAGCTTTACAGAGACAACAGATAACAGCTGGAATCGGTGAAAGGATAGAAAGGCAGAGAGTAATGAGCCAAAATACTATTCGAAGGAACTGACTGTCAATATGCTTTTGCTAAATGACTGTTTTGACCTAAAATTACCTCAGATCAAAATTCGGACATGTATGATTTTAATTGTGCTGTCAATACTTAGCCTCTGTAATTAGCATTTGCAATTTTTCTTGAACAATGATAATATGCGCAGAAAAATCTCTTAATTTGCAAAAACATCCATCCAACTTTCACATATTTTTAATCCTTATTTCTCCTTATTTCAATGTGAAAATCACAAATCAAAAAAAGACCTTCCAGGGGCCTGGCAAGGGAAGACCTCAGGTCTGGTTGCTGAAGACATTCAAGGAGCCAGTGCATCCCAGTGGAGCTCCTCTTAGAGACACAAGAAGAAGCAGAGAGAGGGGACAGTTGCTGGGTTTCCCCTTCTCTACTTTAAGTGCCAGTTTATACTTGCCAAAAGAGCAGGCAGGCCACACATGGCCAAGGGAACAGCAGCTCTCCAAAGGAGGGCCAAGATTTTGCTCCCTGCTCACCACATCCAGCTCATGCAGCTCTTTACAGCTAGGGATGAATGGCCTAGGCAGATTTTTACTGTGAGGCAGCACAGCTGTTCCTCTTGCATTCCGTAGATTTATGAAAAAACATCAAATAACCCAGATCAACCCTGCTTCATTAAGCAACCAAGTTAATCACAAATATTCACCCAGTCATTACAACTCTGCCGTGGTCAGGAAATGGAGAGAATTAAATGAAAGTGGGGAAAAAGTTTACTGTAAATTGCTTGCTGTCTGTGACAGCCTTAGAACTTAAGATTGAAATAGTTAATTTTGAAGACTTTTATGCAATCTAAGGAAAGTAACTCTAAGAAAACTTTTCAACTCCACCAAAGTAATAAAATATTTTAGATGGACAGGATGGGAAAATTTTACATGTTTTGCTTAAAGGCTTGTTTTCTCAAATATGTCTGACAAATGAGGAAGAAGGTGGGAGTAATGAAGGAAAAGGAGTTAGAAGAAAACATAAAGAGTTGAAAACTCAGCATTTAAAAAAGCTCATGTTTTCAGAATGGATAAATTAATTCCTGTTCTGTATGGTTTCTCCAGGAAATTAGGCGGTACTGAGAAATAAACAAGCCTTTGGCAGACATTCTTGGATGCGGTGGTGTAAGCATTTTTCTCTAGCCCACAGGGCAAACGCTGTATAAAAGCAAAGCTCGTCACTAGATGGCCCCACTGCTTGGTGCAGTACGAGGGGCTACACTGGCATCCTTTCACCCTTGCTTGAGCAGCCCCTGACCCAAACGCCCTTCCTGTGAGCCACAAAGGACACATCTTGTGCAGAGCAGCTGTAGAAATGCTTCGCTGCCACTGCAGTGCCAGGACGTGAGGACTGTACGTGGTGGTGGAGGAACCTCTTAGCAGAGCTGCCCATTGCAAGCATGGGCTTCCCAGAGCACGCTCTCCCTAGGATGTGCCCAGACTGCTCTTCTGGAAGAGCCCGACAGCCGCTGTCAAGACCAGGCCCGCTGTCCCATCAGATAATCACCTGCCAGCACAGCTCCCTGTGCAACCTGGGAGCATGATCGGAGCACAAAGGAGCTGCATACTCAGAGACTTCACTGTACCCTCAGAAACAGGCTGTGTGGCAGCAGGTAGGGAGGCTACAGCCGCTCGTGCTCCTCCAGCACCAGCCAGGCACTCACAGTCACAGTACTGCTCACAGGAACCATCGTCCCTACCTGTATCCTCTCCAGAGGGAGCTTTATACAGCATGGAGCCCTGCTCACCTGAGGGATCGTCACAGCAGATCTCAAGATCTGTACCACCAGCTAATGCAGACACATAAAAGGCCTTTTTTTTCATGAGGTGCAATATACGTCCATTTTCTCCCCCCTTAAATTTCTTAAGCTGTATTGTGAATGTGTGTATCATAAGATTGAACCATTTGGAAAAGGATTATATACATTTACATCACACAGAAAATGGTCTGCATTTAAGAAGTGGTTCTTGCCTCACTGTGATACGGTAAACTGGAGAACAAAAGCTTTGAGAGAGCGAGGAGCAGACCTTATTTCATCACTAAGCTGATCTCATGCAAGGCAAGTAATGTTACCCTATCTCTTCTCACCTATTTGAAAGTTAAACACTGGGAGCAACATACAGCCTGACAGGTTTCATGTAACACCTTTTTAATAGAACAAAAAGTACAATACAGAGTAGTGTGTGTGCAACACTGGTTCCATTTTAAGTAACTGGTGGAAGGGTTTTAGATCAAGACATGAAATAGCTGTTTTCAAAATTAAATTTCAAAACACGATTCGGTTGTTCGAGCTTATCACAGGGTATTTTAATGACTCTGTTATTGTCTCGGTGTCCCTGCCACTCTTCCGCCCACTCGCACTGTGCATGTCGTTCTTACCAAACCGTATGCAGTAAGCGCAGGGATTTTTCCCCAGGTACTGGGGATTTCTCCCCAGTACTTCTTCTAGGGCCGTGCTCCTGTGTCATCAAAGTTCAGCAATTTTTTTTTCCATTGTGTTTTAAGGCAATTTGGAGAAAGTATTAAAATTCTTCAGTCTTAAGCCACATTCTCACACCTGTTTTCTGTGTTAGGGTGGGAAGGAAATTTGGGCCTTTTAGCCATTAATGTGTTCCCCTTCAACTCTGCTTCTAGAGGATGCGTTAACTTCAGCATGTGCAGTGCCTATGCTTCTGTAAAGGTCTGTACTGAAACACCAAAAGCGGTAATTTTGGCAGAATTATGATTTTTTTTTCCTCTTTTATTATTGAGAGTTACTAAATTGCACCATAAATATGCTGTACACCAGCAAAACTGGTGACAGGTCGGAAAGGGGATGAAAGAACAGCAAGCTGACAGCCCAGCTCTCCAAACTTGCACAAATTCACACCCCTTTATGGACTAAACATTTTTCTGAAGCCTGAGGCGGCTCCGCTTGGAGGGGGCGGCGCTGAGATGGCGGCCGGCCACCGGCTCCCCCCCCCCCCCCCGCCTCCAGCAATGGTCCCGCCGCCGGGCACCCGCTGAGGGGCGGCGGCGCTGCCCCCGGGCTGCACCAACTCTCCCGGAGGGGGGGGGAGAGGGAGAGAAGAGCGGCTGCGGGGCCGCCCCGCGGAGCCTCCGCCGTGAGGGGGGGCAGGCGGCGGCGGGGAGGGCGCGGAGCGGGGCCGCCGCCCGCCTCAGCGGGGGCCGCCCGGCGGCTGCCCGGCCCGCTGCCCGCCCCCGGCGGGGCGGTGGTTTTGTCCAGGAAGCGCCGCCACCGCCACCGCCGCCGCCGGTTCCTCCACAGCCCCGATCCGCTGCGGCAGCCGCTGGGGTGAGGCCGTTGGGCACCGGGGGGGGGGGTCCCTGGAGGGGGGCGTTGGGCGGCGGCCATTGCGGGGCGGCCGTTGGGGGGCGGCTGCTGCTGAGGGGAGGCGGCGGGGGAGGGCGGGCTGCCTGTGGGGGCAGATAACCCGCAAATAACCCGCAAATATACAGCTTAGAGCTTCCTCGAGAGGCCTCGGGAGCGATTTTAGGCGCCGGGCGCTGTCCCCGAGCGGGTTTCTCCGCGGCCGGCCGGCTGCTGGCGGCTCCCCGGGCGTGGCGCAGCGCAGCGCAGCCCCTGTGGCGCTGTCAGCCCCCTGCTGGCCCCGCTCGCCCTGAGGGATAAAGGCGTCAGGTCCTAAAGGAGCCGTAGCAACAGGTAAATGACGGCAGGGAGGATGAAGCCACCGGGGGGTGACATTGCCCTGCGGCTCAGCCTGCCGCAGGTGAAGGTGCCCGGTGCTAGGGAGACGAGCAAAAGCCCTCAGGTGGTGTTTTTTCTTCCCCCCCTTTTGCTTAAAGGAGTAGGCAGCAGGGACTTTCAGGCAGCTTTCAGGTAGGCCGAACCTGTGGTACAGGTGAAATTAAGTGGATAAAAGTAAACGGAGGTCAGGCAGCAGCTACTGGGGTCAGCAGAAAAGCAGCTGGCACGGTTCTCCTAATGTCAGGGGGTTGTTTTTTAAATAAGGGAATGCAAGGCAGAGATGGAGACCCATTGTCATACAAAACAGCGACTGCTGTTACATGTGTGGCTATACTGCCAAGCATAGGCACTTCGGGGTTTGTTCAGGTGAACTGAGTTCTGTTTCTCTTCCCCTTACTCTAATATTGCGCATACTTATACTGTATCCATACAAAGTTACTTCACAGGCTCAAAACCTCGCTTTTCTCCTTTAAACCTGAGACCAAAGTTCTGTTCTGGCAGATGTATGTTTTAAAAAGGAAACCAAGATAAAAACTGTTTCTTTTAACAGTGAAAATTAAGTGTAATTTACATCTTGTTTTAGTCACTTTTATTAGTTAACAGTCTGACTGATGTTTGTATTTCCTGCTTCTCTTTTGCACTTCCTGGTTAGGGAAATAGGCTCTGCTGAGAGGAAATGTAAGGGTGTTAGAGGTGTGTTCTGTTTCTCAACACTAACTTAAAGCTTTAAACTTAGTACTTTTTTTTTTTTTTATGTCCTAACTCTGACCTTATTCTATTTACTTCTCTCCTAGTATCCAACAGCCAACATGTCTAGCAAAAAAGCAAAGACGAAGACCACCAAGAAGCGCCCTCAGCGCGCCACTTCCAATGTATTTGCCATGTTTGATCAGTCGCAGATACAGGAATTCAAGGAGGCCTTCAACATGATCGATCAGAACAGGGATGGCTTCATTGACAAGGAGGACCTGCACGACATGCTTGCCTCCCTTGGTAATGTGCCTTTACTCTTTGCAGTTGCCAAGCAAATTTATTATAGTTAAAACAGTACATTTGGGATAGCTTGTAAGTGTCTCACTTTATATTGCACTATTCAGGTGACTTTTGTTGGGTTTAGTTTGAAAGCTCAAACAAAGCTGAATGTTTTTCTTTGTAGGAAAGAATCCGACGGACGAATACCTAGATGCTATGATGAACGAGGCCCCAGGACCCATAAACTTCACGATGTTCCTCACAATGTTTGGTGAGAAGTTAAACGGCACCGATCCGGAAGATGTAATCAGGAATGCTTTTGCTTGCTTTGACGAAGAAGCAACAGGTATGTGGGTGATAGTCAGCTCCTTTGGGGTGTCGTATTTACATGTTGTTTATTTGGATTTCTAATTAGTAGGCTGACTTTTGCACCTTTGTCAATGAAGTATTCCACAGTAATGCTAGATGGCATCATCTGCCACGTTTGAGAACTTGACTTAGTAATAAGTGAGAGTGAAAACTGTCAGGCTGCTCTGGCTGCACGCTGAGGACTAGTAGTAACATTCTTCTGTGGGGCTTTGAAGAAGAGTGCTTTAATTAGGCAGCGTGCATGTTCCTCAAAGTACAAAATATGATGTATGTGCTCAAAGAAGATAAGAAATTCAAATCAGTAAGCTGTGTTTTTTTCTATGGTACTTAAAAGGGAGTAGATGTGAAATCTGTATGACAAGAGTTTGTCCTCCCCCTGCAGTTGATACATCTGAATGTTTGATGTATTTAATACTTGAAGACAGACCATCCAGAGTACATAAACTCTTTCTTCTTACCCCTCCTCTTGCCTAGTGTGTGTTAGGCTTTGATGACAAATACTCTGTGTCATGCCATCACGCCCGGCTCAGTCCTTTTAAAGGCATAGCAAGGGCTGTAGCCGTGGTGATCTGCTGAGATAAACAGGGTGGGGCCAGAAGGCAGAAATGACATTGAATTGACTTGCGTAGCAAGGAAGGGGGAGGGAAAGAATGCAGAGCTCAGTTTTGCTTTATCAGACTTTCAAGGCTGTGTCTGCAATCATGAAGCTAGAGTTTGGGCTTTTATTTACTTACTCATGTAGGCTGAGGTTCTGCAGAACTGGGTAGCGACCAGGGATGGATCCTGAGGGCATTCTGTGCAGTCACAGAGTGTCAGGGCTGCCCTGCTAGTGCGTGCAGAAATCATGCAGTCACATCGAGAGTGCAGGCTACACCTGTAACTCTTCTCACAGCTGCCTACCGAAATATTTCAATCTAATCTGTGGATGTGTGCTCTAGATTCTTTCAAAGGGTATTATTCCGTTTCAAACAGCTATTTTCTGTCTGTGTATTTTTAGCACCTTTTGCCTTTTCAAAGTGCATCCCCTTCCTGCTGGGATGTAGGTAAACAGGCTTTCTGGTGGTAAGGCCTTTTCAAATGTTAATTGACTTCCTCCCTCTCAAGGGAAATCTCTTTACCATCTCCTAGAGAAGGAAGTTTTGTTAGTAGGTTAATTATTTTCTCTCCACAGGTAGTCTGACTCAATGTGCTACAGGGTTTTTTTGTGTGCACGAAAACAAGAGCCTGTGAATTAGGATATAAAGAAAATGATTGTGCTACCCGTTCTTTTAAACAGTGACCTTCTGTGTCTCTGTAAATAATAAGTTACTAGTTCAGGCCCCCATGTACTGATAAGATTGATTTTTATCATCTTTAAACTCTCCGTGATAAATGTTTTAGTTTAGTCCCAGGATAACTTGAAGGTAGCGATTTCACAGTCCGTTTTATGTCTTGTGCCATCCTCAAGTTTTAACCAGGAAACATGTTAAGATATTTATGCTGTTTTATTGATTTTTGAATGATGATCATCAAAACACACTTTAAAAAATGAAGCATAAGGTAGAACCCATGTTGTCTTTGCCTGTTATTCATCTTATGCTCAGATTTGAACTTTCTTTTCCTTTTTCCTTCTTTTCACTTAATAATCTCCATGTGTCTGTGTTACGGACCTGATTCTCTACTCGACATTAATGTAGTTCTTTTGAAGGAAAATAATCCAAATCAGATCCTCTTGATCAGGATAAAGCAGTTGTACTTGTTTTTACTTACTTTTCCTATATGGTCCATCTAGTTGGGTATATTACTTCAGCATTACTGTCACATAAACCAGTAGTACTATGAAATTAGTATAAAAGCTTATATCTGTCTTCTAAATCGGTGTAACTTTTGTCTGCTGTTTGATTCTGCGCTGTCATCTGTTTTGTGCTGCCTGCCAAAGGCTGATTCTTAAATTTTGCTTCATTAATTTATTACTCCCTGTCTACGTTGAAATTGTGTGTGAGATTGGTTATGGGATAGTGGGTAGACTTTATGCTTTATAATCTGTGCTGCTAAAACTTTTAGCGTATGCCTTGTCTGGCAACCCAGTTCGGTGCTTAAACACCTACCCACCTACCGACTCAGACAAAAGCGATTAAGTCCTCGAGGCTAAACTTGTACCACGAAAGGCCTTGCATTCTTTGAATACTAATCCTTATGTCATCTCTCATCACTATTTGGTCTCTGTAGCACTACAGAAGGAAAAAGCCTTCTGTATTTAGTTTGTTTTGTCTGTGTCATGTCCTGTCGTGTCACCCCCTCCCCCCTTTGCTCACACCTGCAAAGAGACAACTGCAAAATTTGACCCAATTAAGTAGGGCCTGGCTAATTGAACATTCCCCTCCTGATTTTAAATGATAACATTGCTGTTAGCCTTCTTCATTTGGGGTCATTAATCATGGACTTGTCTGCACTAGGATATGATGCTGTTTCAATTAGCATATGTTGTAACATGTGTTTGTTGTGTTTTTTGGTGTTTTTTGGTGTTTTTTTTTTTTTTTTTCCCCTTCCCTGCAGCATAGACCAACCCCAGGGTAATTTGTCATGCTCATTGACTGCCTTTTGGTTCCCTGATTTCCTTCTTGGCTTTCTCTGTAATGAACTCTGTTTGCTCAAGCTATACAGCTCTCTTTTCAAAGCAGAATTCTTTTTTTGTAAAAATCACATCCTAACTAATTCTACATCAGTCACTGTTGGTGTCTACTTATGATTTCCAGCTGTTCTGCCCAGTAAAAAAATTTTGTTGGCAACATACTTCTACCTCCATTCTGTTGCTGGTATTTCTCCAACTCGAGTTCAGTAACAGCTTTCTTTCTCCAAGGAAGCAACTATTGTGCATGTAAAGGCATGATAGGTCTTACTTCAGCATTAAGCAGTTCCTGCATTCTCAGGTCTGTGTCTCTTTTGCACATTCCTTTTTTAATCTCTAAACTTTCCTGGAATTATTTGGCAGCTGGTGGTTCTGCCCACCTACTGAAATTGAATTGACAGAGCTTTCTTTGCAGTAATAAAATCATCAGCCTCTCCTTTTTATATCTTTGATAGTTTCCTCTAAAATCTGCTAACATTTTGTCATTTAAAAAAGAAAAAACAAAACACCTCGTTGTATATCCTACCTCTTTTGACTAGTTTTTCTGCCTCTACCTCTCCATGGTAAACATTCGTGCTCCTTCCTGAGTTAACTTGCTCTATCCTGTCTGAGAGTCTGATCTATTATAAACTCTACCCCTGGATGCATGCCAGCAGTTCACTGCATCCACATAAACCCTCCAGCAACGGCGCTGTGCAGCGGTGAAAAGCCAACCAGTGGTTATTTAGTCCCCACAGGAAACTCGTTTATAGAGGATGCACACATGTATCTAATTAAGTCAAGAAAAATAGAATTCAATCAAGAGAAGTGCTTTCATAATGAAGGTTAGCAGTGACCATATTCGTAGCTCAGGATTGTGACTTTTGACTTTGAACTGCTGAAGATCCATGTAAGGAAATAGATATTATTAGATCACAGCAGATCAGGCCTTCTAAAAAAAATTTGTATGAAATGCATCAAAGTTCTCTCCCTCCCCTTTGCATTCAAAAAATTGCTTTACAATTTGTTTAAGGAAGTACTTCGGGCTTTTGGTGCAAATGCACATCCTACACGTTGTGTTAGGTGATTGCATGTCTGTCGGCGGCCGTCGCACATTCATCCTGCTGCTTTTGAAGGCTTGCTAAGAAACAACTTCCTTTTGTGTTTCCCTATACCTCACCCTGTAGGGGTTATTCAAGAGGACTACCTGCGAGAGCTGCTGACGACAATGGGAGACAGGTTCACAGACGAGGAGGTAGATGAGCTGTACAGAGAGGCACCGATCGACAAGAAGGGGAACTTCAACTACATCGAGTTCACGCGCATCCTTAAACATGGAGCAAAAGACAAGGATGACTGAGCAAATCCCTGATACCTGCAGATAATGCTTTTTTCCTTTTCCTCTGGATCTGCTTGTTTTCCTCTTTTCTTTTTGGGACCTTTTGCATACATTTTAGTATTTCAGCTTTTGCCTCTGTGTACTCCGAGGCTGCTCAGGCACACCTGCACCTTTGCAGTAAGACTGGAAATGGGCAGGGAGAAAGGAAAGCTTAGAGTGGCAGAGGCTTAGGAACAGGGATCAGTGATTTGGGAGGCACAGATAAAAATGTCAGTGTTACTCATCCTAGCTAGATTTTTGCAGTTTATGATAATTTTTTTTCAAACAAGACACTGCTATGTTAAGTATGGCATTAAACATTTTCATGCCAGAAGTGGACTGTTTATCTAATCATATCTGTAAATATTTTTGCAGCTGTATACAACCATGTTATCTATTTTTGCCTTAAAAATGAGTCATGAATCACTTAAACATACTGATTTTGTACTTCAGTGACCGAGTACTTCAATTCTCAGTGACTGAGTACTTCACTTCCTACTGTGAGCATACATGATGAAGAAATTCCCATCCCTCAAATTTTAATCCATTGTAAATTAATGATTTTTGTCTTAGACTTGCACATTAACATGTTAAAATCCTATGGGTGTAATTGGGGAGATGTTTTACCATCTTAACTCCTCCATTTCTTGACACTGAGCACAATATTAATACTGCTTTTTAACCTTACATGGTTAATTCTAGTGCTTTCTTTAAAATAATAACAATAAAAGAAACCTGTGTATGAGCCAAGTGTTTGACTGATGCCTTTCACCAGATCTCAGCGCTAACAATACAGAATTCATCGTCTTTCATTGCAATCAGGTTTTTTTCTTTCTTCCTATCTTTTCTGAAAATACAGTGAGGATGGGGCTGGAGGAAGAAGGAAGGTGTGCTGCCTCTATGCTGTTTGTTTTCTATCTGAAAATACATTATTCTTGCCATCCAAATGAAGCTATATACAATATATTTTGAGAGCTTCTGCTGTCTATAGTGCTTCGGGTGTGTGAGGGGAGGGCATCCTTTTCTGTTCCATTTCTCATCATTATGTCCTCTAGTTACGTGGTATGAAACGTGTGACAGATCTGATACAACACTTGCAGCATCTTCAGCATAATTTGAATACCTTTGGTTCTGTTTTCCTTTTTTTGGTGGAGAGAAATGGTGATCTGAGTTGTTTCCATCACTTTTAGGAATTACAATGCTCCCCCTTAGGAATTCAGGTTACAAAAGCCAGAACTGGCTTTTGGCTAGGAGTGTTTTGCTCCTTCTGGGTAGGCTGCTTTCGTAAACTGCATCTCAATAGAGGCCGATGACTGTGTTAGAGATACACAGTGCTTCATGAATAACCTACCAGCACTCTTGAGAAGGGCGATGCCATAAAAGCCATTCACCTTTTAGCTTATCCTGGGGGAAACCATGAATGTAAAAGGTTTGATGGAAATGCTGTTCCACAGCATATCTGATACATTAGGGCTTACCAAGGATATTTACTCGTCCAGTTCCAAACACAGTAAGTGCTGTTAGGAAATGTCTCTGGCATTATTAAGCCATACAAAAGTGTGTTTATGTACGTGTGTTCTTGCAGTAAATACTTCCTGAGCTAGTCAAAACTTTCAAACCAGCAGGAATTTTAAGTGGGATTAGATGGTACGGTGATTTAAATGATAGCTCTGCTAGTGCTCTTGGTCGTGTCAAATGGTGGTACTCGGATCCGTAACACAAGGAGAAGGTTGTACAAACCATCACTCAGTTTAAAACTTTTTCTGTAGATAGTTTAAAAAGTAAGAATTACCATGGCCTTGACACAGGTTTGGGTGTAAAGGGGCATGTAAAATGCTATGATATGGGATCTTGCTGTGGTTTTTAGGATAGTAACTGTGTAAATTTGCGAATGGGTGGGTTTAAAACAATTTATTATCACTCTATCATCTTTTAGTTTCTCAACTATGACCTGGAAGTAGCGTGGTGTTCATCGTGGTACTGCATTAGGAAATGTGCTGTGTTCTGTCTGGGACAAACCCTGCTTTTTGGTATTTATTGATCTGTATGGAGATGAGAGTGCTGGGAATCCTCCTCCTCTGTGGATATGACAGAAGTATGCTCATTCTGCCCAATTTCTTTATTTTTAATGGCTCTTGCTGCCTGTCAGAAGCAGCTCTGGTGCATCTCCTCTGCCTTCACAAAAGAATGGGACCTGTCTGGACACATAAAGCACCGCAGAACGCTAACTGCAGGCCTATAAGGAAAGAAATATGGAAGACACCGAAAACGGGGGGAAAAGGGCTCAAAACGCTTTCAGAGATGCAAAAAGAAATCTAAATGCTTCAATAATAAATGTTCTCTTAGTTTCTGCTTTTTTTCTGAAAAAAAAATATATATTTGGAAGGGGCAGATCTTATATAGAATATATATGATATTTCATATATATATAGATGCTGATGTACCCCAGCGCAGCAGCTGGGAGCAGCCCCCTTCGCCCCAGGGATGCGGCCGGGATCCCTCCCGGACTCGGGGCGAGGAGCCGCAGCCATCGGCAGGTGGCAGTGCAGCCCCAACTCCGGCTTAGCTGAAGGGCAGACGGCTCCCGATGCGAGCGTGGGGTTTTTATCTCTTGGGGTTTTGTTTGTTGAGTCCCGAAGAGCTCGTTTGATGCAGCGTGCGGAGGAAAAATAGCGTCGGTTCCCACAGAAGCTAGCACAGCCAGGACTAATGCTGCTGGGCTTTTTCATGTTACAGCTTTTGTAGGCGCTGAATTTCGGCTCTTTCATCAAATTCATTCATTACAGAGATGAGCGAAATGAGATGTTGTCAAGCCGTTGTTGTATGTACAAACACACACGTGGTGTATGCTTGAAGAAGATTACTTTTCGTGTGTAGTTAGGGTCACCTTTCGTAACTAAACCCAGGCACATTGCTTGGTTGAGCATCTCAGCAAGTGCCCGTGCTGTTTTGCAAGATTAGCTTTACCCCAAATTCAATTTTCTTTGCGTGCATAATATTGTTTACACACGAAAGACTAAAATCTGTGATACAAACCGTGCTATTGAGACTTAGAGTGAGGCAGCTGCTATTTCTCTATAGCAGTAAGCACCAACAGTTAAGCCCTGGATCTTGCTCAGGGGGCTAGGATTCAGTTGCTGCAAAGCAACACCAATATTCCGCTTGGTTTTGGGATGATGGACCGTAAATCACCGGTGCTATTGTTTCTAGCCTCGCCTTTAAAAAGAGTCTGCGTTTTTACCCTCTCAAGTTTTATGGCACTTAACTGCTCTGATAAAACATGTCCCAGAGCCTGATAAAACGAGCTTTTGGTGGGTAATTCAGGCACCTGGGGTTTCTCTGGCAATTTTTAACCCCCGACTCATCCCTGATGCTGAAGTCCCTGTCTGTCTGGAACCGGTAAGTGGTTTTATAGAGCACCTGTAGTGTTCAGCCCTGGCAAAATCAGTCTCAGTAAGAGCCAGGCAGAATCTCAAAGTCTTCTTTCTTGCTGAAAGGGATCAAGAGAAGATGAAGGTGTTTATGTCTTTCTCCATCTTTTTTGTTAATTCAATCGGTTTGTACTTAAGCCACTTAAGAGGAAGGCTAGAAAAATGTGGCCTTGAATCCTCTCAGTTAGAAGAGAATTAAAACTAGGTCTACAACATGCAGGCTGAATGTTAAACCGCTGAACAATTGAATAAGGGAGGGTGGAACCATCACAAGCTGTGTTTCTTATTGTGCCTTTTTTTTTTTTTTTTTTGGCAATGAAGGAGTTTAGGCAATGATCCCAGCAGAAGGGAAGGGATTACAGAGATCAGTTCTACCTGAAGACAGACTTTTTTCCTGCTCTCCAAGGTGACGTTCCCAAAAGGTATGATTCATAAGTGGGGCTGGTGTGCTTGTTTCCTGTGGTTGCACAGGCAACGGAGCTGAACCTTAAATGAGTTGAAGCTTATAAACCGTTTCCTCTCCAG
The DNA here is from genome assembly GCF_963932015.1 of Anas acuta. Taxonomy (NCBI): domain Eukaryota; kingdom Metazoa; phylum Chordata; class Aves; order Anseriformes; family Anatidae; genus Anas; species Anas acuta. The sequence continues at coordinate 106,122,664 of NC_088980.1, forward strand.
GACTGTTTGTGAGAAGCTGAGCCTCACCAGGGAACCGGCTCACACATCCTGTATCTGGCCTAACACCCCCAACACACTCCCCGCGAATCTAACAGCTCCTAAAGCTTGTCACTGACCTTACTCTGCTTCAATTTGGGCACTGCAAGCTGCTGTGGCTCTGCCCCTGATTATCTCTGAGCAACTCAGCTACCTGTGGACCAGGGACAGTGATTCTGTAAGCTGTCCATAGCTGTGCTGTCCTTGCTTGTGAATTGCAGCCCTAACTCCTCTAGGAAGAGCAATGGTGGCTCTTTCCCTTCCCTTCAGCATTTCTTGATGAGACTCAGCAGATCCTTACTCAGTATGCTTGTTTTAATAGGTACTAATTTTAGTGCCTAACGCCCCTAGACGGGGAGAGAGAAGCATCTGTCAGGCTGGCAGGCAAAGTACAAATGATGTCAGGCGTTCTTCCCTGTCATCCAGCTACCAAGCAGCGGGTATTTAGTACGACAACATCCAAATGTCACACAGAGTGATGACTGGCCTGAAAAGCACGAGAGTCCTAGGGGAATTCACATCATCAGGGTGATTGAATCTAAACACTAGGCACTTGGGATGACCTTTGCGGACTATCTCCTACGGGTAGGCATGGCTCGGAGTGCTATTCAAATCACCTCAGCTGACTGCTGACTCATCTCTGGTTCCACTCTCTGCATCCCATTGCTTGAGCATAAAAATTGGTTTAGTAGCACTCATTAGCTGTGAAAGGCAAACCTAACTAGAATTCCCACACAAGCCTCATGAGATCAGAAGTGTCACAGAAAACGAGTATGTAAAACTGTATTAAAAAGGAGGGGAAAAAAAAGTATTCACACAAGTTTAACAGGGATGCATACCAGTCCCAGCAGGCTTCTTTCAATGAGTAGATGAGAGCTGCAAATTAAAGATACTTGCAGCTGGGAACTTCCTTTTCAAAGAACTGCAGGTCACTGTGACATTTGAAATGGTTGCAAAAAGCTACAAAGAGCCCACAGTCATTGCATGCGCCCCCCCCAACACACACACACACACACACACACACACACAGACAATAGTTCCTTGAGCAATCGGCACAGCTTTATGCCCCATAGCAAGCTTCAGAGCCCTGGGACTGGAGTCAGGTGAAAGGGGAGTTGACAAGTTTCATGTTAGCAAGATAAAATTGTGAACCTCGTGATACTTTTTGGGAAGAGAATTAAGTGGAATAGAGTTACTTGTAGTCAGTGCTTGCCTGGTCCTTTTACTGATTTCATGGATAAGGTATTTTATATCTATTAGAACTTGAGCCATATGTTGTGCAAAACAATTTGTAAGAATAACTGTTATTGCTATTCTGTTGGCAAAAAGGGGAACTTGGCCTGAATCTAAACCCTTGTACTTTGCCTGTTGCCCTCTTCTGCTAATTACAAGAAAAATAAAAAGGTAGCAATGCTATTTTCAATTGTCCAAAGACAGCATTTCTTTTGGACTTTCTCTGACTTTTTTTTGTAACTAATTGGACATAATCTTAGAATTGAACTACAATAACTAGTTTCTGTGCTGTAACAAACATAGGTGAGCAAACTGCATGTCTTTCTGGTGTTTAGGACCCGAGGGAATGGTATGGAGCTGGGACAGGGGAGGGTCAGGCATGGTGTTAGGGGAGGGTCAGGCATGGTGTTAGGAAAAGGTTCTGCACCCAGAGGGTGCTTGGGCACTGAGACAGGCTGCCCAGGGAAGTGGTCACAACACTGAACCTGCCAGAGTTCAAGAAGCATTTGGATAATACCTCAGACATTAATTTTTGGGTGTCCCTGTGTGGAGCCAGGAGTTGGACTTAATGGTCCTTGTGGGTCCCTTCCAGTTCAGGATACTCTGTGATTCTATAGTTTGTTATTGGTGCTTTTTAGCACATCCATCTGTTGATGGCCTCTTTGTCTGTGTGAGGCAGAGGACAGCAGCAGCACTGTTTACAACTGTATTTGAGGATGACCTACCACACACAGCCCTAAGAGGAAGGAGGACTCATCAAACTCATACAGAAGGATGAGTAAGGAATACACTGCAAAAACACAGAATTCTGATTCATTTACTGCAGGATGACTGTGGGCAACCTGCACTTCAAAAGAGGATAAACTCCCCAAATTAAGCGCTAGTTATAAGCGCGTGATTAGCAGAAACTGTACATACTAGCTAGCTGCAATATGGATGGAACAGTAATCAGAAGACAGTGATGAGAGTTTGAGGAAGTCCTTACTTAGCCTTTACTCTGTTCCTGTTGCAATACAAGCAGCCTGCTGCCCTTGTAATTTTCTGTCCCAAGCTCTGGATGCAGAATTTAGGCAAGTGAGTAGCTGTCTAAATAAACTAAAGATTAAAATGCCATACAGAGGAGAGGAGATAAGAGCTAATGCACTGAAGTATTTCCTCATGCAGCTGGTCAGAGAGATGACTCTCTAGTCAAATCCCAGTATCCAGCCTTCTCTAAAAGCTGGACACCAATGCCTTGTCAACTGCTTAGGTAGCCCCTTAGTTCAGCAACCTAAAGCAGCTCTTCAAGGCTTCTGTGTCAGAGTCTCTCTCTCTTCTCTCCCCTTCCTCCCTGGCATTTCTGCCCTTCTTGCAAGCACTTAAATGCCTTATGTCAGTGGCCTGCATCCCTTCTGTTAAAAGCTTTACCCATGCCTAAGGGTTGAGGCCCACAAGCAAGAAAGGCATTCCCTTCCCTACTTTGTGTACCACACCTTGGGCCTCACCTTGAGATAAGATTCAAAGCAGTTAATTAGCTGTAGGGCAGGCTTTGCAAATTTTGGTGAATAAAAATTCAAGCACTTCCAAGATTAAGGAGTAGTTTAATGGCAGCTTTGAAAACGCTGGCAGTGTCTAAATGGTGTGTCAGACATGTAAGACTCTTGGGTGAAAGATGAAATCAGATTCTTGTGCACATCTGAGGACACACAACAACAGGGCAACACATGAAAAAAAAAAACACGTGACATTTGGGGGCAGTAGGTAAGTGTGCTAGGAAAACTCTTCTGGCTGATGTTCTCATTAGCGAGGCCTGGGAGACCTCATCCTATGCCAGATTGTCAAGGTTGGTAATTTTGCCTTTTCCACCACCAATCTCAAGAATTGCTAACAAAGAACAAATATCAAACAAGGGGGTGCTAGTTGCTTATTTTCACAACCGATTTCTATACTTTACACCTATGTGACTGAGTCTGGATTATTCTTACCTGTGATAGATTTAGTGCTCGCACACACCCTTGGCAGGAATGTTGTTACCTACTGGTGGTTTTAAAAGTGACTATAAAAGCAAGGAAAGCATCTGGGAGATGCTATTATGAACAGGTCAGGGTGTGTTTATTTTAGTTATTTCTTCTCCTTCTAATCCCTCCATGCCTCTGTAAACCTATTCATGGGCTTTCTTTCAACAGGTAAATTGTACTGAATTTAGTAAGGATCACTTCAAGAGGCCATTTCAGCAACATTATGCAAAATTCCAGTATTTATCTTTACAGGCTGATGTATAATTCTGTCTAACTTTCTGACCGTTCTCACACTTTTATGTTTTTACAATTTTTATTGAGTTTCAGCCTCTAATCAATAGTACATTATTAACTTTCCTATACAATTTGCTTCGTTTTATCTCTGTGGCAGTTGAAATTTCTATTTGGTGAATCTCTTTGCATTTATCTGCTGTATGTGGCTGACGTCAGACACATGTATCTGGGCATGTTCTTACACAATCCACAAAGGCTTGTTTCAAGCTTTTGTCCCTAGAAGCTACAGAGAAAAGGACTCTGTAAAATCTGTTCAGAACAGTAGCTGGATGGGGTGGTGGGGTGAAAAGTTTTATCCCTGGAAATAAAAGCAATGTGGCATGAGGGTATTTGTAATATGGGTTCCTTTTAATGAATCTTGGCCACTTAGTTGGCTAAAGACATTAAATTGGTCTTTCCCAAAAGTAAGTAATTAAGTTTCAACATGGAGAATTAAATTGCTTAAGATTGTTACACAGCTATCTGAACAATACTTCTACTGTCTTGTTGCTTTTATTGCTTTTTTGCCCCTGGCATTTTGTATGTAATAATCCAGACACCATGAGACATATTTATTAAATACGTTGGGGCCTTTTGTGCAGTACAGTCTTGGTTTATATAATTTTATGCAATACGCTATTACTGTAGTCAAGTAATAAATATGAGCAGGGTTAAGATAAAAACTTTGGGCAAAGCCAGTATTCCATACTCAAAAGCAGTTTGGATCCCCGAAATAAATTACATCTTTGTTGGGAGAGACATGCAGACTCGGGAGGTGACTTTAGGAGATATTTTGCTCTTGGGCTGAGCATAGTTCCTCTTATTATGCTGTGAAAAGTCAGCTGAAGAGCAACTTCCATGCCAATGCTCACAGTGCTCTCAGACCGAGCTCCTCAGTGAGGTGACTGGTCTCGCTCTGTGTTTGTACAGTGTCTAACAGGGAAGGGGGGGGAGCTCTAGAAGATGCAATGTCTTACAGCATTTCCATAATATAATAAGCACTTTCTCAGTAGAGGTGAGAAATGTGATGTTTGAACAGCTTCCACTTCTAATTCCTCAGAACATCATTTCCTCTTATGTCTCTGCAAGGGCTGATTTAACAGCTTTCTGTTAGCACTAGCCTAGATAACAAGTGACAAACAAAATACTCCAAGGCTGCCTCTTTTCTTATCCCACAGCCTAATGACACAAGGAGACGATTGTACCCCGTTTGCTAACCATATACAGTGCTTTATCTTGCGTTTTGGCTTACACTGTCAAGTCGCTTATCATCACTCTGTGACACTGTCTGCACAGCTCCTCCATGCAGTTCGTGGCTGCGGTACCTGGGAATGTATCATAAAAGAGCAAACGCGTGCGTTGGCACCTGTTGATCACTGATGTTAAGAGGGAAGCTGTTCCTTTTGCCAGCCAGTGGCACACCAGATCTCCAAGCCCCTAAGGAGGTGCTATTATACATCATCTGGGCACCCTGTGGCCTTCATGAGTCTGGCCACAGCCTCTAGGCAGCCAGGTGAGAGAGCCAGCATCCAGTCTTGGTAGCTATGTATTTAGCAGCAGTAAGGCTTCCACATTTGTGTGCTATGGAATTAAAAGAATGGGGAAGACCCCCTTATAAAGTACCATGAAGGGTTTTGTTTCCTTGTGGAAGTGCTGAAGTTTCTGCTGACCCTTCCAGGCATGCAAGAACAAGTAATCTAGCCGCTAACCTTGGGAGTGCTGCCCAGCACACCGCTCTGTGCTCTGATATTATCTGCAGCTTTAATGCTCCCTTAGAAACCTCATGTTGTATTTGGATGTCAGAAACTGTGGCTTAAACGAGCTCATCTCATGCAGCTTTTATTATATCTTGCTACTGCATGTGCAAACGTAGCCCATTTTATGGTGGGGTCTTGCTTGAATGGCCAGAACCAACGTGTGCCTGCAGCTGGAGGTGACTTGGATAAATGTGTCAGCAGGCTACGACCTTCTACGCAGAGAAAGAGGAAACAACGTCTGAAGCAATTCCTAGAGCAGCACAAATTAGCTCGCCACTAAGAGCCCTCAGAGAGGTTTCCAGAAAGCCTCACACTTAACCCAGATAATTACAGCTGCAGGTGGCTTTGTAAGCGTGAATCACATAGGTGAAAGCTGTGCTGAAATGTCAGCAAGCATGGTTTTAGATGCCTAGGAAGTGAGTCCAACTACACTTTACTGACCGTAATGCCACGACATCCTTAAACCTTGCATCAACCGCTAGCCGGAGTACCACGTGTTATTACCCTTTACAATACCTGGGATGGGCAGAAACTGTACTGGCCATATCCTAGTCTATGTCCGTTTAGGTAAATGCAGGACTCATAGAAGTTGGACAGGAGGCTAAGATTCATGGCTGTGGAAGAGAAGACACGAAGGAACAATATATATGCCTGGATCTGTAACTTGGAAGTTCGCAAAGAATTTGACACTGGGCTTCCTCAGTGTGATGTCCAAGACATTTTGTGCATTTTCTTCAAAGCAAAGACTTCCTTAGAACAACCTAGATCTGCCTTCTCTCCTAGCAAGTATCCTTGTAAAAGTGGGCTTGGATTTTTTTTTTTTCATCTCCTTTTCTACTTTATATATACTCATTATTGGTATTACTTCTTGTCAATTCAAGTAAAAGGGTTTCCCTTCCTAGCATGATGGCTGACATCAGTCTCATTTTTACATACAAAATGATATTTTTTATTGGATATAGCGCTAGTGAATTTCAGACCCAAGCTGTATGATGACACTTCATATACCACATTAATCCATGTTGGCAAATCCTAAAAGAGGGTCTGATTTGTTAAGGATCACTGCAATTTAAATACATCCTACTTCAAGGAATAAGTTGTTCTCATTTGTGAGGGTCTAGCATATGAATAGATGTTACAACTCTGTGGACAGAGAATAACGTAAATCGAAAGGAACTCCTAACTGCTCTTAACAATTCCTCTTCATAAGGATAAACTCTGGTTATCCAGAGGTCCTTGCAAACTAGCCCCTGTTAAATGGGACAACCTAGGTGGAGAGGAATGCAAAATTTGGTGTGTTGATACCAAATTATTCCAGGTATAAAGAACTAGTTCTGCAAGGACATAGGGACAGGAAAGAGGCTGTTGACAATCTCTACTTCGACTTAGGTCTACAATTCTAGCCAGCGAATTTCTCTAGGTTTTGAGAACACACAGGCAAAGGGAGCTTGACTGAAAGTTGCTCTTTCCTGCCTCGTCTACTCTAGCCTCCACTATACCTCCAGTGGAGCATAAGTGCAATTTCCATCACAGGTTCATGTTGAGAGCTGATGAGGCTGAGGCATGGCGCAGGCAAGGGAAGGATTCCTTCACCACAGAACTCAGGAAGCAACTGCAGATCAAAAATCCCCCCAGCTGAGGAAAAGTTACAGGGCAAATCTGGGCCTGCCATTCCTGGTAGAGCAACTGAAATGTACAGGTATTATGCTTTCCTTCTCTTGACCTCTTCAAACAGTCCTTAAATATTCAACAGGATAGCCGGAGCCCTGTACAGCAGGTATAGCCTAGGCCTACACGTGGAAGGAAAACTATGGAAGAGCTCCTCAGATTCCCAGAATGATCTCCAGTGCCAAAGCACCTGAAGCGATGTTCCAAGCTCAACTTAGAGGACTAGCATTTGTCAAGCCTAAGTAACTTGAAAAGGTGGTGGCAGTGGGGGACGTAGAGACACACCAAATCATGGACACCTGCTTCTGTCTAGGTTAATGTCAAAGTAAGTTATGCCACAGCCCAAACGTACCAATGTGCAGGGCCGCATGCCTTTAAATCATGCTGCTGCTCCATGCGAGGGTTTTCCCTGCCCTCAGCACCCCTGGCAGAGCGCCTCTCAGTTAGACGATTAAATTTGAGGCACCACAGGGCACCCTTCAGTGCACTCCCATTGTACAGGCCTACCACAGAGGAGAATGAGAGAGCAATGGTGGAGCACTGAGTGGAAGGGGAAGGGGGATGTACGAGTGGCTGCGTGAGTGAAGTCACGCAGTCATGCTGTTCGTTCTTTTCAGATGTGGTGCTTACGGTTTGTAAGACTGGAGCAAGTTGTGGAGCAACGTCCGTGTTTTTAGAGCTTGCTGTGGGAGAACTCATCTGTCCCCACTCCAGATCCTGGCAGAAGTAGCATGGGTATGGCAAGTCATGAAAGTAAGCTAGTTCTGGCTCCAGATTTGTCATTCCATTGGTGGCAAGGCATGGATCCAGCATTTTATTCTCTGATGTATGTCTGTGTTATGCAACAGCCAGGCTTGTTCTCAGTTCTCCTCAAGTTCCTTGGAGTCAGTACTCGGAGCCTATTCCACAGCCCAGATATGTCTGCTCTCAGCTAACCCAGACGGCCCTCTGCCTATCTGCTGTGTCCCAAGACGCCCTGATACCAGCTTTGGTGCTGTGCACTAAGCATGTTCCCATGCTACACTCCAAACCCGTCTCTTCTCAGAGTCCTAAGCCAATTTTGGTGATGTCTGTGCCATATTCCAAGCCTTTCTCATCCCAGTTTATCTCTGCTCTGTGAATACACAAAATAGCACACGATAATCTGTTCACGGTTCCTGATTCAGTCCAAACTGTCAGAATATACGTAACTGAAATACCTTTTGGTGCAAGCTGACAGGATCGCAGAGGAGAAAGAACGAAGACCAAACATTACAGCATGGTACAAAGTTTCTGGGCTACCATGGAAAAGAAGCCATGGTACAGAAAGGGAATCATTAGAGACTGTGGGAAGTAGGTATGTTATCTGAACAGGAAAGCAAAGCAGATGCCTGCAGAACTGGCATGTAAGCACTAATCAGTACACAAGGCAGTACCAAGTTCAAGAACATGCAAAAACTACCAAGAGAAAGGAAAACATTAGTATTGCTTCAATTAGTTACCTCCTGAGAAAGATTAATAAAAGTTAAAATTAGTTTCAAATGTATCTGGTGAAAAACCTAAAAAGATTAAACAAAGGTGCTTTCATGAGTTCTTTGCTGAAAAAGGAGCTTTTGAGATTGAACAGGAAGCAGTTAGAGTGTCAACATGAAAGGAACGATTGATCAGAGGCGAGTGCAGAGGGGCTCCTGCAAAAAGAGCTAGCTCAGGAAATCTGCGTGATAGGCAACAATAATAATGACGAACAGCCCCAACTAAATGTTATGGGGGGGTTCTCACATGGTCAGAAGGCATAGGAGGAACCAACTGGTGTGCGTCAGGAAGAGGCTAACTAGTAGTGTAAGTTGCTGGGGAGGGGTGGTGAAGAAAGGAGAGAAATTAGCTTAATACAAGGATCAAAATTATTTGCATGTGGCTTAGGAAGAAGACTGATTGGGAAAGACAAACTGGAGAGATGAGACTTACTGGTATTTAAAAGGGAACCACGATTCTTAGTGTCTTCTGATAGCAGCCAATGACAGAAATTAGTGTGCTGCTGCGAACGCTGCAGGATAGCATGGCATCAGTATATCTGACAGATGAGGAAAAAGCTATTCTTTTGTCTTTTCTACTTGAGAATCCCAAATTACTTTTTATACTGCCACATCTTGAGGCCTGGAAAAAGTTCCTGGTCTTGAAAGGAGATACCAATGGGCCAAATATAACTGTTCATGTTCATAACGGCTCAGGCAGAGAGGTTAGCAAGAGATGAACAAAATAGTGAAGTCTGGCTAAATAGGAACAGTATGCTTAGAAGGGCACTAGCTGTTTATTTTCTGAGTGGTGAAACGATGGACAAAGTACCCACACAGAACAAAGGAGCATCAAGCAGTGTAAGCCCGAGACCAGTCTTGGGAAAAAAAGAAATCGCAAGAATCATGCCCAGTGAGAGCAAGAACAGAACCAACTATACGGAGCATAATCCGAGTGAGACAAAAGAAACCACAAAGAAAAAGTCAGATCAAAACACATGCCAGTTCAGCTGATTTGCTTCACTGAAGAGTTTACTTAATATTTCACATGGAAATCAAGAATTTGCAGTTACTCCGCTCCTCTGTGGTGAGTTTTAAGAATGTGGCCCCAGAACTCCAACAGCCATTTTAAAGCAAAAGTCGGAAACTTCCAGGAAAGCAGAAGTCTTGCTGTCAGTACAGCTAGCACAACCCATTCAGATGCATATACAACTGACATGCACAAAAAAATAGCAGAACACCATCACTGAGTTAAAATTGTATTAAGTCTTCCGCTCCCCCAACCCCTTTTTCTACCTAGAATATAGGTGTATAAATAACGTCTCCTCTTTTCCAATCAGCAGAGTGCTTCCTTCATCTGCTGCCCTCAAGACCGATGATGGAGAATGGGAAAACTAAAAGCATAAGTTTGCAGGGGTGTGTGTGTAGAGGTTGTCAACTGAGGGGTGCCACCAAATGAGGAAAAAGAGGTATAGATGGGAGGGCTGCCTAACAGCAGTGGCTACACAGGGGCTGTTCCTGGAGAGGGAACAGTGATGAAGAAAGGCACGTGGGCTGTGGCCAGCACAGGAGGGCTGGGAACTAGCTGGAAAATGCAGCAACTGGTGTGAGAAAAGATGACAAACTTACCAGGCAGGGACTGCACCGTCCTATTTCTAACCACCTCTCTCTTTGCCTCCAACTTTCGGAGCCAATTGTCATCCTTACTCATAGAGATTCCTTCTTACCTTGGAAGTGACCCTATGGATTTCAATTCAGACGTTAACTGTACAGACAACGAATGTGTTACACAGAGCCTTTAAGGGTAAACACAATGTGCAGAGTGAATGTTTGCTACACAGAGTAGTTCCTTGTATATGCATTTTGTTGCCAAACGCTGTGTGGCAACATCACTGGGTGACTAAGACCAGGACCTTGGGCTGGTCTGGACTGCTTTGCTGTGCTGCATGGACTTTCAGAGGCAGAAAAACCTCTACCTCCAGGAGGGTCCTACAGCAGATGGCTGCCTACAGCTCCTGAGTGAACGAGCAGAGCTCAGGAGAGGACAAATGCTACTGTGAGGGCAGGTGGCTGGGGGCCCAGATGACAAGTATACCCAGTAGAGACACTGGGGTAGAAATCCTCCCCCATTCACAAAATACATAAAGTCCAGAATGCAGTAATACCAAGGTGGCACCCAGATCAGAATTAGGCACTGCCTATGAGCATTCATTTGCAATGGACCTGACGCAGTGGGACTTCAGCAGAACAGCTCTTCCTCCCTTCCCTATGGCTGATCAAATATTGGATCTAACGGGGTCTGTTGGCTCCCTGCTCCCTTCCACAATGCAGACAAGAATGAGGGCTAATCCCAAGAGACGAGAAGTTACTTGGGCAGCTACTGCTGCCCTTCAGAGAAAGGCAAAGAAGCTAAAAAGCCACACAGGGACTGAGATTAAAACTGAAGTTTCTGGCACCATGCCCTTTGGAGGTCATAGAGCTCTTTTTGATTAGAAAGAAAAACATTGGAATTACATAGAAATATTTCTGGCAAGAACAGTGAAAAGACATGCTATGTGATGGATATGGTTTTGATTACACTTTGAAAGTTTGCCTGAACGTAGCAGTAGCAGCAAAATAGTTTGCTATTTAACCTATCCCCTTCCAAACTTAAAATAGGACTGTTCTGCTTAGCCACGTATTAAAATGGCATGTCACTACTAGTTTAGTCATCTCCCAGTGCTCCTCTCTCTTTACTTTTGACTTGCACATTAACATAATGATAGGTGCAAATAATCTTGATCAGTCACTCATGGCTCACCTCTTCCAGTCTACTCGAACTGTTTAGCCAGTATCTTTTCTCATTACAACCACCACTTTAACAGCGGAATTATATTTAATGTCACAGAAGTCCTTTAATGATGAATGTGAGCAGGGAGAGGTTCCTTTTGCAAGTAATCATTGCTCAGCACTACTGCTACACTGAGTGCTCTGGTTGGAATGTGTGCTGAAGTTATTTACAGACCTCCATTTTAAACTTAATGTACTCGAGACATCCCACTTGTCATCTAAGCCCAAAGGAGAAATATCTTCCTTTTGTTTAGAAATTATTTGTATCTCAGATTGGAAATAGTCCATTGTTGCCACTGTTCCTGCCGCCCTTTCATCCATGGATATAGTGGAGGCCATGCCAGAAGGGACCCTTCCTTAGAACAGCACCGATTTTGGTGCAGACCTCTCAACATCAGAAAAAAGGCTGGCATAATGGGATCCCAAACACTGGACCTGGCCCGTTCCTGGACTGACTGATTTGGTCAGGATATGAGCAGAGTTCTCTCATTTTATTTGTACACTCAGAGGGGAGTTTCCATGTTAGTCATATTCTATGGGCATCATGCAAAGCACATGTCAGCATATTACTCCAACTTCTCACTCTTCAGTACAAGGTCTCATCTAGTATGTATTTGGCCAGTCCCACTGGAGTCCTATTTCATGGTGTTGTCAAAATCTCTGCTTTCAATTTAAGTTATGACTACGGCACTAGTGCAATTGAACAGTTAGGCTAACTGGATCTCCTGATAAAACTATTAATATGATCTTAAAGCTATGAGCACATATTTTCATCTCCAAACCAGAGAGAATATACAAGGCAGGTGTTCTTCACATAGAACTAGAAACTAAAACAGACACATAGATCTGGTACCCACGCAGGCAGCACATCTGATTAAACTGGAACCCATGTTTTCTGAGTGCTATTTTTCTGTCTGGAGAATGCCCTGCACCCATTGTGTCAGGACATACCAAATTAGAAAGGGTACTCCGTGAGGAAACTGAGCTCTCCCTTGGTGCTGCTTCAGGGGCCTGTTGTGCCAAAAACACAGTCCCTTCTGCAGTCAGGTGAAATACTGTGGTCACAAACTTCACCTGGCACCCTGAAGGCTGCTGCCCCCAGTAATGAGGAAGACCTGAGTACAAAGCAGGAAACTCAAGTCAATTGAGTTCTTGAATCTGCTCCAGTGCCATGGAACTGGGCTCGTAACAAACTGCGCTGCCGACAGGATGGCTTCCACTGGCGGAGCTGGGTGTAGGGAACACACGTCTCAAGCGGGTGCTGCTGGATTTGTTGCCTTGGTTGCTCGGGTGGAACATCCTACATCACTACTGCATGCAAAGCATCCCAACCAGGGAAGGTGAGACCTTCACGCTCACCAGACCAAACACTGAATGTAGGAGCAGATACGGCACCATGCCTGTAACACCTGTCTTGTTCCTGTGAAGTTAGCAGGTCAGGTCCCTGTGATTCTCTCTTTCCTCTGGGAAATGGAGAAGGTGTGATACAGACATGACCACTACTTGCCCACAACACAAAACAAGGATGCTGTAGGGTCCTTCAAAGGTTTTGCTGAAAGCTGTGATGGCTTTGCACGGTTACTGAGAAGACTGATGTACCAGGGCAGCTTGGCTGGGCAGTGCCACTGCTCAAGTGTGCTGTCAATAGGAAGGTGTGAACATGGGGACTGCCTGCGAGTCTTCATGTTAGAAACTGTGATAAATTACTACGTACATGTATAAACATATCAAGGAGCAGCACGCAGTGCCTCCCCAGAAGAGTGACTGAACTCATTTATTTTACATGTCCTGTCCTTCTCCTCTGCTGTTGCTGAAGCAAAGAAAACACCTCCAACTCTGATCATTAAATCAGGCCTAAACATCAATCGCACTTATTTTCAGAACAACTTGGGGGTGGGGGAGTAGGGAGGGGAAAGTAGAGAAAGTAAGCAATATTTGTCAACATAAACAGAAATAAGCACTGAAAAGAGAACTGCAGGAAAATGTTGTACTTGCTATGGTCTTTTCCACATCCTGATTTCACATCCTGATTTAATTCAGCATAAATCTGAAACAATGTCAATAAATCCCCTTTGCATTTACCCCAGGTAACTGAGCAAAGACCTGGAATGTGCTGGTGTTCAATTAACAGTTAGGCTAACTAGCACAGATGGAAGCATAATCCCAAAAATTGTTCTCTTTCTTCATGTCACATTGCATTTTAACATACCCAGACACTGAAACTATTGCAGAATTGAGCAGTTCCTTAGTTACAGGGACAGTTTTTAACAGGCATTAATGCTTTGAATTCAGATGGGCTAGGTATTTAGTAGGAGACTGAATTTAAGCTGTTGGTTTTGCTACGGAGAGCCCTGAGCTGCCCTGGGATCTATCAGGTTGTACTGCTGTTTGAAGTGAGCAGTCTGGCAGTTTTCTCCAAACAGTGTGCCCAGTTTCCTACTGCCTACCAAGACTGAAATAAGCCAATTGCTTTACTGATCTTCTGTCCATGCTGCAAAGCCTATCTATTTTCCAGCATCTATGAAAAGGCTCCTGAGAGGGGAAAAAAACAAACAAACAAAAAACTGTTAAAGGCTTCTGTTTGGAGGGAAAAGGGTAGGTGGTGTTCCCTAAAGCATGCTGTGTGTTATGTCTTTAGTTGAAATGCAGTCAGTCTTTCTAGTCACATTTTCAAATTGGTCAAGCAGCATCTAGAAACAGGAGTGGTGGTTTTTTTGTTCAGTTTTCAATGGCAATATTGGGACAGATATAAATTAATCCCTTTCTATATTATTAAGTCCAGTAGCATATAAACAGAAGAAAAGCTCCACCATCAACACTACTAGATGACTATAAACACTACTGATTTCTGCAGAAGGCCCTTTTTATCCCTGCAGGGAGTTCCACTTGCATGACTGGGTGTCTGTCCTCAAACCCATCCCATATCACCTGATAGGTGCCTACACCACCCGACAGGCATGTCACTGACTGAAGCAGGCCACTGAAGTCTCAGGGCAGCATTCTTCAACCAGGCTTGTCCTCTAGTGCTCACAGGACAACGTGAGCCTGCAGGTCAGCTCTGGCCATCACTAAGGTATACGTAGTGCTCACAAAAGCCCAAACAAGATGTTTTTCCTGTATGTTTAGCGCTTATCTTCTCATATTAGCTTAGTGGTTAAAGTATTTATAGTTAATGTGGGAGATCTTGTTTCATGTCCTTAAGCTGGACATTAACCCAGGGATCTGTAATTCTGTGTCTATGCCATAAAGCCATGGGTCGTTCTTGGGTAAGACTATCAGAGAAGCTGTTTAAATAGCTGTGTATAGCTTTGTATAACTAACTACACATCCACTAAAGCAAAGATATGAGCCACACTCAGTGATAACACAGCTGAGTGAGAGAAGCAGCAATTCTCTCCCTCTGACTCTACAAATATTTAGTTACAAGAGCCTGGAAAAGTTCTCTTACAGAGCAGCCTGGAATCCAGGAGCTGGAACATTCCCTCGGGATGTGTGTCACTTCATGACTAAGCAGCACATACTTGTTCTACTTAATGACTTGCATTACCTTTGAATGACTCGCCAGATTTAAAGATCACAGCTTAAATAAGAAAAAAAGAAAAAAAAGACAATAAGTTTCCAGTGTAGTAGAGAAATTGCTCCAGGACAGAATGAAGACAGAGGGAGAAAGACCATAACCTGAGTCTTAAGGAGGACTTGAGCAGTCCTTATGATACTGGAAACCACAGCTATTCTGGTTCTTCCTCCTGTTTGCTCAGCCAGTAACTTGGAAGAACAATCCTCCCAAAAGAGGATTTAAATGCAAAAGCAACAGAGCAAAGCTGTCTGCCTACTCATAGGTGTAGTTGCCTAATGGTCTGAATTGAAACTGGAATTCCTTAGAATTTCACAGATTTATGCAAGTTCAAGCAAGG
This sequence comes from Anas acuta, assembly GCF_963932015.1. Taxonomy (NCBI): domain Eukaryota; kingdom Metazoa; phylum Chordata; class Aves; order Anseriformes; family Anatidae; genus Anas; species Anas acuta. Next base: position 106,137,861 of record NC_088980.1, read on the forward strand.
AAATCAGTATAATGGTCTGAAAACATGCAAGTTTCTAAGAATTACCTTATCTTTCCTTTCCTCTTGCCTGCTGTGTTGGCTATAGACTCATGAAAAAATGTATTCTTCCTCTAGAAAATATCAAAATCAATTTATCCTAGTTCTGGCCATCGTATTCACAATATGAATTCTTAATATATCCTATTCATGATATGAATTCTAGGTCTCAGATCACGGAGAAAATGAGATACTGCACAACAACAGGGTTGACGCAGACCTCTGTTTTTTATCAATTGACCTGTGGGTGAGAATTACACATACACATAATGTAAATAGCTTTCTGAGAACAAACACATGGAGATACAAGCAAAAAAAAGTTTAAGAGCAAGTCAGTTCAGCTGTATTTTTAATGTGTTGTAAAGGGATAAACCATTACAGCAACGTTGCATAGCATAGTTCCTTTTTTTTTTTTTTTTTTAGGGTTATGAACTTTTAGACTGCTCGGGTTACTGAAGGTGCTAAGGACACATCCATGGCCCACTTTGTCCTCTCAGGGCAAGATCTGACATCAATCAGCATCCCTATGCTCCTCCTTCCATGCAGGACAGCAGCATATACATGGGCCAGGCTGGAGCTGGTATACACTCTGTCCAGTTTCCCAGCTGGTATGAATGAAGGAACAGGACACGGTGACAGCACAGCATGGCATGCATTCATTTGTTAAAGTAAATTCAGCCCAAGTTTTGCTTCCACAGAGTCAGCGTTAGGGATTAAGCCAAGGGCTGGCTGCTCTCTCAAACAAATGCCATTTACAAAGCTAGACTTTGTACTTCAGCGAATGCGGGGATGACCAGCACTGAGAGCTCCGGCCATTAGTTCCAAAATACTTCTTAAATTGCATAATCACTCTTTCTAAGGAGGTAACTAGATCTAACCCAAACCCTCCCCATTTAATCCACTGTTTTGAAAACAAGCAATACTGGCATCAAAGATGAAACACTGCAGATACAGGTTTTAACTACTTTGGCTGGGCAGTTCCACCTCAGGATCTCGATGTGTGACTGAATTACAACAACTCAGAGGGTGCTGCAGGAACACAGTATATGGCTGGTTTTAGCATAACTCTAAGAGGAAACAGAAAGATTTTGTTAAACCTTTGCCCTGGAGGCTGATGCTAATACACTTTACCTTGGGCTTCCTATAACCTAGCAGCATATACACAGCAGCAGTTACCACAGCATGGTTGGCACACAAGAACTTTGAGCAAAGTAATTCAAGCCTTTACTTAAAGGCCTTAGCTCAGATCTCCAAACTTCCAGTCTTTTATGCAGGACACTTTACAGAAACGCTAACAATTATTTTCAGTGAAGATTTTCTCTTTTTATCCTCTAACTGAGCTTTGACAATGAATTATCTTAGTAGGAGCTACTGAAAGAGCTGTGTTATAGCTAAGCTCCAGAAGTACTTCAGTGCTAGCACTGAAATGCGAAGCTACACAGAGCAAGGGAAGACCACAATCAATGTCAAGTACTCCCACGGTTACAAAAAAAAGCATAAAATACAAGAACCTAATTTCCTCTGCTTCAGAAAATAAACATTGTAAGTAGTAATCTCACTGATATCAAAGGTAAACTCATGATAAAACACAATCAGGTTAGGAAGAGATCCAAGGCATTCTCAGCGCCACGCGGAATACGCATCACCTCCCGGTAAGGCACTAAGAAAGAACATATACTAATGGCTAAATATGGGCTCTGTAACATACTAATCCAACTCCCCCATAAAGCATCTCCATCTCCTCTTCTTAAATGGGGATCATAACTTGCCCACAATACCACAGCAAACGAGGACTTGTAAAGAACCACAGGATCACATTTTTCCCATTCCATGAATGCTACCAGACTACGAGTGCCCAAAAGCTGCCATGGAAGACAATAGCAGCCTTCTTCTGCAACTTTTACTCTTTTGGACCTCAAGATTATTTATGGCATGAAAAGCTGCAGGATCACAGTAGATTGCTCCAACCTTTCACTGAGAACCAAAGCTCAGCCTCTGGGTCTGGGATAACAGCTGACCTTCCAGAAGGCTCAGCTGAGTCCAAAGCCATCTTTAAACTGACCTGGTTATCTTACAACTGACCTGGTTATTGAATCTAGCTCTGGATCAGCACTGCTCTCCGCCAGGCCCAATTGCCTTGTGCAAATTCTCCCGAGTCAGTGCTTCATGACCCAGCTATCACAGAGCTTTGAAGTGCTGCCTTACATGTCCAAGGCTCTCCTTTCCCTTTTAGTAATCTACTTACATGTTCTGAGAACTCCTCCTCGGTGTTGTAATTCTAGTTTGACACACCTCCAGGCACACCAAAAAAAAAAAGAGCCCAACCTGAAACACATGGTACTCGGGCTTAGCAAAGGAATTTCTCAACCAGGCGCTGCAGAGTCACAGACTTCTGTAAAGCAACACCAGGACTGGGACTGCCTCACTCCACGGACTTGGCGTTGCCTCCACATCAGCCTAAGTTTTGTCAGCGTTTCAAGCTAGTCAAAGCTTTTCCTTCTTCCCATCTCACCAAGCACTCCTGTTTACAGAGAACCACGCTCGACCTCCTACGTATCTATTCAGCCCCACAGGCTCTCCCCTCCTCTCATCCTACTGAGAAGCAGCGGGCCTATCTGCCACGCTCGTTCCCTTGTGTAAAAGCAAAGTGAAAGAAAGGAAAATCAAAAAAATAAATAAATAATCCAAAGTCCTCCACTCCAAGGGCCTCATCCAAGAATTTCATGTTCGAGCCAATAACTGTCCTACAGTGGCTGTTCTCTGAGGTGCCTCAATGCTTTTTCTGGGAAGACAGCTCATAATTCAGAATGGATGGCCTAATGCAGGCTCCATTTTGGAGAGTGCAAAATTCTCCAGCGGAATGATGACAGACATCTGCTAGCCATGGGGATACAGAAAATGTAAATCTTTACAAAGATTGTAAAGATAGAATTATAAAGTATCTATGACACTTCTACCCCAGTGCATATGACCGTACGTGGAGACACAGATGTACTACACTGATTATACTCCCCAGGGGCAAAAAGGAAATTACAGTACGTAAGTTTGTATCTCCCATAATCACGACTGAAAAAGTGCTAATTAATGAATTGTTCTCAGTGGACGGACAGCTTTCAGGGGCCCTGTTTTTGTGGTTTATAAATCAGATTTTATTAGAAAACAAACTGACCAGTGAGAGCTGCAGCAAAATTTGAGAGCTGTTTTTCCTGAGATACATTCTTGCAAAGTCTGTGCAATGCCTGATGCACGCCTCTTATTTCTTCATCACAAATAAATCATTCAATGCCCCTAATAATTTTGTTGCAGACCGTCAAGAACTGAATTAAAGTTGAACAGAAACATAAGCTTTCAGGATCTAAAGGACAAACTGAGGTTATCACGTCAGACGCTTTAGAAGATGAATGTACAATTTGACCTGAACTAAACTTCAAAGTCAATGAAGGCCAAGTAAAGATAAAAAGAAAAATGAAAAAGATTTCAGCAATTACTTCACACTGAAATTTCAGTAGTAGAGAAACACGTACTTAGGTTAGAAATAGCTTCTAAGACTGATAAATAACTTGATATTTAAAGAAAGGCAAAATGTAATATTATTTTACATAATTTGTTCATGTTACAGCATAACTAGCAGTGTTGGCAATTTCATATAATTCAGATGTTCTCCAAATAAATAATAGCAAGGGGGAAAAATGAAAGTAAGGGGGGGTAGGGAGGGTTCTCCTTCCACCCTACCACTAACCTGGAGACCTACTGAGCTGTTTAAAAAGGGGCAGGGAGGGGAGCAAACAATTTCTTTCCCAAATAAGCTCTATTCCATAGAATTCTCTGCAATTATCTTTATGGCCTCACTTATATTCATCGCTTTGAAATTGCACTACTTCAGAATAGTGTTAATATTTCCTAACAGCATTGCCCAAGTTCCGCATGGAATACTAGAGAATTCTGAGGTCTCCCAAGATTATCACTCACTCTAACAGCTACAAGAGCTTGGAAAGTACAGCTAAAGATATAAGTAGCACACGGGGATCCTTGCCAAAGCTCCCTGTCAGCTTATCCTCCCACTCCTTTCTCCTGCTGCAATGAAGCACAGTACGGAAGAGAGACATGCGGTGAGTGGCACATCTTTGCATCTGCACTGCGTTTTTAGATGATCACTCTACAATCAGTTTTAAATGGCTTTTGGGTCAGATGCTGGCAGCAGCACGGTCAAAACATCTGATTCAGTGGTTTTGGCCCAACAAAAGGCTCCACCAGCAAGAGCTGCCCCAGTATTCCTTGCCGCGTTCAAGAGAAAATTAACGAGTAAATCTTTTGGCAGATTACTGATGACAAAGAGGTATTTCCAACTAATCACTATTTTATATGAAATGAGCTCATGATCTCAGGATGGTTCTGGCTGCAGGGTGGCATTACATCATTCACCCTCGCTGTTGACACTGGGGCTTTTGGCACACATTTGACAGACAACACCTGCCTTGCTAGAATTCAGATATGTAATTCATTGCTAGTCCAGCTTTCCTGATATGCTAATCAGGGAAGCCACAGCTCAGATAAGGACAGGTTTGCTTTGTGTTTTGTTTTGGCTAGGACATCCATATCTGACTCACAGGAGGACTAGATAGCAAAGTCATAAAGAAGTTCCCATCTTGTCCCAGCAGCAGCTTCTATGCTCACTACCACCTGCAAAACCATTCCATTGAACCCCACTTCAGCCACTTCATTGAAGGTACACCAGCAGAGATCACTGACTGACAACAGGTAGTGAATTTAGAATCACAGCACGCCCACATTATCCAAGCATTCACAGCAAACCCTTCCCCATACTCATTTCCTAGGGCAGGTAAAACCTGTGCCACCTCTTTGCAGCATCCAGATATATTTGGGCCTCTAAAAAATGTTCCTTTTAGGCAAAGACTCAATTCTTCTCGTCTAACAACAGTTATACACATATATAATATGTATGTTAAATGTTTTGCAAATTAGGTCTGAGGTCTACACACTAGTGGTTCTGTTGTGTCTTCATGGCTGGACATCACCTCTGCCAGGCTCTAGCTGCTGTGCTCACTGCTATTGGCAGAACAGCACTACCCACCCTGTAAGCTCTGATAGCCACGCAAGCATGAGTTAGCAAACAGGGACCTGTTCTGTTCCCAAAGTATGTGGAAATCCTGACATCACCGAATTAATTAAGGACATCTAAAATAGCCCTCTTGGGTTCTGTGAAGCAACGTGAGAAGCTCAATGTCCTAACCACCTCCTGTTAATTTTAAAATAGATCAAAATTATCTTCTTGGCACTCTCAAGAAGAGGGGGATTTCCTCCATTCTCAGCACCAAAGCAAGCAGCAAAACCACACAGCTCTAGGAGCTCCTGAGTTGCCAGCACCAGAGGTTAATAAATTATTTCTGACTTGGATATTACAATGAGGTTTAACATGTTTCATAACCGTATCCTCTTTGATCTGCAAGTCTTTACATAGCTGGTTCTGTGCTTTGAATTTACAGGAAGAGCCATTGCTTCAACTAGTTTAAGAGACCTGATTTCCATTACTTCTTACTCAAAGTTAAAAAGAAATACTTCCAACAACATAGTTGAAGTCATCATTGCACTGCTACCAGCAAGTGAAATAAAAGCCTTGTCACCAGTTACCCATCGTTTAAATTTCACTGTTGATCTACTGTAATCAAAAAGAAGAGAAAGACAATTGACAGCATTGTTAACTTCTTCGTGCTAGAACCTAGAAATTGAATTCTGGTAAGACGAGTTCCTGTTTAATAGCTTTGCACAGAACTAACTTCACTAAGACAAACTTTTTATATATTTATTTATTTGTGAAGAGAAGTCAAGTAGACCTCAGCTTCGGCATTAGTAAGTCTCTCATCATCTGTGCAATCACTGTGGTTATGCTCATGTGCTCATAACCATAAGCAGCACAACTCTGGCTTTACAAACACAAACAGCCCAGCGAATCTTTAAAAAGCCCACACAAATCCACAGGGAATGAAATGCTTTCCGTGTTAATCTGCATCTTTGTGTCTCATGATTGTATCATCCCACTTCAACTGAGATGCAAACTGATCACTGTTTCTCTTCTGCTTAGGGCTTTCAAAATTCCCCCCTTATGGGTTTGTTATTAAGAACATACCCGAACCTCTGTCAAAGCCTTTCCTTCCTGCAGGGATATTCATGCCTCCACCTAACCATTCTCATGAAGAAGAATAAGCCTTTTCCATTCTGAAAAAGGCATCTGAAACTGGCCCACAACTTTTCAAGTTATGGATGCATACTGCAGACCAGGGCAACACAGCTCCTTTCCATAGGAACCCAAATAAACACCCTCATGGGGGAGCACCTGACTGTACTGATCCCTGCCCTGACCCTCTCAGCCTTTGACCTCTTTTCTGAGTTTAGGAGCACAGCTTCTCCCAGACAGAGCATGCTAAGATTTTTGTTTTCACCCCTGTTCAGCACAACCTCCATGGAGTTCATGGTTCCTGCTGCTTTATTGGCTTTGACCAACAGTACATGACAGTACAGAACAGATAGCAGCCAACCCCAGAGTAGCTTGGACTGATCCGGTCTGCAAGGACCCGTTTCCCCTCATCCCCCTGCCCCACTTTCACTGAAATCCCTGAGTTCCAGCAACATCAGATGTTACAAAGTGGCATTAGGTACGCTCAAGGTCCATCCAGACAACAACAAAAAAGTACAGTCATGATTTACAGTGCATCAGGCAGTGACTCGTATAACTGCCTCCCCTGAGAGCTCTTTTGAAGTGTACATGAGTCAACAGACTGACAGCGAAGCACGATGTGCCATCACCAGGCATTCATGGGTAGCCTCACTGCTTCTTCTGCGGCACATCTCATTCTCCTGTCTCCAGTATATCTCTTTTATGTCTCCCTCTGGCTCTGTCAAAGCAAGTTACACTTTATTAATTTGCTGATCGGGTCCATTCATACTTAGAAATTAAATTAATGAAAGGCACAACCTCTTTGAACGCTAGCAGAACCAGCATTTAGAGCACCCTGCCTCACTGAAGTGCACGGAAGTTTTCCCTTAAGCCTGAACTAGGCCAAAGTCTCACTTCCAAACTCTGAGAGCACCCAGACACTGAAAGCCTGGATGTTTGAGTAATGTTGAGCCCCCCACTGAAAGAAGCTTGCTTGTCTATGCAGTCCACGGTCCAGGTGGCCTCGTGTTCATCTCCACCAGCACAGCTGCAGCCTTTCTGCCACTTTGAACTACTCCTGACACCAGGCCACCAACATTTCTGCCAGGGACACTGCATTTCTGAAACAGCACTTGAACTATTTTGTCATTTCAGGGCATTGCTGAAAACAATGATCAGCGTGATTCTGTCTTAGCAGTTGTGGCTCATAACATTTACGTGGATATAGAGGTCTGAAGTCAGCTTTGAGAGTGAAAAGTTGCATGGCTATATTAGGGTGGTGTTTCATCAAAACTAAGCACTTTGCACCTCGGTTAATTAATGAAGCAGGAATGCCCCAATGATGAGAGCATATTGGTGCTGGTGCTCACAGTTAATTTAACAAGACGTGCCATTTGTACAGGACAAGTTCTGGACAAGCTACAAAGAACTTCTACTGAGGAGTCTCATTTCATTCACTAAGTATTCAAAAAACCAGCATCGTTACCAAATGTGCAAAGCAGCACCTTCCATCTGCACGTGTATGATTATTCCTGTGGTAGTAAGACAACAAGGAACAATGACAAAATGTCATTGTTGAGAATCAGAGATAGAACTAATAGCACCATGTGCGTATTTACACGCACAGAGATATACCAACGTATGCAAGCAGTGCTAGAAGTTCACTGCTTTGTGCTTTCTTCTGAGACTTAAACCAACAGCGAAGGTCAGGACAGGTTACTAGGTTTGCATGCGTGTTCTTAAGCACACACATGAGCATGTATTTACAATACAGCTAACTGCAGTATTTGCAACACAAATGAAGCTTTTTCTTTCTGCCTACCTCTTACAATTTGCTTTCATGTAATCCTATATAACCAATGTAATCAAATAATTCATATAAACAATAACCCTAAATCACGATCTAATTCCCTAGCATCACTGGGACACGCTGATTAATACGTAGATTACAGACTAAGACAAGTCAAAAACTATTTCAAATTCACATTTTACCTGATGACATGCTGAGCTCTTAAAATATTCTGCATGGAGAATACATACATACAGGTCATATCCAGACATGTAAAACAGAACAGCAGTTTAAAGCACTCTGTGTACTAACATGAGGCCACAAGATAGATTAGATAAATACATTTTGTGTAATTACTCTTTTTCCTTTTAGATTGGTAGGATCTATCCAAGAAATCAAATTTTGTTTTATGAGCAACGTTGCATGTTTTTGTACTGAGACTATAGGTACATTTACTGTACTGTTAGGAAATAAGGCAAGAAACAACACAGAACTGTAAGAAACCAGCAGTTTTCTCTCAGTATTTTATCTCTATAGCATTGAACAATCTGTAACAATCATCTAACAATCTTTAAACTTCTACATTCAATAAAATACTGTGTAATGCAACACCATTTAACCCCCTTATTCAGAATGAATAATAATTGTCAGATTTTTAACACCATCATACAATGTAAAGCTATTCTAAGTATTTTGACAAATGTTTTGAAGGATGACAGTTAATAATGCCAGATTCATTAATAAGCAATGAGTGATGTCTTTTATGCAATCCTTATCTCCACCTCTCTCAAATATGTGATTCAATGTATGGGTTAAAGAACCAGACAAAAGCTCAGTTTAAAGAGGATGCCAAAGGAAGAAAAAAGAGGGTTATGTTTATTTCAGCGTTTTCAGACCTCTGTTAACTCAAACACAGACTAAAAACCTACACCTTGCGTAAATTCCCCACTCCTCCTCTCCAGATTTGCCAAACTCTCAGTGAGGGCAAGTACTTACAGCCACTTAGGCCTTAGGTTTCAAGCCCGTGCCAGTGTTGTACATCACCTATGTTGTAGTGTCTACTCAGTTACCAGTGGTAACTAGGAGGCTCGTTATTCTAGAATAAGAAATATGACTCAACAGAAGCAGCCCTAGCTCCAGAGCACTCCTGCTAAAACCACACAACCTAATCATGCATGGCATGAGCATTGCAGCATGAGGCAGGCATGTTAACGGTGAATTGGTAGAGTCAGGTTAACCATTTCCCAGACTCTGGTGCTTTGTGCTCACCAGAATTAACTGCAGGTGTACACGATCTAGCAGTGAAATCTCCAACCATCTCTTCCCACAGAAATGAACAGGAACACACCACTAACGAGCATTTGTTCAATACTAATTAGCTTCCAGCTAACAAGTCAAAAATAAATGTGGGATTTTTGTATCTTTCAAAGTTTTGATTTAACTTTTAAGGCTAAAAGGCTCTGTCTTCAAAGGAGAACTTACTTGGCCAATTAAAATATTTCAGCCAACATGATTTTTAAACAGAAACACTAGCCAGACATGCAGCTTGCTTAGATTTAGTGTGTTCAGGCACAGTTGATTGAAACAGCTAGATGTCAATTACCTGCCTTAACTGCACACAGATAAGACAGTCAATTAGCACCCAGAAAAGATGTAAACAGCATAAAAAGTCACTCAAATGAGCTGTAGCCTTCTGCTGCACTTTTCAGGATGAGCCAGTTAATCAAAACAGCTCCACACCTGAGGCTTGTTTATCTCTGAACAGCTAAAGTCAGATTCTCAGCCATTTGAGCATCCCACACAAGACCATTAGCATCCAGGTGATTCGAGTCCAGCTCCTCAGGAGACTAATGACCTTACCTAGACTTGTGAGGTTCTGTCTGACCTCGTAACGGGTGGAGAGGTGGGGTAGTTATGAGCACCTCAGTATTTCCTGCTATGGGGATGTGCAGCTATTACTATGTTCATTGTCTCCTAACCCATCGCCACAACTTCCCCGAGTTCCCAGGACACTCTGGAAAACCAGCATGGTTCTGCCAGCTGCATGACAAAGAACAATTAGCTAGGTGCAAAGCACCATCGTTAATTATACAGGCCACAGAGCACCCATGAAGTACTGAAAATGTACCCCAGCGTGATTTCTTGTGTTTGAGATCACCATGTCCCCAAAGAAGATCCAAATCATGAAGACCATCACAAAAATATTTACGTGGCTTGAGCAGTTACTCTTAAGAGCTACTCACTTAAGGTTTCTCACACTATTGAAAGTGTTGCCACAGGTCCTATACTGTCCCCAAAGAGATGTTCATGGGGTCATTGTGTTTTGAGATCCATATGACCTCAGCTGCGTTTCTGACACTGTGAAAGATTACTTGCTGACAGGTTGCCCGGGACCTCACACATCCAAAGCCTGTCCTAAGAAGTGCTGCACTGCAAACATTTGTAGAAAGAGCACGCTACACAGAGACCCTGAAAGCCCCATTCAGACTCAGGAACATCATCCTTACTGAGTGTAGACAACATATATACGTATTTTTCTGTCCTGTTCATTCCTCCTTTATCTGCAACCCTTCAGGATTTGCATTTTAAAATCAAGTACATACACCAGGCTTATTTTCCCCAGTACTAAAGTACTGAGTCTGAGCAACTAAGAGCCTCCTCCACCCAAGTGTTGTGATCCTCTCAAAGGAGAAAAAAAAAAAAAAAGCGAGCAACAAAGTCTTGGTCAAATTAATTTCCTTATTTCCTGCAGCTCTTCCCTTCTTTCCTCCAAAGGGCCACATGCAGGTTTAGGGATCCTTCTTGGCGCACTAGATTGTAACTGCAGACAGGCACAGTCCCAAGTCATCACAACGAGCAGTTGCCTTCAGAAGTCTAGGGCCTCAGGCTATGTCTAGGATTTTACAGAAAGGTAGCCAACACCCATTACCTATCACTTTAAAAACCTCACACGCCTTTTTCAGCAGTGAACATGTAACCCCTTTCTTGAGTCATTAAGCCTCCTTTGCAGGGCTCCACCCAGGTGAAAATAGCAGCTCACTAATATCACCTGCAAGATAGAAGCACCAGCCCCTATTAGTACAAATTTGTTCTTTAAGGCTGGGCCTCTCAAGCAGGCACTGAATTTTCTCAGTTGAGTCCTTTGTACATAAATGCTCAGAAAATAAAATCATATTAATAGCTTGTTTAGATTCTCAACTGATGAAGTTGTGCCATCGTGCTGCAAATTTGACTGGTCACACTCAGAATTTTTCCTAACGTCTATAATATTTAACCAGAAGCAGAATATTCTTTCAACATGTGAAAATTATGGGTAACAATAATATGACCATTAAATGGTACAGCAGTTAAGATTAATAAAATAATCACAGCAGAAAAAAAAAAAAGAGAATACAATACCAACTGAGGTACACAGCTAGTAACTTGGAATTTCCCAGGGCCTCCAGCACATATTCAGAGCAGGTACAGCACAAACAGCAGTGAAAGCTTTTCCAAATTCAATATACAGTGTTTAATTGTGGCCTGTCATAAAATCTTACTATTTTAAAATTAGTCTGCATCCCTTCAGTCTTTGTGCAGCACAAGGTAACATATGAATAGGTTTTTCTATACTATTATATCCAACAAATAATATCCACATTTATATTCTGGTAAAAAGACATGGAAAATCTGAGATCTCAGACGGTATTTATTTTCTACATAAGAATGGCAACTCTGCATCTTCAGCAAGAACTTATTTTTTTCCAAGTATTAAGCTTTCAAGAGGTCTGTCTTCTGAGCCTTTTTTTCCCCAACACTCACCTTCACCTTCTATTGGCGTCACTTTGTTAGTTCCCAGACCACAACAAGTACTCCAAGTTAGATACTTATTAAGAAGAAAACGAATCATGTAATCTGTTATACCAAGTAATATTTACTGTAATAATGCCTTCATTATGATCACATTTTTTTGTGCTTCTGCAAGCACCATTTAACCTTGTCTGATAAGGACAGAGATAACTTTTAAAATAATGTTCCTGAAATATAGTAATTCTTTTAAAAACTTTTTTTTTTTTAAACAAACAAACAAACAAACAACTGTAGATACTAACCAAATACCTGGCTGACCCATTAAATTGTTTTGTTTAGACTAGACTACACTAAACAGAAAGTGTGCAGAGAGAAGTACTTGGAATTTTTTTCATTTTAAATTAACATTTTGCCCATGAGAAATATCAGGTATCAAGTGCAGGTCTGTTTTCGGCTTTGTTTTCATTGCTTTATTAGATGATTTTCATACAAACAGTAACACTGTAGACAAAAAAGCTTAAGAGGAGATAGTCATTCTAGTATTTAGATAGACAAGTTCAGCTAGGAGATGTCACCCTTGCTTGGGGTGCATCGCAGTAAGCCTACTGCTTTGTTCTTGATATGCAACAGTTTGTGGTAAAAGCAGGTTTGTTATCCCACACGCAGAAAAAAAAAAATCCCCAAACCACATTTTTTTGGTCAGCCATACCCACGTTACTTGCTATACTTCTTCCAGATAAGCAAAAACTGATTACATAAATTGCAAAATTGCACCCAGTTTCAAATTTCAGGAAAGAAGGATCTGTTTTCTCCCATGCCCCAAGTTCTTGAACTAGACTGAGACTGTTAACAACCATGTCATTTGTCACGCTGATTATGATATGCTCACTTGTGTCATACTAAAGATAAGAGCCAGAGCCCTGCCTCCTACCCCCCACCATAGACAAGAAGGTAAAGCAGGCACAAGATGCATCTGTGGTGGACAAAAATGCTAATTTCTACATAAACTGTGGAATTACATGCCTGCGGTCTGTTCCTAGTCACACTTTCATTTTAAGTTAAAACCTGAAAGTGAACACTGTTACTCCAAGCAAGATTAAATCTATAATTCACTTTTAATTTTAATTTTACACAGTGGCCTGACTTCAAATTGTACGCTTTCATGTTAAAGCAAGCTTCGTAAACCACTCCCCCGAGTATCTGTGCAGCTTTCAGTCTCAAAGCAGAAGTGATTATGCCATTTATGAAGTTTCTGCATTGTCTTATAACATTACTGCATGTACTTAAGTTGCCTCTGTAGTAATCATGATAATACTCTACTTCCATATGCTTACATACTGAGGCACAGATGTGGGGGAGGCCTACGTGGAAATAAGGGAGCAAGGGCTGGCACATGAGGAGTTGTAGGAGGCCCCAGAGAAAGACAGCACTAAAACCTCCAACAGGAGCAGCATTCCTCTTCACTGGTGTCTGAAAATCTCAGTGGCAAGCAGGCATCACTGGAGCAGCTGATCTTCATCAAGAATGGTAACTACTGCGTGTTACCTCAAGTCTGTACTAAAATCCATGCAGAGAACCCAAAGGTTGGAGACCTGACGCCATACCAGACAGGAATCAGTGTGATTCCACATGTGGGATTCCTGAGCTTTGCCTCCTGTTTGATCTTTGACAAGCACAAAAGCGCACACATAAAAGAGTGTAAAGCACATCCAAGTTGCAGAGTCTATTACAGAGAAGTTCTGAAATGTTAGGATTGTCTTCACAACTTTGATTTACCCTTTTTCCCCCCTTTCAGAATGGCAAAAAGTGAGCTCTAGTTATGGGAGCACAGCTGGCTGGCATAATTTAGATTTCCAAAGTTTTTGAAAAGGTTCCATGCAAGGAGCTACCAGACAAAGAACAAGCTAGGGGAAAAGGCAAACAATTGTCACAAATGAAAATCTGGTTAGAGAAAGAGAAACACAGTGCAAGGCTAATTTTTATTATGACAAAAGGTTAACAGTAGGGTGCGTCCAGGTCCTGTACTCTGTTTTAATATATTAACTCAGCCCAGTGAGAGACAAAAAAAACAGGACAGGTAAAGAAGAGTGAGGTACTGAAGTCTGCAGCTATCAAAAATGTATTTGGGAAGAGGGAAACTTGTCACAACTACAGTGCCACTCCTGTTGCATGAATGAAAAATGCAATAACAGAAGCTCAACACCAAGATGAATATAAAACCGCAGATAAGAGTAACTTCAAACAAGCTATATGCTCTCCGAAATTGTTAGAGCCCTCTGCTCAGTATGTAGCAGCAGCCAAAAATAACGCCTAACATGCTGGATTCCAGAAGAAATAGGTCAGGGAGTAATATCAAATACACATATATATTGTAATCAGAAGCATAACCTCGCTTAGAATACTGCGTGCAGCCTAAGTCACCTCTACTGAAAAATGGAATACTGCAGGACCAAATAGACTTGGGAAAGAACCAAGACAACAATCAAAAGCTGGGAGCAATTCTCATAGGAAAAGAGATTGTAAAAACTGATTTATTTATCTTCGAAAGCAGACGTGATGCTTTTCACATAGAATAACATGGTAAAGAGCAGGTAAAAAACAGGAACTTTGTTTTCCTTGTCTCAAAGCACAAGAGGATATTCAATGAAATAAATAGACAAGAATCAAAAAAAAAAAAGAAATGCTTTATGTAGTTCACAATTCAACATGGTACTCTGCCATTGCCTGCTGTTACAGTGTTTAAATACCATACAGATATCAAACATTTATACCAGTATAGAAACCTATCTCATTAACAAAGTAAGTTTTATTAAGCTATTGCTTCAGGGCTTGTAACCATTAAAGAATAGGATGGGACATTTGTGGGAAAATATTACCTCATGTCTGTCTGCCTTCTGTGGCCTCTCCTTTTCCTCTAGACCATCTGAGACTAGTCAATGTCATGGGTAAGTAAAGGTGAAGAATGGGTGTGACCCACAAGAATCCCTCTTTTTCCATGCATAGGACAGATTTATCCCCTGAAAGAACAGTTATTTGTTGCATCACTTTATTCTTGTTGTGAAAGGTGTAACTTGCTTAACTTACTGTGCACTACTTAATTCTGCACAAACTGTAAGTAGTATGTTTCCTCACAAACACTTCAGTGGTATCTCGGTGTTCCACAGAGATCAGCGTCATGTTTATTGTCACCATGTCCTATAAAGAGAGAAGATAAAATACTCTCAAGTTAATGAATGGGAAACTGGAACAAACAAAGATAACATATCCACAAGCCTGTGACACCTAAGCATTGATTTTCCAGAGCACTCCCTGTAGGAGTTTCTATGTCCAAAGCATAGTCTTGGAGACTTCAGTGGTTGTTAGGCACACGCAGTCCCAGCATCACAAAGCAAAGCACTTGTAAATAAGACACATACGCTTAGTCACACAAGGTATCACATGTGGCAGTGCAACGGGACAAAAACAAACACGCAGGACCACAGAACACTCACAAACCTGTGGTACAGACAACCATTGAACAACTCAAAATCTAGACCCTCCAGTTTTTTTCTCCCTCTTTGAATCCAGTTCTGCACATACTTACAGCATGTCAATACAGACAAATCCAGACAGAGTTGAACTTGCTGTGGCTAAGCCAGGTTGTTCAAACCTGTTGGTACAGACGTATCTTGATGTATGTGTAGAGCACGCACTTACCCGAGGAGCTGCATAGAAGCCAAAGTTGCTCCGTGAGCAGCATGAACTGCACGTGAGATATGATTAGTGCTGATACAGCTCCAGCAGATTAAGTAATACTAAATCCACAGCCTTGCCAACCTGTGAAGAGAAACAGAGAACTGTGGAAAGTGATGTATTTTCTTACATACCAACTGCTTCTGCCCACAAGCAGCAGCCAACACCAACACTCACCATCAACTTACGAGCCTCCAGTTTACTGAACTCACTCAAAAATCAAGCCATTCTCTACCCTTAAATTCCAGCTCAGAAGCAGCAATGAAATCACCTGTTATCTTTTTAGATACCATTTTCTTTCAAGCGTGTTAAAGCTTTACTGTTCCAGAAAGCTACAGCAGTTTTCTTCCAACTGCTCTACTTCATAGCAAGTTTTGTCCACACTAGAACCTCCAATACGTATCTTCAAGTGCTAAAAGAAGTCAGAATTTGTCGAGAAACCCCAAGCACTGCCCCAACCCGACAACAAATGAAAACTGCACAAATCCACTTTGTCTTTCTCTCTGCAATACTTGCACCCACAGAATAACTTGCCAAAAAGAAAAGAAAAAAAAAAAACAAACAACTTTTCTACTCATGTTGTACCCAGGGAACTAGGCACAAACACTCGCTCATCTGGGGTCCCCGGTCCTACCCCCTTGCTTTTTACAGCTTTGAAAACAGCCATGTGCTAAGTCAAAATCAATTTTCCCCTTTGAGTGAATTCCTCGGGACCGGCATTCCAGCGGCGCTAGGAAGCCTGTTACTCACACGCTTAAAAGTGAGCTTAAGCTCGGTGTGAGCGAAAAGCTTTATTTTTTCCCCTCGTAAAAATGACCTCACCGAAGGAAAAAAAAAAGGGGGGGGGTGATGGTGCATGAGTTTGGTTGACCAACTTGCCAGCAGTCCCAAGGACAATAAACAAGCGTGAGGCGGCTCGTACGTGGAGGGGGAAATCTCCTCAGCTCCCTGACGTGCCTTTTGTTAACTTCCCGTCATTACTTTTTTTTTTTTTTTGTTCGGCACGACCACGCTTTGGGCGCTCAAAGCAGCAGCCCGAAGAGTCAGCTCTCACAGCTGGGAAGCAGGGCTTTAAAAAACAACCATCACAGAAAAAAAAAAAAAAAAAAAAGTATTTTTTTTTTTTTTTAAATCGCTCTCACACGCCACCTATGAGTCACCGCTCCCTCCAGAGACACAACTCGGCTCTGGGCGCGTTAAAAATACCCCAGCCTTTTCCTTCCGCGCTCCGGCTGCCCCCTGAGGGAGGGGAGGGCCGGCGGGGGGCTGCCCTCACGGGTCCCCGACCCCTTCCCAGCCCCACAGCACTGAGGGGGCACAAAATGGAGGCGGCGGGAACGGGGCTGGCAGGGCGCGCACCCCCCCCATGCACACACACAGGGCGGTTGGCGGGCGGGTAACGGCGGCTAACGGCCGGTAACGGCCGGGCGCTGCCCTGAGGTACCGCAGCCCCCCCGGTGCCTGCCATTGCTCAAGAGCCGCACGTGTCCGCGGCTCGGGCTGTACCAGCTGTTTTATCTCCGGCTAGGTCGCCGTAATTACGCTACATAAAAATAGTTACGAGGTGCCGGGGAAGGGCTGGCTGTCGAAAAAGCGCCGTCGCTTCCTCTTCTGCCGTGAATGCGCGTTTGTGCGGATCGGCTGAGCCCGAAAAAAAAGAGAGAGGGAGGGAGGGAAAAGAGGGGGGGGGAGAAGCGAGCCCTGTTTTCGCCGTAGGAATTTATTATTTCATCAGCCGCTTAAAGCGCTCGCTCGCAGCCCGACATGCCTGCCCCGGCGCCGCCTCGTTCACAAACAAGCGAGCACGTGGCCGCGCGGCACTAAAACAAACACACGCACAAAAACACACCACATCCGCACGCCTTTTCCTTTTCATTTTTTATTTTTATTTTTTTTTTAAAGGTAAGGCGGCTCGTCTTACTTTCCACGCTAAACCCCCGCCCGCTGTATGCGGCCCCCCCCCACCCGGAGTTTCGCCTTCGGGGGTGCGGGCGAAGCAGCGGGAGCGGGGCCGGTGCTGCGGGGCCGAGGGCTCCCGCATCGCTCTGGTGTGTGAGGAAAATAAACTGTTGCTGCACCACGTGCTGGCGGGGATGAGTCAAGCTGGGAGACTTTTCTTTCAAAGCGTGTGGCACGGCGAGATCCAGCGGGACGGGAGGGAGAATAAAAAAAAATAATAAAAAAAAACACATAACCTTTTGTAAAAATAACCCCAGAAAGGGGACGCGCCTTGGCAGGGAGGGGGGGGGGGGGCTCCTGCCGTACACACTCTCCTTTCTTCTCCTCGCTATTCACACGCAGGAGTGGGTGGTTCATCCGGCAGCAACAGGAGGAGGCTAGTCAAGGGCAGCTGTCAAAATCTCCCCCCCCTCCTCCCTCTCCTCCTCGCTCCCCCCTCCTCTTTTCTCCTTCCAGTTTAATGATCAAACGGCTGCCTGGAAGAAAGGGAGGCTCGCAGGACCCCCCCTCGGCCCTCCCCTCCCGCCTGGCGGAGCCGCAGCAGCCGGCAGGGGAGGAGAGAGGCGGCCGGGAGGAGGAGGAGGAGGAGGAGGAGGCAGCGCCGCGAGTGCTCGCGTAGCTCCGGGTTACTCTTACTCACTGCTGGAAGGTGGGGGAGGGTGCACTGGCGTGTACCTTTTCCTCCCGTGCCTTTTCTCACTTTACCGAGCCGGGGCCAATCCCCGCCAGAAAGGAACAAAGGGACGGGGGGGAGGGAAGCCCACCCCGGCCACAGCCGCCTCCAGCGAGCCCCAGGGGGGAGGCAGAGCCCCGCGGCTCCCGCTGACAGCACCAAGGACCCGGCCCGGGCGCCTGGCACCCACCGCGCTCCTCGCCTGCTGCTGCTGCTGCTGCTTCGTCCTTCCTCCTCTTCCTCCTCCTCCTCGCCGAGTTTAAAAAGGGAGCAAGCGGCCGGCCGGCAGAAACTTGGCTCAGCGGGCGGCAGCGGCGGCTCGGTCCTCGCCGTCAAGATGAAAAGTAAAAAAGGTACCTGCCTGCGGGGAGAGAGAGAGAGGAGAGAGAGAGGGGGGGGACCCGCGCCCCTTCCCCTGGCCGTGCTCGGGGGGCAGCCGAGCGGGACGGAGCCCCTCAGCCCCCCCCGGACCCCCTCAGCCCCCGGGGGCTGCCCTCACCCCGCTGGGCTCGGTGCCGGGCTCGCAGCCCCAGGCGGGTGCTGCCGGCGGCTGTCACAAGCCTGCCCCGCTGGGTGCCGCGGCCAAGTTTTGGTTCCCCGTCCCCAGCCGCTTCCCGGCGGGCAGGGCTGAGCCCCGGGGGCTCGGCTGGGAGCGGGGCAGCCTCCGCCGCTCTTTGTCTGCCGCCACGGGACGAGGGGCTGCGGGAGCTGCCTGCCTTGCTCTCCCCTTGCATCCCGTAACAGAGAGGGAAGAAGTGCAAAAGTTTGCACGCGGTTAGGGTTAAAAGGAGGAGGAAGACGCACATACCCCCCCCCCCTTCCCTTTGTAAAAAACGAGGCTCTCTGGGTTTTCTTTGTGCTGTTTACGAAAACTTTGCAGCGTGCTGCCCCTTCCCCCTCGGACCGCGCTTTTTTTTGGGGCCGGCCGCGTGTGCCCCGCGTTTTGGGGCCGGGGCGAGGCTGGCAGCGAGCGGCTGCCCCGCGGCCGTGATTCACCAGCTTGTGGTGTGCTCCCAAAGCGCTCCCAGGACACCCAGTGCCCCGTGGCGGAGAGGGGAGCAGCTCGCTGCCCCACGCTCAGGCTCTTTTCCCCCGCACCTCCTTGTTGATGCCCCCGGAGCGGGCAGCTTGTACGTGCAGGGCGAGCCCTGAGGGGTGCTGGAAACGAGGTGTCCCCCCCCAGAGGGTTTCCAGCCTCGGTGAGCGGGTTGGGGCTTGCACACAAAGGGAATGGGGCCACAAAAGCGCCCCCACTCCCTTGGGGTGCCCAGCTCCGCTGTCTGCACCTGGAGGCACCTCCGCCTTCGGGGGTCTCCTCCCGGGACCCTTAACCTTGCTGCAAGCAGCGATTTTTAATTTATACTTCTTTTTTTTTTTTTTTCTTGCATGGTTTCACTGAATTAATTCAGCCCGGTTATTTTTAGGACATTCCTATGCTCCCTATTTGCACAGCAGTGGTGAGCTGGTTTCCTGTCTGCTGTTGCTTCCATTGTTCAGACTTCTCTCCCCGAGGGCAGCTGCTGGTTGCTGAAATACCAAAACTCCCTGCACTTTCGGCTGTTGTTCTTGCCACCCCCGAAATAAATGTGTGTGAAAAGTGCTGACGTCGTTTCTAGGTATGCGTGTGTGTGTGTGTGTGTGTGTGTGTAGGGCTTTGTGTGCGAGAGAGAGGGAGGCAGAGCTCCGCTCCCAGGGCTGCAGGCTTGGGGCTGGAACAATGGAAACCACGCAAGGTGACGGGCCTGGGGGGCTCCCGAGCGGGGCAGGGGGCCAGGGGCTTGCCTGGCAGAAAGGAGAAGGCGAGGGGACGGGGATGGAAACTTTCAGCCAGGCGTTGGGGCTCGGGTGCCTTTGTTTTGTTCAAGGTTAGGCTTGTAGTTGTTTGGCACCTCCTGGCATTCAGGGCTGGCTCAAGAAGTTTCAAAGAATGACTTTGTTTCAGATTCCTTGCTCGCAGTCCTAGAAAAATCCTGTTTTAAAGGGGAAAAAAACGTATGGCGTAGCCAAGTCTAGCTGCTTTAGAAGCAACAGAGCTCAAGCTGTGAAATGCAGAGGAAAACAAATAAGCTGATTCCTCACTTCTGAAACATGCTCAAAGTTTTTTTTTGTTTTTTGTTTTTTTTTCCCCTCCGTGGAAATTCCCTTATGCATTCTGTAATTCTTGGTTGCTTATGAATAATTCTAAACTAATTTACTTTTGTTGGGTTTTAACTTCACGTTAAACTTTAGTTCGTGTTTTTTTGTTTTTATTTTTTTTTTTTTTTTTTCCTTTATCAGCCTGTGGGTTAAAACCCCGAGGACTGTTCTGTGGATGGTTTCATTTACAAATAATAACCCGATAGCGATCACACGGAACACACTCAGCTTGTTAATTAGCTGATTTGGAATACAGTCTTGCGAAGGCACAGGCGTACGTTCAAGTTTATACATGTGAGGAATCCTACTGAACTCGGTTGCGACAGGATCGGGGCCTTAGATGGGAGCTAGTTCTGCTTATCCGTGCTCATAAAAATCCAGCTTAAGTTCACAAAGCACCGACGGGGAGGGGTGGGAGCTTTTCCCGAAGGTGATCTTTGTCGGTTCCCTCTCTGGAGGGCAGAGATTGCTTCTTGTGGTATACTTTGTCCTGTTTTGAATAGCAGTTGGCCTGTGCCACTTCCTCAGTGAGCCTCTTCCTCGACACAATGGGATGGTGGTGGGTTTCTTCCTGGTAGCCTGGATTTTGAGTTTGCTAACTCCTGTTTCATCTGCCTCAGCCTCTCCAAATGCTTTGCCCTCCCCCTTTAGTATTTCAGTGTGCCTTCTGAAGGAGCAGTAGTTTATTTTGAAACCAACTTCAGTCATTGCCGTACTTTTTTCCAAAACTGTTCACGGCTGGGTGTGGGGCTCGGGGTTGTGTGCAGGACCCTGGGTGCAGTCTGCCCTGAGCTGGTTACAGGAGGACCTGTAAAGTCTCTGGGCTGTGATACCGGGCAACGGGGTGTTCAGTCATGTACATGGCTGCAGCTGGGAAGCCAGGAGGATAAAGCAATTTATTAAGGAGGGCTGCTGATCGTGCAGTCCTCAGGTCATTAGTGGCACGGGCCGCTTGTCTGTGGCAGCAGAGACCTCGGGCTGGGACCTCTGCGAGCAAACTCGTGCTGCTTTGGTTTAGTCATATAAAAGCAGCTCTTCTGTTTAGATTAAACATGTTTAGGAGAGGACGGAGCGTAACCTGACGCTAGCCTGCTTTGAAGATGACATAAATTAGTAGGTCAGCTGGGGCTACTCGGCATGTCCGCGGGCCTTTATTCTGGGTGTAAATAACAGTAAGCCAATGGTCCAGTGGTGGAGCCCGGCCAGAAACCTTTTCAGTTGGGCCCTGTTAAAACAGGAAACCAGCAACGAATAGCCTGATTACTAACACGGAGGCAAAACAAAGCTGGGTTGTAATCAGCAGGAATGCTTTAATGAAAACAGAGCCTTGACAGCAGCAACGTGGCTCCTGCTCTAGTAAAAAAAAATATCAGCTGGGGCCGTGCGAGGTTTGTAGCCAGGACTTCCTGTCGCTGCGCCGCGGGAGTATCTGCGAGCAGCTCACAGGGCTGCTGCTGCTCTATTTAAATGAGGAGAAGTTGTAACGCTGGGTTTCCTGCTGAACCCGAACCTGCTCTGTGTCACCAGCTCACCCTGTCAATTAACCTGACACACCGAGCAAGCCGGTCAAAGGGCAGCTCCGCCGTTGACTCATTCCTTGCTAGGTAAGCTACGGTTAGTCAGACGGCAACTTTTACTTCAGAAGTGCCGAGGCAGGAGATGGTGTTTGCAAAACACAGAGAGCTTTTCATGCTGCTGGCTTCGAGGGCAGTTACTTCGCCACTTTTTCAGGTGGAAGAGAGCAACAGTTTTGTACTGAGTTTCGCTGCCGAGGCGGTTTTCTCTAATTCAGCGAAGCTCCAGTGGAGTGCTTCAGCTGTGCGTTAGGTCCCAGAGAGGTCATGCCAAGTGGGGTGGTGATGCATGTCTGGAGGACTTCTCGTTACGCTACGTAAATATGGCTCACAAGCTGTGAGACACCTTATTTTCTCGTAGGAGTAGTTTCTTTGGCTCCTCTCCCTTCTTACTTCCAGTCTTCACTGTTTGCATGTCCCTGTCTTCCAAAGTCCTGTCTCGCTGCCTGTTAAATTCAAACACAAACAAAAAACCCAACCCACTGGAGTGCTGCAACGCTTCTCGTTTCTGACAAACAAGAACGGCGCATTTGAAAACACTGAATAATCTGGGCTAGTTTTAGCTAGTTCTGGCACTCGATTTAGAAGCTGCTTTGCAGAGCCATCACGTTGTCTGCGAGTGATCTTTGTTCCAAGAAGTGCTCCAGGACCCCGTTGTGCAAGGCGTGTTCTCAGGTTAGATTGCAAGCATGACAGCACTTTGCATGAAGCTATTACAAACAGAAAAGAGTTTGCTCATAATCCTTTAAAGCAAACTTGACATACTTTCTATGTGAATTAAGAACCTGTTTACCTAATTTAGGGGGTTTATCTTGTGTTGGGCATTTAAATATTTCCCTATTGTTCCTGCCCCACGACTGGATAATTTGTGGCAAATCATCCCAGGAAAAATACGTTTTGTCAGTTTGGTGTTTGTCAGTGGGCGTAAATCAGCAATTGAGAGAACAAAAACAATACTGAGTTACTGAAGTAACCATGCCAGACACTTCGCAGATTGATCATCCTACTGGGAACCCTTGCATGTCAAAAACATGCATTGAAATCTGGACAACTTAAACTAAATGTAATGATACTGAAGCTACTCATAAATAGGAGGAAGAAAGAATAATTCACCATGTCAGCATTGGCTACAGTTTGAAAGGGGGGGTGAGGTCCTTCCTCCGCACACATCGGGAAGTGTGGAGCAAAACTTTCACATACAGCCCTCTCCTTTTCTTTTCCTTTCCTTTTTTTTTTCTTTTTTAATAGCTTCATGTAGTTTTACACTTTCACAGGCACATGGTTTATATTTCAGGACTGACTTTCTTTCCTTAAACAGAACCTTTGAATTATGGGTAGTTGCCCACATAAAATTTTGACTTCTGACATTTAACTCGGTTTTACTATTAGTGTTTTCAGTTTTGCTGTTATGAATGAGCAAGTTCCTTCTTCCTCTCCCTCCCTCCCTCCCTTCTCAACATGAAATGCAAGTTTGAAACAAAGCTTATTATGGGCTCCTAGTACATTTTTTTTTTTGTAGAAGGCTTCTGAAAACCAGTCTATTTTCACTTGAAATTAGTATTGGATTGCACTAATTGAAATGTGTGATATCTTACATAGATTTATATGTAGTTTTGTAAGATTTCAAAATTACTGGTGAGCTTTACCTGGTGAGTGTTTAAAGTTTTCTGTGTATTTTAAGGTACAACTTGCTTCATCAGTGGCTTGTGTATCCTATACCAAAGGAGTAGAATTGTAGTCTTCTTAGCTACTGGCTGTTAAGTACTTGTATTTACTTTATTTTCTTAACGTATCTTCAAGTAGTGAAGCAGTAAAGAGTGGTGCATATATAGAAAGTGATGATCAATTTCTGAAATTCTTTCTTTGTGTTGTGAAAGAAAAAGGCATGCAGTTAACTTGTAAACCCGGAGACTGTAATAAGCGTAGCACACAGAACATGCACTTCCACAGGGTGAAATATGAGATTAAAACCCTGAAGTTGGGGGAAAAATAAAGAGGATGCAACCAAAGTGGTACATGATTTTTTATTTTTTATTTTTTTTAAACTAAATGAAAGTTACATGAGGATGGAGGCAGACACAATTCTCCTTTTTTTTCTTTTCTTGCTCCATTAGTTGTTATTAATAGTTCTGGAATGAGCTATTAATTTATAAAAATCTACAAGCCCTCTCTCCCATGAGGGAAGCATCAGCATTTTAAGGAGTAATTAAATAACCCATCGCTTGAATTGGGTGTATGGTTTTTCAGTTTTTGTCTGTTGGCCCTTTGCCCAGCCACTGGCTATCCTTCAAGAGAAGAGTGTTGGATGCATACCATAGCAAGCAAATTTGGACAATATTGGCGTTAGATAGAAGCCATCTGATAACATGCAGCAGATAAAAGGTTGCTAAGGGAACAAGAAAATGAGGGTTTACAGAGAATTCCCTTAGGAATGTCGCATTGGTACTACTTTTTGTTCAACTGACAGAAAAGCTACAGCTTGACAAGTTAACGCTACAGGATAAATCCCCTATAAAGGCTGTGCCGTGATTGATGGTAAAGGTGGTTAGTTAACGTAATAAGAAGTGTCTGAAACATCAAACGCTGGAACTAAATACTTGACTGGGGTAGGAGGCTGATGGTGCTTTCCTTTTTGTAATTGCAGGTGTAGTTGCAATATCAGGCAGCGAAACAGAGGACGATGACACTATGGATGTCCCACTGGATCTTTCCTCATCTGCTGGCTCAGGCAAACGTAGGAGACGTGGCAACCTGCCCAAGGAGTCTGTCCAGATTCTTCGGGACTGGCTATATGAGCACCGATACAATGCTTATCCTTCAGAGCAAGAAAAAGTGCTGTTATCCCGGCAAACACACCTTTCCACACTACAGGTATTCAAATAAAGCAGTCCTTTTTGCTTTGTTTAAAGGAACTGTTTTCTTCTTAATTTACCTGTTGTCTAGTCAGTGATGTAAGTATTTATACTCTGTGATGTTTCCTTTTTTTTTTTTTTTTAATAAGTACTCGCTCTTTTCCTGACAGTTGTAAGGAGAAATCCAGATGAATTGTGTGTTACGGTGATCTTTGTTTACTGGGAATAAAATTAGTTCTTTGGGAGAACAGACAGTCATGAATTCAAACATGAATGCTAATTTTCGCAAAATTGGGGCCAAAAAGACATAAAGTGTCTGTATAAGGTAATTTATTGTGAGAAGAAGGGATTAGTTTGTCAACAGAGGTTTTATGGTGATCGATGCACAGCTGAGTATATAACTCCTTGCTTCTAAAACTGCAACTTGAGGCTCATTCCTGTAGAACAAGAATATTTATAATTATGTGCATGACGACTTCCAGTAAGATCAGTGGAACAACCTGTATGGATAGAGCTACTCAAGTGCATTAGCATGGGTGCGATCAGGCTTTTATGTGGTTGGTTTTGGATTCTCACCTTGAGGCTATACCGCTGGCAACTGTGAGGTCCCCTGGATGCAACATACTTGTCTTTCATGATCCCCTTTAGTAGAAGTGCTGTGAGCAATTGCCACTTTCCACCTCGTGAGAAGGTAGTTGTAGGAAGACTTCTGCAAGCCCTGGTTTGGCGTGACGCTAAATATAGAGTGCTTGTGTTGGCTTCTGGGCTTTATTTTTTCCAGATTAGTTCGTTAGTACAAATTCCGTAATTGGCTGTGAAGTTAAATTTCCTTTGTGTAACATCATAAAGAAAACCTTCATGTAGTAAACACAAAAAAGACGTTAAACTATAAACTATCCTGTATCGCCCAGGAAACTGGTTTGATATTTAAACAAGGACAAACTTAAATGAGGTAATTCATGTTATGTCTGTCGACACAGTCAGTTGAACAAGGAAAATCAGTAACTATTTGTGGGAGGAGTGGCCCTCTTCAGAGAGAAAAGGTTTTCCTGTTGTTAATTAACCTAAGCACAGGGAACAATGGCTAATAGATTAATGTGTGTGCACAGAGTTAAAAGGTAAACCTCTGGGCTGAGGCTGGCCGTCTTCAGATGTCCTGGGGCTTTCCGCAGAAGGAGCTGGGGAGCTGGGGGTAGAGCGGGGACAAGGGAAAGGCCTTAGCCAGGCGTGTCAGAGCTTGTCCCATGGCCTCCTTTGTTCTGCGGTTGAGGAAACTGCTCAAACTGCTGGGAGGGAGTCATTAATCTAACCCAACGACTGTAGTGGCACATAGTTGGAAGTGAATGAAGGTAGAAATTAAGATGTCCTTGTATTCCCAGGTCTGCAACTGGTTTATCAATGCACGCCGCAGGCTCCTACCTGACATGCTGAGGAAGGATGGCAAAGACCCAAACCAGTTCACCATCTCGCGGCGAGGGACCAAGCTTCCTGAGGGCGGCCTGGTGGAGTCCTCCATGAGCACAAAGACCTTCATTCCCCTGCTGGAGGAGAGCGCCTTCCTCCCTGCCGCCGCCGCGCTCAGCAAGACTGTGTCCTCCTCCAAGCCTGCGTCCCCGGGTTCGGTCCTGGCTCGGCCCTCGGTGATTTGCCACACCACTGTGACTGCGTTGAAAGATGCCCCTTTCCATTTCTGCCAGCCAGCTGACGTAGGCCAGACCACGGACCTGCAGCAACCCCCAGCCAACGCCTTCACAGACAGCTCCCTCTCCTACCATGAGGATGCCTCTAAACTGGGACCTGGTGCGAACGCGCAAAGTGGGCTCTTTAACACTCCTCCTCCAACCCCACCAGACCTTAACCAGGATTTCAGTGGATTCCAGCTACTGGTGGATGTTGCACTCAAAAGGGCGGCAGAGATGGAGTTGCAGGCAAAACTTATGGCCTAAATCCCCTTCCTTCTCTTTCCCCATCTTTTTTTTTTTTTTTTTTTTCCAGGCAGGGATCTAACAGCTGTGTGGTTATTGCCATCCACACAATATCAAGAGACATAACTGCATTATTATTATTTTTTTTATTAATCTTATTTGCACAAGGGATTGCTGAAATGAAGCTTCCTGTCACTGAGATCGTCTTCAGTGGAATATGGTCATTCCAAGAATTACAAACTTAAAGCTACTGTAGAAAGAAAGGATTGTGTGTGTTTTTTTTTAATATTTCCTTTGTAGGTTTTTCATAATGTGAGATGGTTCCCAAGATCATGTGATTTGTTTTTGTTTCTTTCAGACTGTGCAATATCTAGTAATGATATAGAGTCTTCTTACCATTCCCATGCGGAACAGAATATACCGACACGCTGTCTAAAGTAAATTTTCAATTTTTTTTAACAATACGAACTTTGGATGATTATGCTTTTTTTCCCATAATGTAATAAAATATTTTCTTTAAAAACGGATGCACACGGAGTATTTTGTTGAACACAAGCTTCGTAGAAAACACAGCTTTCCTCTTGAAATAAATGGAAGTGAGAAATATTTTTGACCTCATACTGGCTTTGTTTGGTTTAGAGAATTACACTAGCAGTTTCTGTTAACCAGATGTTCAAAGGAATGTTGAAAAGTGGGCTCAAAGTACCTGACAGTGTTCTGCTGTGTTGACCTTTCTAATGGGGCCAAAGGGAGCTGTGTAGTCAACTAGCATTAAATTTCAGGGGGATGTCTTAGGCTCCTCTAAGAGTTTGAGCTTTTTAGCTCCTAGAAATACCTGGGTGATGTGACAGCTCATGGCGACATACTCCTGAGGATGAAATAAGGAGGCCAGGAAAAGGCTCGGGGTCTTTGCGATACAGCTTCTAGGCTTCAATGATGACAAATTTTGAGGGGGGCAAGAGGGGAGGTGTTACATTTCCTTTTCTTGGACTATCAGTGGCAAGATTTCGACTTTAGTAAATAGGAAAGGGTGAATATTAGGCTGAAATCTGTGTTCTGCCAGCCAGGTCCTTGAGATACTTAAAACACCAAACAAGTAGGTGACAAAGATTTAGAAGGGACCCCTGCTATATGTAGGTGTATTCTGGCCAATGGATTCCAAGTTACTTTTCAGAAAAGGACTGTAGCTACTGAAAAATGTGAAGGCTTGCAGCTGGCATTTCAGCTTTCCTGAATAGCAGTTACCCACCCTCATCCTTCTAACAGCAGTGAAGTGAGATGTCTAGGGAGAAAAATCGGTTCCTGCTAATCCTTAAAAACAAGCCAGTTGTCTGCCTGGGTGACTGGGGGAGGGTTTTGTAAAGCAGGAGAGCTGGCAAATGTGGGGATATTTTTATGAGTAGAAGACTGCAGTTTGTGTATATTGTGATGTATGCCTTCTGTTTGTTTTTGCTGTGGCCTTTATTGTGTTTGATGGCAGAAAACTTTGTTCTCTAGAGTACTGTTTGGAGTTTTACTCAATTTATTCCTTCCTTAAAGCTTCAGTTTATTTATTTTTCAAAAAACAAATCTGGTTTATTCACATTTGCACCAGCTTTAGTAACAACACAGGGTTGTCCTCATAAACTATGAATATAGAATCAGGTTCTGAATTTAAAAAAAAAACAAACACTATTGAAATAAAGCTAGAAAAAATAGTTCTGAGCAGAGCCAGATATGGCTGTATACTTCGTCTTAAAGGTGAAGCGTGTGAATCCAGAAAGAGACAAGTCCCCTCCCTTTGACTAGACATAATGTGCTTCTAGACTACTTTTTTTGGAATACCTAGGCACATTTTTTAATATATATATTAATCAGAGTAGGCTTTTGTGCAACTATGGGGTCAGTGTTGAGGGAGAAGTGGGGGAAGTTGAAGCAATCCTTTTGCAGTACAGATGTTTGCTCTCAAAGGGTGCTAGACACCCAAAAATGGAGCATCATCTTTGGTAAAGGTTTGTCAGATGTTTTCTTGTCCACATGCAACGAAGAATTTATTGCAACACTCTATGCCCATGCCTCAGGCACTGGCTAAGAAAAAACAACCTCAAGCAAATATTTTTGCCTTGTGGGTTCTTTTTTTTTTTTTTTCTTCTTTCTGGGTTGTTTGTTGTTGTTGTTCAAAAGCAGGTTGCCAGTGTGCTGAGGGGTAAAAATGGGGGACCAGATCATCAAAGGGCATTCTGAGAGATAATTATTCTTTACAATGGCATTTGAAATAAATAAAAAAATAAGTGTTTTTTTTTTTTTTGGGGGGGGGGGGGAAGGGAATTTGCTTTTTGACCTGACCAGTTCTGTAGCTCCACCAGAACAGCTGCAAAAATGGAAATAGGATGAGGAAGAAAACCTTGCCATTCAAGTTTTTCATTGAAAGTAGTAAGCCTGTGGTCACTGCTGTTACCGCTGCTGTTATCTCGTTCGCCATTCTCCCACACAAAGTGACGTTAGCGTAACAGAACCGAAGTCCTCCCCCTCCTATGAATGCTGTATTTCCATTTTGCTGACACTTTTCCAGGGGATTTCACTTGTGACCAGTTTTGCTTTAGGCCATTTTTATTATTATTATTATTATTTTAAAGTTACTTCTTGTGTTAAGGCTACATCTAGGAGTTCAGCTGTATGTAGTCATAAGCCAAACCCCTTTGGCACCTGGCACACAGTGAAATGGCTTTTCTCTACCCTCAGGTGTTATTTAACTTGGAGGAAGAAAATGACTCATACTGAGTACCCACTAAAAGAATATCAGAAGGCAGTTTCTGCTTTCCTGTAATCTAGCACTGATAGTTTTGGTTCAGGCTATTGAAGTTTGCCGGAATCTATTCTTTCAGAGCTGCAACTTGAAGTTAGCTCCAGATAAAAATTATCGAAAGTAGATTTCGGACATCAGGCGGAGCTGGAATCCAGAATGAGCAGGAGTCCCAACAGCTAACAAATCCAAGGCTGCCTGTGACAGCAGTGCCGTGCTGTGCTGGGGAGCATGTGGCCGGGAAGAGCCTGAGTGATCTAGGAGGTATGACAGATCTCCGCCAGCCGAGACAGCTCGCACGCAGGCTTAGTCAACCTTGTTTTCCTGGCTTTTGCGTCTTGTAAACACCACTTGGCAGCTGTGTGTGATAAATCCCTGCTTGAAGTGAAGATGATTACTATCAGGAGGGGATCTTGGGGCCAGCATTTCCCCATGTGTGCGTGCAGGGGGGGAGGCACCTCGTGGGATGGCGGGGCGGGGGCTGCAGCATTGCACACACATCTCCTGGCTTCTGTCATGAACTCAACGTGTGTGTCCATAAAACCCTCAAAGAGCTGCAGCTGGCCCTGTGTACTTGGGAAGGAAAGATCTCAGGGGTACGGGTGCTAAGCTCAGCAGGAAAGGAGTGGCAGAAGAAAGTACGTAGAAGCTGGGGATGTGGCTGGCTTGGTGAAATAGCTGTGTGGGGGGGATGGTGGGGGACGACGATCGTGGTTTCCCTTTGGAAGAGGAAGAAAGTGAAACCCAGCCTCCTGGAGCCCCCCGCCAGCCCTCAGCTCCCAGCCAACAGCACTGAGGCCGCACTGTGCATCCGTCAAGGTGTGTTTTCACCAGACATTTTTCTTGTTCACACTTGAGAGCTGTTCCTGTAGTATTTCCTAGCTCTTTTAAAGTTCGTTCTTGTTTTTTTTTTTTTTTTTTTTTTTTTCCTTCTTCCTCCTCTTGGTGTATTGCAGTTGTCAACTTTCCCCGTGGCTTTTGCCAAGTAGGGATTATTGGCACAAACACAGCGCGTGTTTGCTTCTCAGGACATGACTTGTTTAAGTCTCCTGTTCAGTGACTGCCTGAGCTGTTACGTCCCTGTCCCATTTCCCTAGGTTAGCAGGCTCTTCTCCATCAGCTCCGGTGTCTGGACTAAGGGGAAAGAGCGTAGACGAGCCACTCTCTCTAGCAAAACGTCACTTAAAGCTGTCGCTGTTCCAGACGTGGTAATTGCATCCACGTGTGCTGTGTGCCATTCACTGTCTGCTCTGGTCTCTGTCATGACAACGAGTGCCTGGAGATCTGTGAACACAGAAAAGCAAAAAAAGTCATTATGACTGCACTACCAAGCCAGCGCTCTGACTGCCTTCTCCATCCAAGGTTTGCACCCGTGGCTGCTGACAGCACAAAGCTGTAGCATTCAGCAATTTTGCTCACCTCTCCCTCTGAAACTGCAGCTTCACTTGGCTTCCAGCTCACCTTTACAAAGCTTTCTGAAGGCTTTGGCATCGGGACTACCCCTGGCAAGTGTCACCAGGCTGGCCGTGCCAGCTTGCAGGCTGGGGTAGGCACCAACAGCAGAACTGCCGTGTGGCCCCTCTACCTAACATGCACCAGCTGCCAGGGCTGGTGCAGGCCTGAGTAGGCCACAGCTGTCTCCCAGCTCCTCACTGCACCACAGGAGAGCAGGGTTTTGGTCAGATTTCGTGTATTTCCACTGACAGACTTGTTAGTGTTGCCCTTTCAGCTACTTGCACCAATGTGTAAGGAACCTGTAGACGTGCGTGCAGGTAGCAGCGCTTTGAAACCGTGACTTAACTGGGTGCAAAACTGGGCTGACCGCGAGCAGCTGGCAGCTGCCTGTCCCCATCAGTGCTCGGACAACTTCTCCAAGACCACAGACCGGGGCTGTGGCTGTTTCCTCTCACTGCAGCCAGCCCTGGGCAGTGAGCCCTGCCGGTAGGTGTGTGGCAGTGTGAGCCTCTTGCAGCAAGGAACTTTATGAACCCTGCACGTGGTGTTTGTTGTGAGCCTTTTGTCAAATCGTTCGGCTGACGATGAAGAGAACTGAGCTGACGGTGGCAAGAGCTGTTCAGGCTGCTGCTGTGGGTTTTGCAGCAGGTACCCATGTTTCCGTGGCTTCTCTGAGACTCTGCATCGCTGCCATAGAGCTGGGGAAATGCTGCCCAGGCAGAGGTTCCTGGAGCTCCTCCATCAGTGACATACAAAATCATATTTATATGATCTGAAGAGAAACCAAAGCATTTCATGGACTGGAAAAGCTCAGCTACTTTTGGAGAGTGTTAATCTTTATCAATAGTAAGGAAATAATTCCCAATTAATTCCTCAAGCGTGCTCCTGCTTCCGCCACTACAAATGAACAAGTAGGGCCAGAGAGACTTATCCTTGTCCTATCTAGTTGCAGCGTAAAAATGAGTAGTTTTCCCTACTGCAACTTTGCCTCTAGTGTTCTAGGTCTTTTGCAGGAGCAAAATTAATTTCTGTTTATTGGTGAACACATTTTAGTGTTTGGCTAGGGGCTTTCAGCCTCTTCATCTCTCTTCTAGAAGCTGCTGCTGGAAAAGACATTCTCGAACATAAATTGCCACCAGCTTATAGATTTTACTAGAACTACTTTTTACTTTAAAAAAAAAATAATAAAAAAAAATCACTCGACTGATTGTGGGAAGCACATGATGGCCTCCAGCTTGCTTTTGTGCGTAACTTGCCTTGGAAGAAGTTCTGGACAGCAGACACATAACTGATGGTAAGGATCACAACAGTTTTGCAATTTGACTGAGTAAGCATTCAGCTGTTTTGCCAGAGCCTGTAATTTCACTTCCTCTTCTAGCCTCGATGTTCTGATTGCCTGACCTCGTGCTGAATGTCTTATTTTGTTTTCTTTTGTACGTCTAGTATCATTCCTTGTTTGAACTCTCCCTCTATCGTCTCTATCCGTTTGACTTGACAGTGCTTACATAATGCTATGCATAGCCCATTTAAGTAGGTTAGAGATTATTTTGACTAGTTTTGTACTGCCTGGAAAGTCATCTCATCCTTGCTAGTCCACTAAACTAACCACAACAAATCTGGCTCTGATGCAAACGAATCAACTTCTGTTCATGAGAGAATGCACATCTTCCCTGTGTAGTCTGGATTTTTTTTTTTTTTCTAGCTTCTGCTTTCTGTGCCGTGGCAGACATAAGCCTAAAAGAAGAGCAATTAGTAATAAAATCCATCGTGTGTTTTTAAGAACCGAGAAGCTTCCCCAGGTGGACTTCCCAGCAGGTGAGGTATGAAGCAGACCTTCCTCTGCCAACCTTAGCTAAAGGTTAGTTCAGGTTATCGTATTAAATGCTACCTAGGCGGTTGCTGCTGTAACTCATTCTTCATGTTCAATTCAGCTGGCTTGTGCTCAGCCAAGGTATTTTCAGTGATATGCTGCCAACTTTCTACAAAGGCTTCCTCAAAAGTTTTTCTCCCTTAGCTGGTGATACATGGGAAAACCTCCTGTAAATATCTCCTCATAGTTCAGAGGTTTACATCTGCAAAGCACATACTGTGTGGTAACGCTACCAGTCCCTCCACCTGGACCCCCTTGCTCCTGCACAAGCAGCTTCAGCCAACTTCATCTCCTTGCCTGGTCAGTAAATTAATAGATATGTGCTGAATCTGCGAGACATCTGGTTTTACATCTCACCTACTTTGCTCATGGGGGCAAGAGGGAAGGTCCTGGCCACCCTCTGAAGGGAGGGTGGCACTCCCTACTATCTTTTGGACCCCAGGAGGAGGTAATAGGGACACAGGTCTCTCAGTGGGACAGTTCCCACTTGCTCCTTAACCTGGCTGGGAACCTGGGGGCAGCAGGAGCGGTGTGGGTCCCCTGGTCAGCAAGCAGTTTCTCGAGCTCCCTCTAATTGAAACAAGCAGCATCCATGTGGGCTGGGGTTGTGCGTGCATCATTTTCTTTCCTATTTACACCCGTAAGCAGCAGGTATTTCCGCTCTGAGAAATTTCCTTCCAAGCGGGGTGATTCAGAAAGCTCAGGTTTCCTCCCACGGGGTCGAGCGAGCGAGGCGGGCAGCACGGATCAGCTGATGCCCGCGTTAGTCAGACTTTCTGCATCTGCCTCAAAAAATGACTTGCTGGCAGCTCTGCTGAGGCAGGAAACGTGACCCCGCTGGCCGCTTTGTTGTGCTTGCTGAACCTGGAGGGAACTTGCTTTCAGCCTCTCTGTTCCCCTGCAGATTTGCTTTCCACCCTCGCCTTGCCCCAGCCCTCCTTCACATGCTCCTGGCTGGGCATTGCCTGCAAGGCACGGGGAGAGCTGCAGCCCCGGTGCATCGCTTGTGCAAGGATGAGGCAGAGCTCGCTGTGCCTCCCTCCCTGCGGGATGCGCTTCCTCCCAAGGAAATCCCCCACTGCGAGGCAAGCCCTCGGAAAGAAGCAAACGTTTCAGTTAGGGATAAGGAGAAGAAAAACACAGTCCTTCCCACTCCTCGGCTCTGTGGTTTGTCTGAGCTCACTTCCTTGGAATACATCAGGGTTTGATCTGTAAAAAGAGATATCTAAAAACGTGTAAAATCTTAACTGTTCCGGTGATAGCAGCGTAATCTGCCTTTGATCACGTAAATTGTCAAAGCACAGCTCTATCTGCTGCCCAGGGACTGCAGGAAATGCACAGGCACTTACGCAAATGCATAGAGAAGGGGATGCTTTGCAGGGCTGGTGGGCTGGGGGGGAGATGGCTCTTGCTGCAGCTTTTGGTTCGTGGATCATGGCTGGAAGGTTTGGCAAACCTGGCTCTCCCATGTCACTGTTCTGCAAGTTCCCAGGGCTCCTGTTCCTGCTGTGACTGTGTCTGCGAACTGCTCACAGCCCGGTTGTGCAATCCTTGGGTGCTGGGAGGTTTCCATAGCTCTTTTCATGAACACTGGTGGCATTTACCAGCAGAGTCAGCAAGCTGGGTTCTTTGGCTGTGTTTTTTCTCCAAATAGCCACAGGGACTGCAGTGTTCATGTTTTGCCTCTAAATCCCCATGACTTTGGCCAGTTAAGGGATATTTGCACATGGGTGGGTGAATCTGACAGCAAGAGACAAAACAATTTCTTTGAGAACCTTGAGGGGAGCCAAGGCTGCGCCAGAGCCTGACCAGGGCAGGAGGCAGCAGCAGCACAGCGGGGCACAACCCGCAGCTGGGGAGCTGTCAGGCAGGACTTAAACTCCGTGCAAAATGGGAATTTTCCTCTTTCCCAGATTTGCAAAAGATGTTGCAAACCCTCGTGAGAGACAGTTTCGGTATAGCATAGGAGTGCATCCATCACTGCGTTCACAACAACCGCACTTCGTAGCACTTAAACCAGATCCTTTCCCTCTCCTTTATTATGTTTGGTGCACAAGATGAGTGACAAGACACTGGATTCTGGTACTTCACCTGGCTTGCTTTAATTTGCACGTTGAAGGACCTGCAGAAAGCTGTCAAGAGAGCAGGATGAGCCCTCCATTACTTGGTTACACCAACAAGACTCCTCTGGCAGCTGTGCCATGCTATGCCTGAGGATGCAACCTGCTTTTAGGGCAGGCTCCATCATTTTTCCTAGGCTGTGAGTGTTGCACAGGTGCAGAACAGCTTGCAGAGGAATGTGGGGCAGCACTACCGAAACTGGGTGCAAGTTTGTTGTGCTGGCTTTGTTTGTTTTTTTCACCTCAGCGATAATTCTTAACCAGCGTGCAATCTCTGTTCTATGTACTTTACAACTCCTCGTGATTTACTGTGATAATCGAGAACTTAAAACAGAAGCCCGGCCCTGAACCTTTTCACTACAAGGAAAACAAGACCTTTGCACTGTCGGCTGAGCTCAGAGCCTCCATCCATGGCTCAGCCTCTTCTCAGGTGCAAAGAGCCCCAAAGTCCACGGAAATCAAAGTCATGCTGATGGCAGAGTGTTTTTCACTGAAGTAGGCGGAGACCGAGCGCTTTACTATGACACGAGATCTCTCCTGTCGGCCTGCTTGTAAAAAAAAAAAGAGAAGAGAAGGCACCCAACTGGTGGAAACAAGAGTATAAATGCCAGGATCACCAACAACATGCTGCCCATGGCTCAAAGTACAATCCGTGATGGGTAGGTGCTGAAACATTAACCAGACCTTGGGAAAGCGTCTGTAGTTGCCGCTTCGTGTCCACAGCAGCCCTCTGGCAAGCCGGGAGCAAGGGCTGTGCTGTTGCTGTGCCGGGAGAAAGGGCACGGCGGTGTTTGCGCAGCGCAGCTGGACCCACCGGCGATGGCCCCACAGGGTGTGCATGTGTGGGGTGGTGTCAGGGGCTGTAGTGAAAAGTTACGAGATTTTTCCAGAGGGAGCCAGCACCCTGAGCCTCCCCAGATGAGCTGCAGGTTGTGGGAAGCATGAATAGTTTACGAAATTGAAGGCTGCAATGGCCAAGGGAGAAGGGGGATACTGGGGATGCTTTTGGGCTCACACCTTGGAAGGTCTGGATCTGGGTGGTGGTTTTAGTATTTATATTCTGCATTTATTTATTTTTGCCGCTGGTGAGCTGTGCTGGCAATGAAGTGAGGAGGCACAACAAGCCAGCAGCCGTTCTCGACTGCGCAAGCATTGTAATTGCTGCTCCCTGAACTCATCTGACACCAGGTACGGGCAAACATCCCTCGCTGCCCGGATGGGTGACAGTACATAAATCTTGGGAGCACTCTTGGGAATAATGAGCCTTTTCCAACTCTGCCTTTGAAGTCCGAAGAAGTTGTGTGTGCTTGATTGATAGACGGTGGCCCGGCGCGGCCCGGCTGTGCGTGGTGGTGCAGCACAGCTCCCAGGGCCTTGTCCTCACCCAGAGGAGGGGACAGCCAAGCTCGACACTCTCAGCTGTAGAAGCTGTCACCTCCTTCCCGAACGTGATACCGCCAGCAGGGAGCTGGCCTGCAGTGTTTTCTGAAGCTTGGTGCTGGGCCAAAAGCCATTCTGCAGTGCCCGCCCCTGCCATATAGGTGTGTAATATTAACTCACCTGGTTTCCGCTGCGGGCTCCTCCACAGCTGCTAACGTATCTCCACGTGTTATCAGTACGTCTCTGCTACAGACTTCCTCAGTCTGGGTTTAAGGGACAACATGTTCCTGCTCGGGAGAAGCAAGGGGATGTCCTGCCCTGCTCGTGCTGAATCACTCTTACCTGGCAAGGGCTGGCAGAACGGCGAGGCCATGTTTTATTGTAGTGTACTACAGCTGCAGAAAAAGTGTTGGATTTGGGGTTTTTATCGGACGACTATTTCCTGATCAGGTTGATGAAGTCTTTAGGTGGAAGACTTTGCCTTCACATCTCTTTGTCAAACAATCGCTCTCCGAGTAGTGATAAAAGAACAAACATGCTCAATTACGACGCTTTAAATCATACAAGCCATTTCCAAAGGCAAATAACAAGATCACAGCAGGTGAGTTTTCTTTTAGCAAACACCACGAGACACAAAACATCAACATTCACACGGTGTTCAGCCCACCACAATGCAGCCTCTCCAGCTGGGTCTTTGGAGGCGCACTAGTAGGAATATTAAACCCCACTGAATACCTTCTTATGATATTCATAATTTAACCCCAACCGTGCACGTGTGTGACCAATACCGTGGACTGTGACTGTGGGGCACCAGAGCCAACCCCCCAGTGATGCTGAGGACTGTGCCACAACTCCTGCTCAGCCCCTGCTCCACACACAATGCTTGCGCCGTGGTGGCTGGAGCCCTCTTAGGTGCTGTCAATATTCATCAGAAGCAACTTCTTAGAAGGAGCAATGTGGGAATAAGTGTGTTACTGTGTGAGCTGTCAGCAGATGTGCAAAGGACTTTTTGTATTGAAAAGGAAAAGAAAAAAAAAAAAAAGCATTAAAAATACCATTGCCATGTTGCCCTCTGGGTTTACACAAATGTGGCACAGAGAAGAATTAGGCTTTTGCAGTTTCATGTTTCCTTGACCTTTTGAGAGAGGAATTAAAAATCAGATCCAACTTCTGCTCCCAGTTACAATGCTGAAAGTCCAGAGCAAATATAATGTACTGGCCCCTGAGGTGTGGGAGCAGAATTTCATCTTGCCTTCTGAAAAACCTGAGAGAGAGCTGAGGTATAAAGAGGCTCGAATAAAAGCTGGATCATCTGAGTGCTAAACCTCTCTCCCAGGTGGGTGCAATTACTGGTGTGTAAGCAGAT
Source organism: Anas acuta (assembly GCF_963932015.1). Lineage (NCBI taxonomy): Eukaryota > Metazoa > Chordata > Aves > Anseriformes > Anatidae > Anas > Anas acuta. Next base: position 106,175,471 of record NC_088980.1, read on the forward strand.
TCCTTCACCTGCTCTGGTGGGGTTTCTGACTTGGGATCAGTGCAAGGTAAGGAGAAAATACACGTCTCCTCCAGCATGATGTCTGCTCACAGTGTGACGAGGAGCGTGCCGTGGGAAGAAGCTCGCAGCCAGCAGCATCCCTGCTGTGACTCAGCTGCTGGAGCCCGGCGGTGCTGGCCGTGCCTGCTGCAGCAGCAGCAGAGAGGCAGGCAGAGCTGCTGTGCCAGCACCCGTGTCGCTTGACACTTAGAAAGCCCTCGGACCATTAACACTAAGCTCATGCGTGCTGCATGACATGAAAACATTTCCAGTTAAAGATCATTTCAGACTGTCATTATATTGACTTACGCAAATGTTGACAAACAAAATCTGCTTGGATTATGCTCTAACGACAAGCTCTGCGTGCTTCAACAGGTTTTCTTTGTTTTGGCTTGGTTTCTTGTATTTATTTTCAGCTGTTCACTGCTAAGATGTATTTTTGTTCTGAGAGGACAAATGCAGCGGGGGGTTGCTTCCTACCTGGAATCTCGACATTGCCTGGGAGAAGCTGGCTGCCACGAATCATCACGGCAAAATGCTGTACAGCACACACATAGCTTTCTTTTTTTTTTTTTTTTTTTTTTTTTTTTTCCCCTTTTGGAGACAAGCACGTGGCTATTAAACAAAGGACAAGAAGTGAGGGGAGTACACTGCAATTTGCTAATGTGTGGCTGGGTTCCCAGTTCCCTGTGCATTCCTGCAGCCAGACTGCAGTCGTCATGATGCTATTGCCAGGAAAGATGTAAACAAAAGGAAACTCTCTCTGTCAGTTGAAGCATTAGGTTAATCATGCAAAACAATACTTTGTAGTCATTGAGGTCGAGCCATATGCTCCCTAGTTATCATAGATGTTATTCGCTTTATACAGATATACTGCTTCATTGGCATAAAGGACCGGTTTTTACATCTCTTTAAATCACAGCAGTATTTACTATGTGGAGAGTCAGGGCACTGAGCAAAGCCATTGGACCCTGTCATGTAGGACTGTGACTTAAAATTCAGGTGCTTTAGGCACAGCTCTTTTGGGATCACTTGGAGATTGGCAGAGAAACATTTTTCTGTTGAAGTAGTTAAACGATCATCTTTATGCCTCAGTCAAATTTCACAACTGGAAATTATTCTGGGGTGAAGTCTCCTTTTTTTTTTTTTCCTGACACTGCAATCACAACTGCGAAACTTCACTTAAAATCAAAGGCCGGTGTTTATTCTGGGTTAAAACAGCTGCTAGCGAGATGGGAACAAGACTCAGACTCTTCTTTCCCACCATGAGGGCTTACACAAGAGCAGTGACAGCCATGAACTGACCTGGAACTTTTAACTCAGATTATTTGTGTTAAACCTGTGCCATGTCCTCCTCTAATTGGTGTCTTTTCAGCTGTGTGTGATGGAGTCCTGCCCTGTGCAAGCCCTGGTGTTGTCCAGGGACTTGCATCTCCTTGTGTCTTCAGCTGGGGTTTAGAGAGCTGCTTGGGAGCATGATGTTGCCCCAACATGTTTGAGGCTTGCAAATTGCATGGTGTACATAGTAGTCGTGGTGGTACTGATGCCCTGGGAAGGGATGTCAGATACTCAGAAACTATTTAATGAAATTTTGCTCCACGACGGGAAGGAATTTCCCCTTCAGCTGTTGCTACAGACTGTAACGGCAAATGCTTTTTTCACAGATTGAATTATTGCAGTTTTAATGATGGTGTCCACCCTCTTCTGCCCCATCCTTCTTCTTTCCACTTTCTCCTCCCCTAGGGCCAATGGTGGGACTCCCTGCTGCAGCTCTCAGTGCTGCAGCCTGTGTTGTCCGTGCTTGTTTTGCCCCAGTAGCAAGGCTGAATGCCATGGCAGTTTTGCTGTATCGCCTGTGAACTGCCTGGACAGCGTCAATCTTTTACCTTTCGCTGTCAGTTGTGTAGAGAGACGAGGAATGACACACACGTAGGTACATCGGGTATCTCCATCTCCCCTTAGGGCTAGGGTAGATGTGATTTGCCAGACCTAGCTACAAATTGAAGAAGTCTCAGTATTTTATTTTATTTTTTCCATGTGATAGGAAAGTTTTCTTCCTAAGACCAGCAAAACAACTGGAGCACCCTGACTTATTACCATGAACACTTATTTCACCACCTTCCCCCACCCAAAAAAAAAAAAAAAAAAAAGAAAAGAAAGAAAAAAGGACATGCTAGAGGATGACAAATAGCACAGCCCAATTCATGCAATGCATTAACATCTCACCGCTACACACTTTCTGGAGCATACACAACAAAAGAAGGAATGATTACAGTTCTGGTTCAAGGACCACAGCAATCCAGCGCTGAACACGCACTTGTGAAGCAATTCCAGATTGCAATTTTGAGCACCGATAGCCAGTACAATAGGAAAAATAAGCCACGCTGTATTAAGGACATGCCTTTGATAATTCTCTCTTTATAGCTAAAAGCCAGGGATAGCTGGTAGGCTTGGCATCCCGCTGGGGAAATGGGATAGTTGCACAGGAAGGGGTTGCCTTTTGCCATTTCACATCTACGCTCCCAATTTCTAGCCTCCAGCCTGAACCCTGTGCCTCAGCACGCAGCTGTTTGCACAAGTGACTTATCGTGCCTCCGCGAGCTACCCGGCACCCAGAAAACATCCTTCTCACTGCTCTACTGCTTTAACTCCTTTCAAGGCCCATCCCTTTCTGCAAACCTTTGACAGCTTTAAAACGTCGCAGAGCAGCAGCTTCCTGGGGACGCTCTGGGGCTGGGCAACCTCTGGATTCTCCGTCGGCACTGAAGCGCTCCAGCATTTCTCCTCTTTGAATAGAGCTGGCAAAATCCGTAATTGCTTCCATTCTGCTTGGCTAGAAAAGAGAAAAAGCCAGGCACCCCACCACGGGGACTGCTCAACGCAGAGCAGATATGATGGAGGCCTCTGCACCAGGGCTCATCCACCAGAGGTGATGGCTGTGCTCAGGCTGTTTTTTTGTTTGCTTGTTTTCTTTCTCTGTTTTCTCTCTCTCTCTTTATATTTTTTCCCTTTCATGTGTTTTTTTCCTTCCCCTGGGTGGAGCAGCACCGGTGAGGTGATGACTTACCTGCCACAACTTGGGAGATAGCGATCTTGAACTGACAACGTTCACACAATGCCCCAGTAGAGCTTTTCTGGCTCTAATTTCTATGATTATGTTGTTACCGGATCAGTGAAGAGAACCATGAAAAACACAATTACCAGGAAGCCCTGCTCCTTTCCTTGTCTCTTTGTCTTGCTGCAGATTGGGCATGTGACTCACAGAGAAATAGAAGACCGGCTGTATTCGTTTGTATGACCCAAAAGGGTGCTGCCTGCTGATCAGACCCAAGCGTGGGAAAGCCTGGCCGCTGGCTGAAAAGGCCGCTCACGTCATGTTTTGCAGCTGGCAGTCAAACGCATCCTGGTGAATCAGGCGACAGCAGCTACCTTGCCTGCTACGACGGCAGCTGAGCAGGAGCAGAGGTGCTGCGAAAACCTCCCTCCTGCATCGGCAGCACAGGGAAGGGAGGAATGAAGGTTGTCAATGAGCTTGGTGCAGCAGGACGGCAATTTTTTGGGGGTCTTTGGCGTGGCACCAGACTAAAGGAAAAGGGGACAGGCAGGCTTTGACTGTGGGTGTTGGTGGCAGGCTTGCTCAGTGCAAGCCCCCTTGTGCATCATGGGCTGCTCGGGCAGACCCCGACCCTTCTGATGCACAGTGGGGAAGGAGAACCTCGTGGGCCGACTGCCACTCCAAGTATTATGAATTGCTATCAAAAAATATTGTCTGTCTCCAAGTTAGCACAGACTCAGCAGATTTGATGGGCAAGCATGCTCCGAAGGGATGGTTAAAATGTGTTATTTGCCTATTGCGTGCTGCAAAAATAAATATCCGAAGCATGAGAGAACAAACCTTGGCAAACAAAAGCGTCAACAAGCTGTGTTTGTGGGGGAAGGCTCATCATTTGGAGGGAACGTTGAGCTGGAAGGGAACACTGAGTATAAATAAGGATAAAGTTTACCTTAAGCAGGCATGAAAGGCAGGGCTATGAGCCACAGCTTGGACTTTGCCATTCTTCCGGTGAGACAAGGGTTTGTAACACCTCTGCTATCTCGTGCTCTCTGATGTGGCCTCACTGCAGAACGATACCAGCCACTGCAGGAAGGTTTTTAAACAATAAGACATTTTTAGTGGGGGCACCCCTAGTTTGTCAGTTTATGAGTGACCAGGGAAGCTGTGAATTCCCGCAGATGAAGGGATCCCACTGTCAGATCTCAGTAGTAAAATATGGTAAAACTTTTAGCTGAAGTTTTGCTGCCTCTAGATCACAAATCTTTTTGATCTCCCTGGGTCTCAAGAGTGGACAAATGGTACATGGTGGATCGCTGGCATGCTATTCGTACGGTTGTGAGGCATATAGACTGAAATATGTTAAAATGCCAGCATTTGCTGGTACAGCCGAGAGCAGTAACACCATCTGGAAACACTGCTACAGGATTTGGTGACTGTCGTTGTTACACCGACTGGGAAAAACCCAGCCAGAAGGCAGGGTGAAGGGAAGCCCAGCCACTTCTGCTCAGCACCTCAGAGATATTTCGGCCGTCCCTGGGGATGAGCACGGTGTGGCAAAACACTGAGTGGTGCAGAACTGCTCCAGGCCTTGTTGGCCACCGCCCGCCCAACATCCGCCATCCCTGGTGGGATTTGGCCAGTCCCTGTGCAGAAGTGCCTTCAGAGGTTTTCCTGAAGATCAGGGGTGGGATGACGGCGGTTTTTGGCCCATGAGGAGCCCTGTGCTGAGGGCACTGCCAGGGCCAGCAGCGCGGCTCTGCATCCAGGACCTGGCAGGATCAGTCTTGGGCTCTGAGCACTAAGAGCGAAACAGGCCCCTGGCTGGGCCTTTATCCTCAGCCACCTCAAGTGAAGCCTTTCGGCGGTTCCGGGCAAGTGAATTTGTATTGAAAACCCACAGCTCTTACAAGCAGTGCATTAATTATTTTATTAATTTGCTCTTTTTACATTATGGGAAACATTCATCTATTTACATTTTCCTGTCCACACACAAACTAGATAGATAATCCTATGAAAACCCAAATCATTAAGCCATAAAAACACTCTCCTCTGTCTAAAGGCTTTCAAATTTGTGTCTTTTGTTTCAAATCAAAAACATTTTTAAAATCACATTTGGGAATGCAGGTAGGCCAGTGATTTACATTCCAGTTACTTAAAATATGTATTTGACCTTTTTCCTTAAAAAAAAAAAAAAAATCAAAAAAAGAAACAACCCCCAAAAAAACAATAAATTCACAAAGATACAGTTCAAATTAAAATGATAGTGCACATCAAAGCGTTAAGGGAACACCAATAAATAAACTGAAATATATTACAAATAAATTATTTCTATTTACCTTTTCAAATATTAAAAATCTTTAATCCATTTCTTCATCTTTCTTTACAAAAAGATTATGAGAATTTCATGGAAACATCTGCAAAAAATATAATAAATACTTTTTTTTTTTTCTTTTTAACTTTTGAAGCAGGAGACAAAACCAACCTTTTCTAAAATTTCCCCGAGGAAAAAAAAAAAAAAGAAAAAAAAAAAGAAATACTTTAGTACGAAAGTGAAACAGAATATAGGCATTTTTAATATACACTGGGCAGGTTAGACTAAAAACAAATAGTTACAAAAACAGATGATACAGCAAATATACTATTTGTGTATTAGTACTGGTAAATGAGTCAAGTGGTTAACTTGTGGCATTCTAGGGGCAGAAGTATTATATTTTATATTTACCGGTCTTGGCTTTATTTTTAAAATTTTGCTAAAAAACTAAGCAAACATTGCAATTCTCTCTCCAGAGCCAAATGATCTAACAGGCATTCAGCTAAGAATATTTAAAATATATAAGAAAAATATTCTGTGATATACAAATACAATAATTCATAATATACAAGACTAGATAGTCTTCCCTTTTCTGCTTTTTTTAGGGGGGCACTTGCTAGATATAAATTTCTGTAGCCACTTGTCAACCAAAATCTTAACTCATCTTTCATAAAACATCCACAAAACTAAATAATCTGAAACACAGCTGTGAATGTGGACTCTCACCTGGATACAGCTTTGTATACCTCAGTACAAATGAGTTCCAAATAATTAATACTTAATATGACTATATGCTCAAAAGTGGCAGTTGGCACTAGTATATACTGCAAACACGGTGAAGTTTCGTTGCTGCTAAAAGTCAGATGAAGTGTTTCAAAACTAGCAAACACACGGGTATTCGAACGCTGAGAGGGTCAAACCTTTCAAAGCTCCTATAACACAAAGCACTCTAGGGTTACACTGGATTTCCGATTACTCTAGTTAAAAGTCTTTTATATATTAAATTATTAGCCCTTATCTTGTAAACCACAGCAGTAAGTATTTGTGCCCTGTTTATAAAGACATAGCTCAGATATCAATGGCTTTGAGAGGTAGCAAATTCTCTAGTGGTTTTAGTATGCTCTCGTGAAAATACTTGGTGCCAGAACCTATTACCTCTCCTATTTTCTTGAGTAAAATTAAATTAGCACCTGGCTATGATGTCGTAGGAAAAGAAGCTGTCTGGCATGACCTCGATGAATACTTTTAGCACGAGCTTCACTTTTCGATGACAATTTCCAATGCTCTGAAAACGCGAGCTGCAGGATTTCGCCAGCCCTGCAGTGGGAAGTCGCAGAGGCTGGGCCAGCTTTTAACAGCTAAGGGCACAGGAAGCCAGCGCTGGTTTGCTGCCCTCAGTGCACACCATGCCCCACCATGGGGCTGGCTGTCCCTAAGCCTGTCCCCAGCAGGAGCAGAAGGCCGCCTTCCTCCCAGGTGCCTCAGGTGATGGATGGGGACCACAGAGTGGTCCGGAGAGCACCACCCTGGGACTCCGGGCATAGCTGTGTTGGCCAAACCCGCTGTCCCCAGTTCTGCCGTACCCAGCAGGTGCCAGGGAGGCACGCGTGCGCACACCCACACCTTGTTGTCGTTGGCACATGGGGCACAGCTTTCCTCATGTTGGCACAAGAGCTTCCCGCGGCTGAGCGGGCAGAAGCCCCCAGCTCGGCTGGGGGGAGGCTGGGGGGCCAGAGAGCAGGGCCAACTGCTCCCGCTCCTCCCCAGCCCTATTGTCTGTGATTTACCCCCGGTATTAATGAGCTACTTGGGATGCATATTTTTCGTGATTGCAAAACAATGGCAGAAGCGGGGGTAGGAAAGCTTGTCGTGGAAAGAAATTAAGTTCATATTGATCCCGTAACTTGTGAAAAATACTTTATTGTTCTTGTTCAGATGGGTACTTTATACTATTAGGAGGAGACTGATTTAGAAACTTACTCCTAGATAACGGACCGTTTGGTGATAAGCAGTCTGCACGGTAGCATACAACCAGCTGTGGATAAAGCAAAGCCTCGCCTGGAGAAGCATCTCAGGCTCTGTGTACAACAATTCGCTTACAGGTGTTGGTGTGTGGCTGTGTGTACATGTGAGATCGGATAGTCCCACCAAGAGTAAGACATCAACAAAACCAAGCTTTTTTTTTTTTTGCCTTTTTTTTTTTTTTAACCAATATAATCCATACAATACAATACAAGAGGAATTGACAATACAGTACAATTTTAAAAACTCTTAATACTTGGACAAGAAAATCCTTCTTTTATATTATCTTCAACTGTCCTTGCTTCTTATCTCCTTCCTTTTCACTCTTTTATTGCCTTTCAAAATAGATTATTTCCCTGGAAGATCGAATTTACAATCTTCTGCTGATTGAAATGTTTAAGTAGTGATTGATGAAATAAAAATGAGGCAGTTTGTGCAGCTGTGAGTGTGCAGGCATCTTTCCACAGGATCTTTTCTATCCCTTGCCATCTCACCTGCAGGATATGCTTCCATTTTTCACCCCCAGCTCTGTGTTTCTACCTCCCCCTCCCCGCTCCCGCCCCGACCTCTCCCCCCCCCTTTGTGACTCCTTAAATTCAGGTGAGAAGGTGTGATTCAGAGGTTTAGAATAAAGTGCGCCATCTGCTTTAGAAAAAAAAAAAAAGTAATAAAAAGAGGGGAATCCGAGTCATAGCTCCTTTCATCTTTTATGAGGAAGACGGCAGAGTCCAAAAGGATCACCCTGCGTGACTGAAATTTCCAAAATCCCCTGCGGTTTGATATTGCTGTACACTAGGTAACAGGCTAGCTTTAGATCAACTAAAGGTTGTGAGTGGGTTAAATGGAGCGCCTACTGTACAGGAGCGCGTGTGCATGGGAGTCTGAGCGCCGCGTTTATTGGTTTCAAACAGAAAGAGGATCGCACTCGTTTACATGAGGCAAGGTGGCAGCATCAGTACATGTGTGACAAAGCATCGTGATGACATGGGCAAACCTTCAGGAAGCGAGGGTGGTTAGAGGACACCTCTTGGAGGACCGACAACTACGCCACGGCGGTGGGATTCATCGGGGTCACCGGGACTGCGTACAGAGAGAGGGGAGGGAGGGGAAGGGGGAGAGAGCAGAGAGAGGAGGAGGTACAAATACTCGGTGGTGGTGACCTGGAGCAGGAGCCTAGAGGGGCAGATAGTACAGGAGACTTGTCTTGCCAGAGAGAGTCCTCCTGGTCGGATCCCTTCATAGCCTGGTCTGGGCTTCGGGGATGTATATCTCAATGCTTTCGGCGCTCTCGGTGGCTGAGTTCTGCCGGACGGACGCCGCGCGCTTGGCAGCCATCAGCCGCTTCCGGGCCTCCTGACGCTGCGAGCTCTCCAGAGAGCGTTCCCGGATGAGCGGCACCTGACCTTTCGATGGCTTCTTTGGCACTGGAGGAGGGACCCTTCTCTCCTGATCAAAGCAGAAGGTTAATGGCATTATACAGCTTCTCAGGGAAAGGCGGGAAAAACTAGGACGCGTCAGTAGTTAGAACACACATTTTACCTACGGTCTGTTAGCTCCTATCTGCCCTTTAGTCTTCAGTGAACTGGCTAGAAACTGAGCTAGAGAGGAGAGCGTCTCAGGCGCGGCCTCGTACCACCGGCACCGCTTCACGCGGCTGAGGAATAAATCCTGCTCTCGGCAGCGCGACCCCGGGGGGCCCCGGCTCCTGCAGCTCTGTTAACAAGCCCGGCTGACCGCAGCCGGCACCGCCGGGACGGGGCCGAGATGTGCACGTCACCTCGCCCCCCAAAAACGGCACCGAGGCAGCGCGAGGTGGTCCTGCGGCAGCGCTGGGATGCGGTGGGCTCGGCATCCCACCTGCGGCTGTCAGCTAGCTGCCTGCGTGCGGTTGGTGCATCAGGGTGATAACCATCAAAAAAAAATAACAACAAAACCAGATATTCACGTACATATTTCATAGAAACTTAGTAGCCTGCTCCCAAGTCCCCTGCTTCGGGTCTGCCTGCGCAAGCTTGTATAAACCCTGGCCTCCTGCTAAATAAGCATGCCACACTACAGCCAGCTCTAGCTTGAAAAACTGGTAGGAAAAAATTAAGCACCATGAAGGGAACATGCATTAATCATCACGGTGGCAGCTAGCTCCAGATATGCGATTGACAAGGAGGACTTTTATGTACAGCCTGGTGCGTGGGTACAAAAAAAAAAAAAAAAATCAGAGCGCGATCTTTCCTGAAAAAGAAAAGTGTATTCAGGTCTGAATTTCAGGCGTCCACAAAGACTTTGTCAAGTTAATTAGATTGTCTTTTAAGTTACATCCCCTTCCAACTGTGAACACGGCCTCTGAACGAAGGGATTTTATCACACTACAAAGGTCCCATTCTGCCCTTGCGTTTTCTCTCATGCTGATCACAACAGCGTCCACGGCTTGAAAGATAAAGGTGCTTAGTTACACTTATTCATACTTTGCTTTTTCCCTCCATCCAAGGATTAATTTATGCTGCTTAAAAAGGACCCAATGGCAAAGGCCAAAGGTGATTGCAAATATCATTTCCACAGAAAGTTTTTTCTTTTCTTTTTCTTTTTAAGAAATGAGATGTTCTGTTTCATTTAGAATCATAGACAAATGCTCACTGAACGAGGAACACAGTCAGTGTCATTCTTTAAAATGTGTAATCTTTACCTGCCTACCGTAGGTCCCTTTCTTCAGCACTACTTAACTTCCTTTAACCCATTATAGTCTTCTTTTTGTTGGAAACTCTTTGATATGTTTTTCAGAAGCAAACAAAAAGCAGTTTTTTAAGGAAAGCTCTCGTTTCTTACTGCCACAATTAAAAACACTTGGCCTACCCGCTCGACTAGATAAGCTAACGAAAGACCATACACCAGCGTTTCTGTGCATGCACATTTGGCGTTTTTAACTTCCTTTTCCGACAGATACTGGGAAAAAAATAAAAAAAAGAAGATAAGAAAATGACTTGCCTTCAGTACCTCGGGCTAGGTAAACACATTCCCATGCATCCCCCTACAAAACACTAGGTGTGCACAAATGGCGTGAGCATGGCACGACTAAGTCAGGAATGAATGAGTATTTAGTCTTGACCGGAGGAGGGAGAGTGCTACCAGCACTGCCTTTGCAAACTTCCTGCTGCAAGATTAACGGGGTTCATTATCGTTATTGTTATCTGTCCAAAACAAAACACCGCTTTGGTCATTGGGAGTGAGCTAACCATGAGTTCGGGGGGCCCAGACATCTGGCTGAGCCATTGTACCTCTAGGTCTTGTCCCCCTCCTTCTGGCATCCCTACCTGCTTGCTCTACTCATTGGTACCAGACCAGCCACAGAAAGTCTAACAGAGAGTCAGCCATCAAATTACATACCTACAGGAGCGCAGCAGGGCATTAGACTGTTGGTTCCTCTAGGAACAGACCTGCCCTTTAAGTACCTGCTGAAACATTTGTGTATTTTGGCTCACCCCAGTGCTGTTCGTCTTGATGTGGATCGTGAGGAGAAAAATAAGGCAATGGTGCTGAATGAGAATGGGAAGTGAAATGTGGCTCACACTTGGAGATGTGTTTGTTTTTTCATGGTGACAGAAGAAGACTACGTTTAAATAAAACCCCCAAAGCTCCAGATGATTTTTATGCTCTCTTGGATAAACAGCACTACCAGCCAAGTGGACCTGTTTATGAAATCATCCATTAAAAACAAACAAACAAACAAAAACCAAACCAAACAAACAAACTAAAAAAGAACAACAACAACAACAACAAAAAAGATGTGGAAGTTCTTTCATGTGACATTTTGGAAGGCATATTTTTGATATTGCTCTGTTTGTAATCTGGTTACCAAAGTCAGTGATGGTTACAGTGCTTCCCTATTTTTTTCAGTAACACAACCTAGAACTCTTGCTATATGCAATAATATGAACCGTAAATGTGATTTATTTAATTTTAAGAATCAATATATAAGGCAGTTCCTTCCAACGATTGATCGTCTAATATGATTAAATGTAAAGCTTAACAAAGTACCACATTCCCATTATCCGATTCACAAAGACAGATTTGGTTTAAAAATATGCCTGAAACATATTACAGATAATATCCCAGATGATTATTATGTAAACATTGTCATTACAATGAAATTAATTTGATATGAGCTTCATTTCACATTTTTAACGTCAACGCTGTAACACAGAGGCCTATTTAATTTGTCCAGTATTTGTGCAGGGTTTTAAATGAAGCATACAAAATCTACAATGTTCTACCTTCTTGTCATGAGGATCCATCTGTTTCCAATTATTGGCCTTTAACTGATGAAGTTCATCAAATTTCATACTAATATTTTCTATGGACAACTGCAGCATATCCCAAAACCCTGCTAAATCCTGGGAGGTCGGCCGTGGATGTGCATTAGGATTCTGTACAACAGAAGAAGAAAAAAACAACAGTTGGGCTTTAGTACCTCTTAATGTAAAGCATTTGTGCAAATGGTTACGAATCTTGCTAGGAAAGCAGTTTCAGCAGAGAGAGCCATCAAGGAGACATGAGAGAGAAACCACAGCGAGCACTGACTGGGTTTTTATTTGCAAAGGGGCTGTGGCAGCATCAAGCCACTGTGCCCCCATGGGCTCATGGACACCACCAGTGGGTTCAAGGGTGTCATCCGAGGAAGGATTCCCCGCAATATTGATGCTTGCAGGAACACTGGGACCTGTGAAAGTGTACTGTTGCTGCATGTACACATAGTGATGGACAGATGCACAAACACTTCTCCCACACAATCTGAATCTAAAGGCTACAAAAAGACACCATTTCAGGTAAAATCACTTGTCATACTCCTCAGGCCTTTTTTTTTTTTTTTTAAATTTTATTTTTTTTTACAAGAATAATCTCTGCAGGATGAAAAGCTCTGAAGAAAACACGTAGAAGCACAGCAATCTATTTTTTTTTCAGGCTCAGTTTTGGGAAGAGTGATATGCCAGACACACTGCCGGCCTGCAGCTGGTGGGCCCTGGACCTTGAGAGAGGCAGGACAGCCATGGTACCTCTTTCTCTGCACCATACACATCAGCTGCATCATGCTGGATGTGCCATGCAGGGCTTGCAAGTGGACGCAGTTCATCTTCACCTTCAAGCTCACGGGCCTCAAGAGGAATCCTCATTGCCCAGTGAACCCAATGTAGTGAGGCTCCTAGCTCTGGAAATTTTGCATGCGCAGTAGGCATATGTGAAGTGTATAAATACATAAATTATTATTAGCCTCCTGAACGTTGTTTTACTTAGTTCAAGTGTCACTTTATGCTTAGGTTTTCTTCTTCACCTCAGGAACAACAAAACTGAGAATATCCTAAGTTTTGCTTCGGATACTTCTATTTGTGATTTTCACCTCAACACTGACAAGTGATTTTGGTAGCATGGTTATACCACTGAAGTAGCAACTGTAGAAAACTAAAGTATATATTTTCAGATGCATAAGGAGAATAGAGATTATATCTGCATTCTTAGTTTTTCAGTGTTTGGGCAGGTTGCTCATTGTTGGCTTTACAGAGATGCACAACCACTTTTTTTTTTTTTTTTCCTATTAAGAATCAGAAGGCTTACTCAAAAAGAAATTATTTCTGTTACATTCACTCACTGCAGGCAGATTTAGGTTTGGATATGGATTTTCAAGAGTTCATTAAATGGAGAAGACAGCCACCTCATTGTGCTGAGTACCGCAGGGTTTGCTTTCCCTGTTTTGTGATGACAGAGCATAACACTTTGTGATTTCTGTGCTTCTAGGAATTTATACCAAAACTGGGAATTAAATGTATCTATTGTGCAGGGTTGTTAATTAAAGAGTTGAAAAACTTTTGGAAGTGCTGTTGTTTTATGGACTACTGTTTTAGAAACATGGTATGAAATAGTTATTTATCATCAGGAATATCATTGTGATACCACCACTACTAATGGCATGAAAATAGCAAATACTAATAATAATAGCAGTAGCATATACCAGTTGCACACAGTAATAATTATTATAACATGCTGGCTCTTTGCCCTTTTAGCACTTGGGAAAATTAATTTTATCTCTTTTGCTGTTGAGGTGTTGGAGTACCAGCCACCAATCTTCAAGGCCTGATTTCCTGGTATTTCTGTCTCGCTGAATAGAGGCAGCATTGGGATTATGTGAGACTTCTGGTCCACCCTGAAAGACCCCAAGATGGCACCCAGGCATCTCCATGCCCACAACAACCTGAACTCAGGGGTGAAGGGACAGATCTAGCAGCAGAACTTCAGTGATATCTCACCCAAAGCTTTTTGCCTTTCTTTGTTTTAAAGGATCTTAAACTATTAGCAAAACTCATGCTGACTTCACTGAGTTTGATGGTGTCACTCCCCAGTTCATACCAATTCCTTTACTGGCAGAAGTTGTAGACCCTGCTAGTCAGAAAAGGTGATTGTCTTCAGAGACAGTTCCTCTGGCAGTAAGAGTTACACAACAGTATTTATCAGCAAAGTTACATACCAGGTTTTCTTCGCAAAGTTCTCTGAACTGGTAAAATTTCTGGGCCATAAGGAGCTGGGCACTGCCCACCGCAGTTCGGATTTTCCCTAGAACTGAGAGAAAAAAGAGGCGTAAGTCACGGTGTTCTCCTTGCTGCAGCCAACCAAAAGCCTACAAAATGAGAAGAGAAAGCTGTGCAGGAACCAGCACTAGGTTTCCTAAAGAGTGTTGTCTCTCAGACATGGGTTATGGGCAAGATGACAATGCTGATGGCAGAACTGCACTAGGCCAAAGCAGGCTGCAAGGGCTCTCAGGTCAGCCTGCACTGGCAAAATATTAATCTGTTGGTACAGCTGCCTTTCATTCTTCAATGAAACAACTTCCAGCTGGCACAGAGCACTTGCATGGCAGTACAGGTGTGACTGATCAAAAGCTTTTGCACCCTGTGTAGAAAGCACACAAGATATTGCACCTCCAGACAACACCGGGACACAGGCTCAGGCTGTGATCACAAACACGGCTTCCTGCACCATGGCATTCAGCTTTCCAAAACTGTCATCAAGCACACAGTTCGGAAAACACTGTTTCTACCAGCATCTCTGCCATCTCGTGCAGCAACGTGATGCCTTGTTTCCAGGTTTAACTGAGTGTTGCTTGATGTGAGCCCTGGAAAGGGATTGAGGAATTGAGGATTGTAATACACACAGATAAATCTCATCCAGACCCTTTGAGTATTTTTTGTTTTTGTTTTTTTTTCTTTCCCATGAGCAGTATTAGAAGTGGCTTCTGCTGTTGAATGCGGGTACCCAGACACTCTTCAGGGAGCACTCACACCCTGGCCTCTCCTCCTCGCTGGTCCTAGCCTGTCTCTTGCACTGTCTGGAGCAGCTCTGTACAGAGGGTGGGTTAGTGGTGGTCTCCTCCCTTTCCCTGCCAGCTGAAATAACTTTCTATCTCCCAATTCTTTGGTTAAAAAGATATTTAAATTTTCACTTAATTTAATTAAAAATAAAATAAAACAAACAAAGAAACAACAAACCACTTCAGTGAAAACCATGAATGGCAACCATTGTGTCACCATTTTCACCACTTCTGCTCACAGATCCTTGCAGTACCCGCTGTCCCAGACACCAGATAAGTACAGCAGCTTTTCCATGACAATTCCACAGTGGTGATGGAGGGACAGGAAATACAGAGACCTGAAGTGGGCTGGTCAGGGTGAGTGAGTTGCTGGCAGAGCTCGAAGAGTTACTAGTCCTAAACTCCCACTCTTTGCATCATCCTGTCCCTTAGGCACAGTCACTTTTTGTGTAAAACCTATCACAAAGGTGTCAGAGCTCCACTGGAAAATACTGATGAGTATTTTGATAGAAAGGAAAGGAAAGGAAAGGAAAGGAAAGGAAAGGAAAGGAAAGGAAAGGAAAGGAAAGGAAAGGAAAGGAAAGGAAAGGAAAGGAAAGGAAAGGAAAGGAAAGGAAAGGAAAGGAAAGGAAAAAAGAAAGAAAGAGAAAAGAAGAAAGAAAGAAAGAGAAAAGAAAAAAGAAAAGAAAAAAAGAAAAGAGAAAAGAAAAGAAAAGAAAAGAAAAGAAAAGAAAAGAAAAGAAAAGAAAAGAAAAGAAAAGAAAAGAAAAGAAAAGAAAAGAAAAGAAAAGAAAAGAAAAGAAAAGAAAAGAAAAGAAAAGAAGGAAAAAAATAGAAAAAGAAAAAAAAAAAGAAAAAAAGCCCTTCTTTTTTGGGGTCTTGCAGTCCTGTGACCAGCTGCAACACGTGTTCGCATTGTGTGACCAGAATGCGGCCGTGCAAGGCTTGGTAAGAGAAAGCCATCTCCCAGGGATTCGCTCACGAATCACACGCTAAGCAAGCTGGCACAAACACCCACCGCGAAGCGAAACCAGACGCACAGTAGTGGGAAATCTGTGCTCTGCTCCTTAAGGGCAAATGGCTTTTCCGTCAGCAGCCTTAAAGCTCACTCCTTAAGGAAAAGTGGGATGTGGAGTTCATTTATACACTAGACATACAAAGGAAAGAAAAAAAAAAAGTGTGTGTGTGGGGGCAGGAGAGAGTCTTTTCACATTTTTGGGGGGAGCTATAGGAAAGAGCTCTGTGAACACACACAGAGCCCAGACTTTCATTTTGTTCCCAGAACTCAGCTCAGCGCTGCCAGGAAATCGCCGTGAGCTGGAAGATCCACCAAGCAGAATATTTTCAGCATATTGCGCAGGGAGTTTTGCACACAACTCTCATTATTGTTAGCAAGGCTTGCGTGTCTAATTCTATGCGCACAGTACTGAAAATGGACCCCTTGGTGTGTCTAGTCATTTATGCAACCCAATATGCAAACCACTCAACTGAAAGGGCTCTTCAATAGTAGGAGGAGCTTCTCCGCGAGCTTTCATGTGGTTCCCATTGTTATGAAAACTCTTCCCACTGAGTATATTTGGGAACAGCTGCCTCATCTGGAGCTCGGCCACTCTGACGCTTCCCAAGACTTGGGAAGGGGAGAAAAACAGTCTCTCAGCTTCTCGGGAGGGGAAAACAGATGAGACAGGATCCTCCTGGAAAGCTGCGCTAACTGAGCGGCGGTCACATCTGAGCACCAGCAGATTTAAACACACCTTGCTGGTAGTGGATGGGAGCGTGCCCCTTCCTCTGGGGGGAGAAGAGCTTAATATTCAGAGATCTCAGCGGAGGGAGAAGGAAGTCCTTGTCCTTGGCTGCCTAGCGACTGGCTATTTGCCGAAAAACCATCATCCCAGCTGACTGTGGGATGCATGCTGATGCTGTTCCCTATTGTTGCCACTTCTGCTGTAGCTGCGGCTGTATCTAGTCAAGTGTCACTGATTCCTCGCCCCTCCAGAGCAAGCAGTCTGTTAATGTGCAACCAGTCAACAACCAACTCCGTCACGGAAGTTAGGAGAAAAAAAAAAGGAGAGGGGGGGGGGGGAGGGGGACAAAGCATGCGAAAGACTGAAAGGAATCTCTCCAGAAGGCACAAAGCCTTATCAATAGCCACAGCTCTGTTTCCAGACGCGTGTTGCTTTTAGTGTTTGGAGGCAGAGTGCCCAGTTTTCTTACTCAGTCAAAACCTCCAGTGCCAAAGAGAAAGGCCAAGGTGTAGTAAAATAAAAAGTCGAAACAGCCTGACACTTTCTTAGCAGAAAATCCTGAGAGGTTTTAAGCCATACGATGAAAAAGTAAATGGAATTGCAAAATTCCATCCAAAATGCACCAGAAAAGAACCAGAGAGAGCAAGGGGAACAGCACAAATACATATAAACATTCAAATCGATGTTTTCAGCTAATAGGACACCAACAAAATACATAAAACCAAGTAACAGCAAAGAATACCAACCCATCAAGATGAAATCATAACAGATTTAAACACCTATATAATGTTATTCATGCCTGCTTTCTTTTCCAAACAGGGTTATCCAGCACACTCAGCACTGTCGGATCTGAATGCCTTCCAGTAATGCATGAAGCAATGTTATTAACATCCATCATATGCATTGCTGTCACCCCGTCCCCAGGGGGAGAAGCGTGTACCGCAGTGTTTTTGTTTTCACAGTCTGATTTTTATTTATTTATTTATTATTTTTTTGCTTTGCTTTGACCTCTCTTCCTTGTAAATCCACTTATCTCCTGTAATGACTTTTAAGAAATAGACAGTCATGTCTATTTTGGAAGAACTGCTTTTTTTTTTTTTACAGCTGTTTTGATCCAATTCAGTTCATCTGGAGTGCCTCCTCGCTATTATTGCTGCAGACCAGAGGCCACAGAAAGTGATTCTGGGATAGACATATGCCGGGGAATTTCCTCATGTCCCTTAGCCCCTAGTCTGTTGCCCTTTTAAAACATAATGAAGTATAAACTTAGTCTGTGCTGTTCAAGCAGTACGTGGTTGCTTCTCTTAGTTCTAAAAATTGCATGGGACCTACTGTGGGATGGTATTGTTATAAGTACCCGCCCTAAGTTTTCATGGGAAAAGAAATGAAAAGGATTTAAAACGCAAGCAAAGAACTGGTGATACCGTCACCTGCCCCACCTTGGAAGGAGACTGTGTATATCAGAAGGAAAACAAAAATGCGGAAAACAGCTAAAACAAAGTAAACCGAAGTGATGTGAAAAGTCATCACGTAGGAGCCAGGGGAGTTTTGGAGGAATGACCACCTTTCTGGGTCTTAAAGCACCAACCAATCTCTTTGCATTTCAACTTTGCCACCATGCCCTGGGGGCCTAAGGAGCGAGGAAGGAGGCAGGCAGGGCTGTGGCTGGCAGGTGCCCCTGGTGGGACAACACCTGGCTGGCCGCAGGGCGAGGACCAAGTGTCAGGAGCAGTGGCAGGGGTGGCAGGCACCCGGGCTGACATTTGCCTTGCAGATGTTAGCTGCACACTGTGCATATGAAGCAACCCTGCCATAGAGCTGTCACAATCCATTTCCCAGCCAGGATGGACCAGCGTTTTAGCCTATTCATCCCGACAGAGCTACATTTAAATAACGCCAAGCATGACAAAAGCCAGGAAATTCAGAGTTAAGGCTACTGCTCAGGTTTTAAGCCCAGCTATTAAGGAGAAAACAGCCAAATGGAGCAAACTTTGGAGCAGGCAGTCCTTGCTTTGAGTCATATTTACTTATGGGAGTGATCTCATTGAAATTAATAGGGCTGTCTGCATGAGTAAATGCTATTCACTGGGAGTAAAGCAGTTTCCATGTGCTCTCCGACTTACTTGGCTTCTATTAGCACACTTCACGTTTTTTCCCTAGCTACGTCGTTTCACTGCTTGTGGATTTCTTTTTTCTCTGCCAGCCTTTGGACGCCGGCAGGGCTGCCGGCCCGGAGCTGGCTTTCCTTGGAGAAACGCCGGTGTGTGGAGAAGTCCCTTCCAGGGAGAAGCGAACATGGGAGCAGGAGGAGGAGGGTGGATAGGGTGTGTGAGCAAAGGTGGGCAGCTGGGGGCTGTAGGTTGGGCTTGTGGCTGTCCCTGCATGAGGCTGCTGTGACCCAGGATGTCCTGCTACCACCCTGGGGATGCAGTCAAAACAAAACAAAGCAGCAGGAAGCACCCAAACCGTATCATTTGCTAGAATTGGCCGAATTTACAGACTCCAGTCTGAAGGTTTTCACAGATTTGGAGCCAAGCTCTGCTTGCAGGCTAGTCCAGAGGAGTACAACCTACACACAAGGCAGTGAGCGACATGTCTTGTCAGAGCCTTGGTTTTCCATTTCAGGTGTTTCTTCACCAGCCTGCCTCCCCTTGCCACTAAACCCACACCATGGCAGACTTGTGGTGAATCAGGCCCGCTGTTTGCTTTCGATGGTTATCTCAGCACGGGAGTTACATTACAGCACTGCACGGAAGGGAAGCGTGCCTGCCAGTGCTCACAGCTCGCCTGCCGGCTCAGTCGGAGACCCGAATGCCCCACACAAATCCCAAACAACAGAAGGAATCCAGCAAAAGCCAGGCCAAGCTGTGGGGTTACGCCGCTGTGAAATAAAGAGGTCAGCTGCTGCCTGCTAGCAGCGCTGCGAGGCGAGCCAGACCTGTTGCTGCTCATGCTGCATCCGTATGCATTAATTGCTGGGGAGGCTGAAGCAAAAAGTCGTCAACGCCAGCAGCCAGGCTCTGACTGAACTGAACGGCATTTCGCTGGGCAGAGGTGGGCGGAGAGAGCGGAGGAGAAGGAGAACAAAACAAAACAAAACAAAAGGCAAATGCTTGATTTCACTTGAGGCCTGATCCAAAGCTTCAATCAATTCTTATAGTGTGTTTAGCCTCACATCTGTAATTAACTAATTAATTTATTTTGTTAATGAGAGCACTGGAGTTTGCAGCCAACACCCCTATACCAATAAAATACACAGAAGCCTTATCAGGTTCCCTAGCCTGAAGTGTGAGTGCTCTTCACCTGCCTGTTACACACGCTACAGTTTTATCAGGAAATGATTTCAGATAAGACCAGAATATACCAGACAATAAATAATTCAGGGTGCGGGGGGAGCCGTATTTCTCCCTATATTGGCATTTCAGCGGGCAGCCACCGCCCCGCAGCTTGTTTTTATACACAGCACCAGACTCCATTCCTGGCTCGAAGCGTTCGGGCCCATCTGGCAGATTCGTTCCCAGCTAGATAATACCCCACGTCTCCCCGTAACACACCAGCTACTGTCAAGCAGCAGCGAGCCGGCTCCCCCGGACAGCTGTTTCGCACAAGGGCCGCATTGTCTGCAGGCAGCGCGGATCGCTTTACGGGGAGCGCCGGGGGAGAGAGCCCTCCGTCAGCTGCCACGGCATCCAGAAAGCCTCGCTCGTCGCACGCTGACATTATTTGGTTATCTGGCCAAACACGCGCTGCGGATGGCGGGTCGAAACAAAGGATGCGCTCCCTGCCCCGGTTGTGTTTCATCAGCTACACCAAACCGCACGCACCTCTTCTCTCCCCCTCTTCAAAGTTTGTAGATGTATAAAAAAGGCGTAATTTGGGGCTGGGTTTGTAACAATCAAGCTTTTGTTTCTGGTGCTGCCGAGCGGGCTGCGTGGCCCCACCATATGGTTCTCCTTGGCACCAGGTAGAGCGGGACGTGCCGAGCCCTGCGGGAGGCAGCTGCCCCGTGCCGGAGTGGCCAGCAGCATCATGCCAGGATCAGTGCCTCAGCAGGGGCTGAGCAACGTAGGCGACCCTTTTCCTCCTCCTGCTTACAGGAGAAGTGCTGGGCAGAAAACTCCAGAGGGGGAACATCCCACAGGACATGTATCGTGTGTGCTATGAGGGGCATTGGTAAGAGCCAGCCCGGCTATGCCTTTATCTCCCTCATAACAGACTTCTCTCACTGACGGTTAAAAGAGCTTTCAAACGATCATGTATCAAAGGGAGAAACTTCTGCACACAGACACACTTTCTGCATGTATCAGCCCTGTAAAATCCACGTCCTTTGCCTAAAGTGAATAGCTCCTTCAGTGGACAAGTAAAATATGTAGGCCTTTCCACTATTCATTGTGGCAAAGAGAAAGCCAGTGGGTTTTGTGGCTTGGACTTCCAAATGTTTTGTCATTTCCTATTTTGTTATGTGCTCACGCATCAGTGTCAATCTAAATTCTCTTAGTTTATGGCTTTATTTCTCACATAGTAACAGAAGAAAACCTTTGCATTCTGGTACATGTTCAATGAGATTTTTGAATGTATTTATAATGTAAATTAAAAATGAGATTAAAATACTCTAAAACTTGGGGAATCTGGTTGTACTTTGAAGGTTAATCCTTCTGTATTTTCCCCCAGAGGAAATAGCTAACCTATTATATAATAGGAATTTTGTAGAAATAGAAAAACTGAATGTACATGTTAATGTAAATGCTAAGGTTATCTCATACTTTCCATTAGAAGTCAATTTCCAGTTGCTTACAGTAATGTCTAACTATTTAAATCAAACTTCTCTATGGTTATTTCCTACACTAGGTCAAATGGAAAGTTTCAGCAGAAATGGATTATCCATTACTAATTATTTAAAACCTACATTTTTTTGTCAGTGTTGATTCCTTTCCTTTCACAAATCAAAACCTTCACAACTCAAAAGAATTACAGATGAATTTGAATTTTGGTAGAAGGAATCCTGGAGCTGAAGTTGTAGGAGCTCCAGTTGTAGGCGTTTTAGGAGTTTGGTAGGACTTTATTTTGGGGTTGTAAAAGTGGTATTTGCTATATCCAAGAAAATACACTTAGGTCTCCCAGAATTATAAAATAATGAAATCTTAATATTCAGGTGCTCATTAGTGATTTCTAGAAGCTCCCTCTGAGAATTTGAGAAAGCTTCATTCACAAGGAGCATGCTACTCAGCCCACAGATTTACCATGTCCAAAAATTGATGGCTAGCAATAATACTGGTCCTTGTAATGGAAATAAATGGAAAAAAAAGATCTGTTATTACTGGAGGAAAAAATGCTGGACAGGGAGCCGCTTGTTCACCTCTTCTTCCCTAATTAGTGTGAATATATAAGGCATAAGCTACTCGATCTACTTACTAGTGAAGGTTTACTAGACAGGAAAGTGTCATTCCCACTACTTTATGGGTGGGGTAATATGTCTTGTAGCGGTGACAACTAAGATGTAGGTTGCATGAGTGTGTGCATTTATCACAGAATATGGAGAGCTTTTTTTACCAGGAGGGTCAAACAGGAGTGAAAACTGCAAGAGGCATGAGGGGAGACAACAACTTAGAAGCAAAACTTGTCATTTGTTTCAGCTAGGAGATGTATATGAAGGCTGTGATGCAAATTACCTTCTAAAAAGGCAGTGAAAATATGAATTTAATGAAAAGGAACCAGAATCTGTTAAATTATACTCTAAGGTTGTGAGAAGTGATTTCAAATGGAAGAGTTACAAAACATCAATACTGCAAGATCCCTATCCAGGATCTCCTAATTATCCATTAAAGTATGCAATCCTAAAAGCTACTATCTCTTGAGTTTCAGAAGTGCTGAGCATTTGCAGTCCCTGTCAACTTTAATACACATTATTGTATACATGCATACAGTCCTTTAGAGAATCACGACCATAGCTTCATTAGCTAAGTAAGACAGGGCATGATACAGAATTCACAGGAGTCAGATTGGCCTATATTAAATACTTTTTTTCTAGTTGCAATATTATTGCAATCAGTTACTTACTGTCCTCAGGTAAGTTGTTTTCCCGTTCTTCTCTCTCCATCTGTTGGCACCAGCCCTCCATACGATCTCTCTCTGCCTGAAGTAGCTTCAGAAACCAGTGGCCATCTCGTGGGCACACTGACCTTTGAACAGCCTCCAGAGGATCTTCAGTGATAGAGTCAATCCAGGGGTCAGGAGGAGGTAAAATGGATGGATCAAAATCTGTGTCAAAGTCATCATCCACTGCACATGCATGGTAATGGTTTCCTGACCCTTGTATGCTAACGGTAGAGGTGCTTGCATCTCGGGAAAATTGTCTTGACATTTGTCCAGAACACATATTGTCCTCTTGAGGGTCGATTATTTCAAAGTTCTCATGGAAATCCAGGTCTGCTTGCACGGCTGTTGTTACACTATTAGATCGTGTAAACCTGCGAAAGCTTTGGAGGGCACAAACACAACATGTTTAGCAAGCTTTGGCTAGGTGGCATGAGATAAGTTAGGTAAGAAAGGACCTATTAAGATTCTGCCTCTCCTCCTAAGAATAGCAGTCATGGCTCTCAGTGCTACATTCTGTTTTTTCTTGAAATGATCAGCATAGACTTCTTTTCTCATTGCAAGCCAACAAACATCTCTCTCTTTTGCATGCAAGCTCACTGCTTACTGAGGCAAGCACCCCTAATTGTGTCATTTAACAAAGCCAGAGGCTAGCCCAGGAGATAGCTAATAGTGTTGGTGGCTCAGGATTTTAGGTCACCAATTCATGGAAGGTAAAAGGGCCCGATTTGAAGCAGTGGCTGCTCTTTCAACTTCTAAAACTCACCCTCTTTGAAGTTGTACACCTGAACTCACAAGTCATATTTCAAAAATCATTCACATGAGATTGACAAGGAAATAAAATCAATGAGCCCGCTATCTAATATTATACATTACATTTATAAAGAAGGTAAGTTTTAGCCCAGCTAAGTATTTTGTATTGCTTCTTCATAACTGCTCATCATAATTACGTACTTGCTAATTTCCTGCTTCTGCAAATACCAGTGCCAGCTCTCAGTTCTAGCACCCATTCCCAGTGTTAAGAACTTTTATTTTCCATATTCAACCCCTGGTCTCAAAACAGGCTCTTTTCCACAAAAGTTAACTTTCTCAGTTACTGTCCATGTTACCCTCATCATGACGGCTGCTACCCTGTAGATAGCTTCCTTTCATCTTGCATTACTTCCATATGTTGGACCCTTTGAGGGCAGACAGCAAAACCCTGTGAGATTGCAGGAAAGCCAGGAAGGGTGAAGGCATAAGCATGGGAAAGAGAAGGTTTGGAGGTTTGTGTTTGAGTGCTTTTTTTTTTTCTTTAAGAAAGCAGCACCCCAAATTCTTCAGTCCAAGGAATCTGAGGTGGCGAGGCAGATAGAGAAGGAGCAGAGGGATGTATGAGGAGTAAAAGACACGTAATGATGTGTAGGGGGTGGCAAGTGAGAGCAAGTATGACAGGCAGTAAATTGTGAAGGGATTGAGTGGAAAAGACGCTGGCAAATAATTATAGATAGTCAGTGTAGCTCTAGAAACTGATATGCTGAGGAACACAGGAAAAATTCAAGTGAGGCAGGTATCTGTCTTGCCCCATGATGGAAGGAGATAAAGAAGGTAAAACCATAAAAGTAATGAACATAGATGATACTTAAATCAATGATATTTAGATTTAACATAGTTTTGAATTGAATGGGGACAGATTCCCAACCCTTTTTACTAATCCAGGATGCCACCACACTCAGGCAGCTGATAATGCAGTCTGAATTTATTCACAATCTCACATTTACTCTTGAAACTAGTGTTAGGACCCATTTCTCTGTGATATTTTGGCTGTTTTGCCCTCACCAGTGCTATTTTTAGCTTGAGTTTGAGCAGCAGTGAAAATCTTGGTGACAGCAGAGCTGGATGCTGAGAACCATTTAAACTTCCCTTCATTTATATTCCATCTTCCACTGAAGAGTAACAGCTGATTAGACAAGTATGACTGACAGCACTTGGGCAAGTGTCTTTAGTCTGCAGCTGGGGAGGGAGCAGATGGAAGGATGCTGAAGGAGAATTTCAGGTGCTGTATACCTGATCCATCCAGATACATAAGGAACAGTGCAGCAGATTTCAGGAAGCACTGTATCAAGTCCTGCTGGTAGAAGATATTAATGGTGGCTGACGTAGGGCAAAGCAAAACAGGAGTCAGGAAGGGTTCTTCAGTTAAAAAAAAAAAAAAAAGGACCAGTTCCTCTGCAGAAGAAAGCTCAAAGTATCTTCTCAACCAAATTGGTTGCTGGAAAACCTTAACAAATAGATTGTATTTTTTTATAATGGTCTAGAATACAAAAATAAAATAAAATAAAATAAAATAAAATAAAATAAAATAAAATAAAATAAAATAAAATAAAATAAAATAAAATAAAATAAAATAAAATAAAATAAAATAAAATATGCAGCAGCTGCTGCTTGCAGTTCTTTAGAAACATGTGGTTGTTAAGTGACACAGAAGCCATGGCTATGTTGCTACAGTTTTGCATGATATGCACCAGCAAACCGAAAAACATTGTGTGAGCAGAACTCTGCAGCTTGGCAGTATTTATCCTTTGACAAACAGAGCGAAGCATTTTGCTATGGACTGATACAGCAAAAAAAGTTCAAAAGGGAGGACAAGGATAATTGGCGATAAGGTATGGCTCCCACAGGAGGAAAGACACTTCTTAGTTTACAAAAGAGATGGCTGAGGAAGGCTATGAGAGTGCAATGAAATCCTGACTAGGTGGCATTTCACCATTTTTGAGGGCAGGAACTGCAGGGAGGAAGGTAGCTGTTTGTAAGGCTTAGAGGCCTGAAGATTTAAATCTAACAAAAATAAAGTACTTTTTCACACAATGTGTAATTGTAATTAAGCACTGCTTATACACACCCTTCACACTTTTCCTTTGCACACTTTCCTTTAAATTTTTTCATGAGTATCTGCTACCGGTCCTTGGCAGAGAAAGCTGTTAGACTGGTATTAATGGTTAGAAAGACTTGAGCTTTAGGCTGACTTTACAGTGAAAAGGTTTTGGTCCAGTCTGTGTCATATTTTTTTTTTTTTAAACACTGTTTGAATTTGGCTACCAACCTGACAAATCCCTTATCCCCATCACTGAAGTGCATGCTTGCACACTCACATACACACTAATGTGTGCCCATACTGGCACCTTGCTCACACAGGATCTCTTTTCAGTCATTTAGTCTGGGTTTGCTAAGAGCCAAAGCATTAGTACAGTGTCCTCTTCCCCACTTTCCAGAGTGAGAAAAGCAGGAGAAAAGCAATTCCCATAATCCAGCCTCCACAGAGTGAGGCTGGATCCTTCTCCATGACCCTACTTCCACACTCCTGCTCTTGCTTTCTGCAGTGCCATAGATTGTGATTTGTTTCTGTTTTAGATGACCACTTATAGTTTCAGAGAACACCCTGGCTTTTCAGCCTACACCAAATCCCAAATGTGAAAACATTGAGGTCTACTTGCCAAGAGGATGTACTGCTGGAGGCACTACATTTCAAAGCTTTCAGGAGCATACTCTTACTGGGTTCATTATGAGCTAGTACCACCAAAACCAGATTCTGCTCAACAAATAAAACAGAATGACCTACTTTCTTTTGCCTTTGTTTTATCTATATTATAGTATGCTACAGGCTTGCTTGACAGATTCTTGGCAGTGGATTGTGTAACCTATCTGTCTTCAAAAGAAAAACAACTTGGCAATAGAATATAGCATCAGTTCAAAATTAAAAAAATACTCCCAAGGAAATGTATGCTGAATGACATGGAAATACAGGAAGGCATCCACTATCTGCCTACCTCCAGCACATCTACATAAGCCACCTAAGAGATGGTAATCTTAGCCTCTGACATAGTTTCCTCGCTCACTTCCAGGATGTTTTGCTCTTGCGACATACCGTTTATGTCCCACATGTGTTCTTTTTGTTTTGCTCTCACTTAAAGCTCCTTACCACAAGAGAGCTGTTGAAGCTAATACTTAAGTTTTCACTGTCTCTACACATACAAAGCATTCACGGGTCTACCTAAAAAAATAAGAGTTCAGAAATCGCCGGTAATTGTTAAAAACAGAGACTTCCTTCTTTCTCTGCTTTCAGGCTAGGTCCTTTTGTATTCAGTTGTGCCCTGCAGGCACAAGGTGTAATAATTACAGCTTCAGAGAACTACAGCAGATACCTGGCCTAAGGTGCAGAAAGCCATGAAACCTCAGACTGGATAAACCAGTATGGAGAGCAACACTAGATCTGTTTTGAACAGCAACAACAGGGTCACTTGTTAGCATTTGACTCTCTGCTCCTAAATGTTCTTTTGCTTTCTTTTGAAAAACATGTTTACATTTCAACTTGGAGAACTTACTTCTTTCCTAAACAAACAAACAAAAACCAAAACACAAAACCCAGAAAAGATGTTGGTACCAAACCAACTGACCCATGGCAAGTGTCAGTGGCTCATACATTAGATTAAACCTGCCTCACTCTACCTATTGGCTGTATTCTTTCTTGTTGTGGGTTTGTCTGCTAAGGTGGCAGCCACCCTCAGCAGAACAAAACAAAACATCCTGATGGCAGGATCTTTGGCCATACATCTCCAAGCTACAGTGTCATGTTCTTTGCCCTACACCTCCCCCTCTCCCACTAACATAGGCTTTTTTCATTGCTGAGAGTCTTAATGGCGAAACTATAATCCTTTATTATTGTTTCATGTTACCAAAATCCTATAGAATTTCTCAGTTGAATGGCTCCCACTGTGGAGAATGCATGCAGCCATAAAATGCTGCAGATCAAAAATCAAGGAAAGATCAGTCCCAGTTTAGTTTAGCTAAAATACAGATTTGAATGTCATGTCCTAAAAACTAGAGTTAAGAAGTTTGAATTAGAGCTTATGATGGGCCCATTGTGGAGGGAAGACCCTAAAACTTGTGTATTTTTTTTTCAGGACAATATGTCAACAAAAACAAAAACCTACATAAAAAAAGAGAAAAATATGGCCTTATATGGTAACAAAAGCCTAAGTGATTTTTTTTTTTTCTCAAAGATACAGAAGATTTTTTGTTTTGTTTTGCTTTGTTTTGTTTAATATTACCTTATCACCACTTCAAAACATTTCATTTGATATGGTGTGGTGTACCACACTTTACAGACCCATAGAAGCCAGAGAAGGTGGAGGAGGAGCGTGCACCCATGGCCTTAGTCTCCTACGGCTGTCCTTAGTCCATAAGCTACCATTATTTCAGCATTCATAAATTCTTGTGATGGCAAACCAAGTAAAATAACCAGCTGATAGTACAACTAGGAGCAATGAGCAAGATAATTTTTGGGGTAAGGATGTAAGGGGAGGAAATGTGGTGGCACATAGTAAAATGCAAGAGATTTCAAGTAATTAAAGAATTATGGGACTGAGAGCTGAAGGGATGTGCCCCTTGTTCAAAAAGGATATAAGTGTGCTAATTGGCCTGGCATAATATATGGCTTCTTTTTTTCTGGTTCAATAGAAACAGTTGACTTCCAACAATTCAATTATCTTCTGTAAGTGAAGAATGGAAGGTGGTCCCTTGAGGTCAAGAAGGAGCCCCAGGTAGAGAGAAAGGACAAACTGGAGTGGAAGTGCCCTGAGTTTTGTTAGAAATACCTTTCAAAACTGCCTCTGGAAGGGATGGGTCATGTGAAGAAAGGGGTGGAACATTTCGTTTGGGGTTTTGTAAGCATCATGAGGGAGATCAGATGAGATAAGAGTAACAGCAGAAAGAGGTCACTGTTGAAATAAATGTATGCTATTTTTATTTGTCTTTGTATTTGTATTTGTATTTTTATTTTATTTTTTCCCCCAGGAGAAGGACTGGACTGTGGAACTCTGTAAATACTAGAAATGTTAGAGCTGCATTTAGAGGATGGGTATGAAAAGGAGAATTGAGAACAGACAGAATAAAGAACGGAGGATAAGACGAACAGCAGTGATGGATCAAGTTATAATATGGTCAGGTAGCGGTAGGCACATTTATCCCTTGAGCAGTGTAAGAGGAGGAGGATTCAGTCATTTGTCTTGGCAGGAAGCCCAGGTTGCAGAGAGTGAAGGGCTAATGAAAGGTCTGAGCTGAGGTGGAAGATGGAAGAGATATACTGTGCTCCAAAGATGCTCTGGTTTTGAGCCACTTGGATCAAGAAATGGAGGCAAAATCTTTTGCTCGCTTGGTCCAAGCACAGAAGCAGGAAAAATTAAAAGGACATGAGGAGGTAAGACTCCTTAGGGCAAGAAGGACTGTCACATTAGGTGAGGGAAAGGGGGAGGAAAGAACAGGAAGCTAAAAAGAGGAGTGAAACAAATTTTGTATGATAGGCTTTTGGTGCATTAAGCAAAGAGATTTCCTGCTTTAGAACAGTGCACTTAATAGCTTTGACTGGCACAAAAACATGATCAATTTACTGTATTTATATCATTTGCTGTGTCATTCTTCTTTTTTTAGATTATGTCTATTTAATATTTCTGAATCTTGGAATAATTTTTTAAACACTCATTTGTCATGGATTCAGTTTGGTAGAGCTTTTCGGAGGTTCTGCAGTTCCGGTTCAGGGGCAGGGAGAAAGGCACTGTATTTACAATTCCATTCCTGTAACAGATAATCAATACATTGTGCTTTGCTGTGTTAAAAAATAAAAATAAAAAAGGAGTACGAGTGCCAAACTGTGCTGATAAACCCTTTGTTTCTTAAGTACACTCATTTTCTGAGGATTAAGGGCTGTCCTTTATCTGCCTGTTCACTTCTGAAAGTCCATGATAGATTGCTGCTTGTTCATCTGCTCCCAACAGCAGCAACCTCAACTTTATCTGCAAGAAATGCCCCAAACACAGCTGCCATGAGGCAATGCAGAAATAATGCTTCCTCAGGGCAGACCTTCACAGGCAAATCTTACCTTTTTCTCTGCAGCAATAAAAAAAGCAATAGAGAGAGGACTTTGGAAGTAAGGTATTTACAAACAGCCTTTTTTTTTTTTTTTTTTTTTTTTTTTTTTTTTTTTTTTTTGTGGTGGTGGGTGGTGGTGAGGGAGGGCTGGGCTTTTGGGGTAGTTATTGCCTTTGTGCTCAGGCTGGAGGGAAATGGTCCTTCAGCATCTATTCTAATGTGCTCATTTATCTAGTGGTAGAAGAGCTGTGGGTAAATGGGGCTGAGGTCTAAGGCATAAAGAAATGTCTGCCAGAAAGAGATGTTTTAGCAGGTTAATGAGGAACTTGGTAACAGCCTGACAGGGTCATTGCAAATCACATTTCTTTTTTACTGAAATTACTTTAGCCTTTTGAAGCCACAGGAAAATATTCTGCTACTTTACAGAGATATTTCACTGAATTTAAAATAGTGTAGATAGCATGTTATTTTTGAGTATTTTTAGCAGATGTACAGGGGGAACAAAAAGGCATGAAAATGTGCATCTCCTCTAACCAACGCCACAGCCAGCAGGCCAGGGGAGGACTGAGGACCCAAATGCTGTCAGCTCAGGTTTGCTGCACCCAGGTTTTCTCAGGAGAGGCTGCAAGGTACCCCTTCTCTTGCTGAAAAGCACTAGTGCCCAGTGGCTGCTCCTGTGCCATGCTATAGCCAGGTGTGAGCAAAACTCCGGTTCTCCCACTGCTCCTGAAAAATCACCTCTGACAAACAAGAGCCGTGACATTTATAAGTCAGCTTCTCAGCTGGATGACCTAATGATTCAGCGGGGAAGCAGGTTTATGTTGCCATGCAGGAACTGGGACTCTTAAAAATTAATTGTGGCACAACTGTTTACTCTAGGAAAACATTATTAACTTTCACTCACCATTTCTCCTCTTCAACTTGAACTCCTATGGACTGGAACTTACTAGTTGCTTTGTTTTCAACTGATTTGGCAGATTCTTCAGCACCATCAACCTTAAAAAGCAGAACGAAAAACAACAAAGCACCGCAGCTCATTAGAATGCATTTTGGCAGAGATATCACCTGGCTGCTTACAATTTCTATGCACGATAACTACTAAGTGTCTGTGCATATGGCTTGTACCATAACTACCTTCATCCACTTGGATATCTTATCTCTGGTATGCAGCTTCTGTTCATATTAGTGAATATTACTCATTCTTGTTAATCTGTAAAGCATTTCTGTTAAGACAACGTTAGGCCTGAGAAATGCAGGTGGGGTTTATCCAGTATTTTGTGGAGACTGGATGCTCAGATTTGCCAGAACCTCTGAGCAGCTGGAACACTGCTTGCTGCGCTGCACCATTTGTTTGATTTCACCTGTTAGTTTGTACCTGCACATGTAGGTAAGTCATGTCAAAATGATGAGTTTACTTTGTTTAAATGTCAGTGCCCTGAATCAGAGCACTGTACAGGTAGGATATGAAGAAAGTAGATATCAGAGGCATTTTCTCTGCTGCTCTACTGTGCAGACAGGAGGTCCCTAGGATCACAAGCAGGAACTTTATATTGCCTCTGTGAGAACCAATAGTATGGCATTGAAGTTTAACCACGGATGTACCTTTAAGAAAAATCACAAACTTCTGGGTCCAGCCAGTGTAGTTCCTAATTCCAGGTGCTGTATATGAGATTGCTAGTCATACCAAAACAAACAAACAAACAAAACAAAAAAAAACACACACACACAAAAAAACACAGCAAGTTTGGAGCACAGTGACCTGTGAACCTACTCTGACCCCAGATGTACAAGATCTCCAGATGTAGCTAGCATCTCCTCTACTGGCTTGCTGTTGAGAGCAAATTCAACAGCCCTGTGCAGGAAATGTGATCAAGGAGTTTCAGAACTGTTCAGTGACGTAAAGTACTTACTTGATGTTGAAGCTTTTTGGGACCTAATTCCACCTTAAATAACGTAACTGACAGAGAGAGTTAACCTTTTTGATGGTAGGTTTCTCTTTGTTTTACTTTGCTTGTTTGTTCAACAGATTTACAGCAAAGGCTTGTGGTGACCTAAGAGCAACTGAGAGGTGCAGAGGACACACCAGGAGGTTCACCACAAGTGCACGTTCGGTTTATTTATTACAGGAGGAGGCAAACCTCAGTCTAACGTGGCTTGCACTGCTCCACAGAGATGAGCCAAACTATAATGAAGATGTTCACCTGCTCTGAGTTCAGTCTAAGGCTGAGTGAAGCTCTCACTGTAGTCAGGAGAGGGAGGCTGACCATCCCCACGCACCTTTCATGGAGGGGTTGTGATTACGCATGTCAGCTCTAAGTTTCAGAATTTTAGCAGGAGATTTTCAAATGCTTGAACAGTGTTTGGGACTATGTTTTCCTCAAATGCCAGGAAACTGGGTCTCCTGTGACTCTCAAAAGCTGCATTCTTTACTTGCAGCAACACTACCTTCGGAAGAGACAGCTGGGAAATGGTATCTTCGGAACCCCGGTTCACGTTACAGCTGTTCATTTGGGCTTCTGCGAATGTGGAAATTATTTCTTTCTACCTGTTACTTCATCTGCAAAGGGTCTTTGTTGCTTTGTTCAGTGAAAGAAGGGATCACAACAGTAACAGAGAACCTTTGCCTCGGCTGGGCATGGGAATAAGTAATAGAGTTTTCCTTTATCCTTATCCCACCTGGATCTTGCCCCTATGTTTAACACTGAACTTTCAGAAGTCCTTCTTTCAGAATATATCCAAAACAAATGGCTGTGAAGCACAGAAAGGGTACAGTAAACTGATCCCAAGGCAATAGTTAACCATTGCCCTCCCAAGAAGAAGTTAAAAGGAGTAAAGACACCACTTCTCTAGGAGCTGCCCCTGGGATGACATAGTTCTGCTCAGCGCCTCCCATCTCATCAGGCAGATGCAGAGATTTCATGGTAAATTCTTAGGCTTTGCAAATCAGATAAGCCTGTCCAGGCACAGAGGAGGTTGTAAACACAATCTCCATCTGCAGGAAAAAAATAATGTTTTCTTGGGAAGGCCGATAAGCTATGGATTGCTATTCTGTTTGTTTGGGACTCATCTCCCATCAAAACCTATGCTGATTCTCACTTGATTGTAAGTTCAAGTACTTTGTTGCAAGAGCTAATCCTACAAGCAGATAGTTGGCCTTCTATGCACATTCTTTTTTATTTATTTATTTATTTTTGAGGGGGAAGTGAGGGTGGGTATGGGAAAGATTAATTAAGATAGCAGATTAAATTGGTCTAGTTTGTTTGCTTTTCTCCTTTTTGTAAATACAAGTCAACTTTGGCAGGGTTAGTTTTCTCATTTCATTCCACTAGAGGTAAAAAAAAAAAAAAGTGTAATTTTCTTTAACAAGGGCAAATCAGAAGGAACTTATCCTCTGCTCTTGAGTCTGAGATAGGAACAATGCTGCCTCATTCAAGCGGCCACCAGTCATTATGAAATGCATGAATAAGCAGTGACAATTAATTCAGTGAGGCTGGACAAAAATATTTTTGGGGTGATAGTGTAATGTAAATCATTGTTTTACACATTCCCTTTCAATGATTTAATTCATGCCTTTCTGACCCCTGCTGTGTTATGATTCATAGATTAGTGCTCATGTGTGTAATTTAACAGAGCTGAATAACAAGCGGCAAGGAGACTTAAACAAATCCTTGCGTCTGATGTTTTTATGATAAATTAGTAAAACATCATTAGTACCATGTGGCATGATTAAGCTGCTGGAAATTCTACATAGGCACCTGTCAGGAAAACAAGAAAAACACACAAAACATTGTATAATAAGCAGTAAAACAAGTGTAGAAACCCCAAACAGTGGTGCACATATAATCCAAGTCGTGTACCATACCTGTATTCCAATAGATAAGCATCTGTTTTTCTTGAAGTGGTCCTTCTTTCTGTCTTCTACTGCAACAGTGGCAATGGTTGTGGTGGTGGTGACGGTGGCAGTATTGTTTCCTACGTGTTGACTTGCTGGGCCATGGATCTGCGCGTTAGCAGCTTCAATGGCAGCTGTTAGTGCCTTCATACTGTCCAAGCTCTCTGTGGAGTTGCTAAGTCCAGACTGACTGATGATATCTCCCCTCTGTCCATGCCCATCCATGTATGCATCCTGGGCAGACTCCGTGCTGCTCTGGGCCGTGATGGAAATAAATGGTTTGGTGGTTGTTCTTGGTGGGACTGGAGGCGGTGTCTTCTTATAGGTTGTAATGCAGGATGACACTGGAAAAAACATATGAAGGTTCTTGATTTGTTGACATTGCAGGGAAAATGTATGCAAATATGATCTCAAGACACCAGTAAGCATGAGGAGAACAGAAATAAGGAGAATGCAGTTAGCCAAAGAGCCCCCAAAAGCTCCAGTGACAGCACTATGGAAATACCCCACTTATCAGTGTCCTCTACTCATGTCCTCTCACAGTAGAGGGAAAGAAAAGATCTATTTGCCAAGTTCCTCCTTAGCCTTTTAGGACTGTGTTCTCCAGACTGTTTGCTTCTAACTCTTCTAAGTCAACCAGTAGAGTCAACAAGTCATTCCACCAAAATGTATGTTCTGGGCATAGCTTCCAGACAGGACACACAAGGATCAGTCTCCAATCACATAACCAGCTAATGTGTACTTCATGCAGTTTTATTGCAATTTCTTTTTTTTTTTTTTTTCTCTCTCTACCCTGTCCCACTGTATCTACTTATACATTTATTTATTAAATAATTTTAAAACTGCATTTCTTTGTTCAGAGACACATCCCAAAGCTATCCTAAGTAAAAGACTGTTAACACTCGTCATGCTTGAACTTGTGTATTTCATGCCATAAATTGCTCACTTGTTGCACAGACTTCTCAGGTACTTTGAAATGTTTTGTAAGCTGTGGAGGGCATGTTTAAAACAACATTTTGCTGTTGATATGTCTCATAATAAATGTAACATTTTGTTTCTACTAAAAATGCTTAATTTTACACAAAAGAAGTTAATGTAATGAAGCCAATGGCTAAAGCCTGTCAGTGGCACTACTTAAAGAAAAGCGTAAGTATAAATGTTTGCAACAAGAGAGACTTCAAAAAAAGTTTCTAAGGACTCCTCTTCATATTTTGAAGGTCATTGTAAATGCTTCTATATGGATTTAGAAGCATAGTTTGAGGTTCCCACATTAGAAACTATTGGCTGGTGTTTACAGAATTACATGCAGAAAGTACTTCATGGAGATAAAAACATCTTAATTTAAGGGATAGTTGGCAGCTCTGCAGTGCTGAAGTCCTGGAATGCTTTCAAATGAGGAAAGAAAGTCCATTAAGAACAAAAACCAATGATGATATGTTCTATTTTTTAAGCAAATAAATGCAGGCATTAACCTGTGCAAAGTTCAGACACAAACACGTTAACATAAATTCTTATTAACAGTAATCATATGGCAAGAAATGATTCATTTTAACTGGCAGACGTCTATGCCACCCACATAAAAGGTAAGTCTGCTACAGCTGTTCTGCTCTCTGTTTGCACTGTACGTGCTTGTTGAGCCAGAAGCCATTATGGTATTAATTTGACTAGCTCAGATCCATATGCCTCATATCTCCCGATACCTGCACGAATACTTACAGTGTAAAAGGTGTTTCCAGGGCATGAAATCACACAAGATTTTTTTTCTAAGGATTCCGGTGTAAGTTTCTGATAACATGTCTGAACCCATGTTAAACATGTTAAATGCTAATGGAAAAAGAGTATTTTGCTAAGGTAGCGAGGGTTTTGAAGCTATGATTCAGTTCTGAAGAATCAAACAGAAACCACAGCATCTTGGAGAGAATACACGGCTAAAAATGAACTTGTCAAATTTTGACTCCTGGGAAGTGAATAGTTTATAGAGGTTAAAGGTGCTTTTTTAATGTGCTTATGACAAAAGGCATCCGTGGAACTAACAGGAAGGATGACAATTTTACAAAGAAGGTTGTGAATTTTATGCAGTTCTTCATGTGTTTGGATGCTGCCAAAAAGCCCTTGTGGTGACTGTGCACATTCAGGTAAATCATCTGTTCTTGCAGAATTATGGAGAATTGCGGAGGCTGCATCTGGGCAATAGGATCCCAGAAATGCCCCAAGTGGCTCATGGTCTGGAGAAATGTTCTCTGAGTAGTGGAGACGCAAACTGAAATTCACCACGGAAGAATTCAAAGCTTATAACTACACAATCGTATACCCAGGTAATACCATGATGATCCTGTTCCAAACAGAGGTTTGCTACAGCCATGCTACGTTGCAATTCAGCAAAGTATTAATTGCCCCATTTAAAATACAGTTGGTAAGGTCATTGTGGAACTACTGAGGAGACAGCAGCACCTTCAGGACATCCCTGCAAGGCAGGTAGGCATCATTTATCCTACTTAGCAGATAGGGGAATGATAATGAGACCCCCAAAGTGCTCTTAAGTCGGAGAGAGGGCTGTAAGAATAAAAATCAAGCCTTAACAAGGCTAGTCCCCACATCGCTGGTCACCCCCAACGAGTGAGAGAGTCAGTAGCAACTGTTTATCGACAGCTACCCGGCACTCTGGACACTGCAGTACAAATACAGAACCCCCCGATTAAGTTGTCTTTCATTCTGTTGGTAAACGCACTCGACGAGGAGCCTAATCCACACGGCAGTGAAAGATGTTTGCACTCAGCTAATTAAGTCTGAAGTTATTCGTAAGAGGGGGAGAGGATTGACAACTCATACGGTGAAATTGTAAAGAGAAACAGCGAACGTTGTTTCAGCAAGTCAAAACAAATCCTCGGTTTCCTGGAGTCACGCAGCACGTACTGTACGGCTCCGGAGAAGCAGAGTGTGCAACTCATAAAAGAACCCCAGGCACTTCATTACTGGAAACGATGCAAGCTCCTGCCACTCCTTGGCAGGAACGACAACAAAACAATGCTTGGGCTGCAGTCAGAGGCAGCTGCTCGCTCAGTGTCGGAGCTGCTGCGCCCTCCCAGTGGCCGGAGCACTGCAACAAAAAGGATTTGGTGCATCAGGTTTCTCCGGAGCTCTTTCAAGAGCCCAGCAACATGTGACATGGCAACCTGAAGGACCTGACAGGTTTTAAACTGGCTACGGTGCTTTCAATGCTAGGATGCCTGAAGAAGAATGGGAGTACTCTCCAAGGTAAAGGACAAAACCCCAGTGCTCTCCTTGTGCAGCCAAGATCCGAGTGTTTGGAGGGTGCAGGAGGAGGACCTCGCCTTGTGCTCTGTTCCTGCAGGCAAGGGGGAAGTGCTTCCATCCAGCTCCGGAGGGGGACTGCTGCGTGGGAGGATGCTGATGGAGAAGATTACAGGATCACGGGATGCGCAGAGAAGATAGGGAAATCCTCACTTCACACACAGGGAACATTCAAGGGGTTTTGCACTTGAAAGTTAGTTTAATTCACACCA
Organism: Anas acuta; assembly: GCF_963932015.1. Classification (NCBI taxonomy): domain Eukaryota; kingdom Metazoa; phylum Chordata; class Aves; order Anseriformes; family Anatidae; genus Anas; species Anas acuta. The sequence goes on from NC_088980.1 coordinate 106,212,403, forward strand.
GGAAGTGAATTTAAAGGGCTCTATAATTCCCTGATAAATACATTCTTGGACATGGATCAAGGAGCGAGGTTCTGTGCTCAGACTGATCTGACTGGAGAGTCGAGTCAAAGGAGTCTCATTTGTCATTATAATTGCTTAGGCATGGAGTTAATCAGAAATAATTTTTTCTTAATAGCAAACGTGAATATGAATCCTCAGTCTGTCACAACATAGAGTAGCTTTCTGTATTATTTTACAGAGCACACTTGCTGCCAGAGCAGGTATACATTCCTCTCCTAGGGCAAGATTTGATCCAAGTTAAATCATTTGCAAGAAAACTCTGACTCCCGAAGCACCTTGAGTCAGTCCCATCTTTCCCAGCTGTATCAACCCACTCAGTAATGCTCTCCTTTCTGTTTTGATCTTTATCCCATTTCTGTGGCCTGATTTTGGGTTACAGTTTAATCCCAAATACCTAGTGAAAAAGCACTTTCTCCAGATTAGGAAAAAAAAAAGTTACGGTGTTTGTCCTCCTAGCCAGTATTTCCAAACAACTAGCTCATGAGAGAGGAATTTGGAACAGGGAGTGTCAACCACCCAGTTCAGAAGGAAGTCTAATGATAAAAAAAAATAATCCCAGATTGCATAATAATAAAGGCCTGAATTTGAATGTTTCATTGTAAGAGCACTTCAGTTGTTTAAACATGCTCGCTAGGGAGATGAGCCCTCAGGAACAAACACCAGCACGCAAACGCAGAGTTTTAGCTCGGTGGATGGGTGCTCAGGAGAACCCCAAGGCAGACTAACATTTGCAAAGAGATCAAATTCACACAGTGCTTTGAGCGGTTCAGGTGATGAGATATGTGAGCAACATCTTTCCATCTCTGATTTGGCAGGCTCATGTAAACATGGCTAACAAATACAAGAATAAATGAGGGTGCAAATTTAAAGTCAATTAAAATAATGGCACTTTTCATGAGAAAAATGACTATTTCCACAGTTTGAAGAGAGCAGCAAAAAACACAGTGTGTACACAATTAAGTAATAAGGTACAAGGTAAAAGGTCCGTGTACAGATGGACTTAATCCTTCTGATTTAATGCCTGTTAAAACGGTATGTTACAGCACTACACTTGCATCTCACACAGCTGCACCACAAAGCAGGGATGCGGGCACATCCTTGCAGAGCTGAGACATTGAGCTGCAGTTCCTGGGCTCCCCATGCAGAGTAGTGGGGCTTGATTTGGCTAGGTGCGCTCAAATGGAGCTGTTATTCTCCTTACCATGCACCTATTTCTCTGCTTTGTTAAGGTTGAGGGGGATAGGGGTGTGAATGCTTGGAAATGGTGTTTTAGACTCTGTATCGTTATTTGCACATGCAAAAAGTTGGTATGAAAATGGGGCATCTGTTTTCTTAATAAAAAAGCTATTCTCAGGTAGCAGATGGCTTCTAAGGAAACAGAGATTTACCACTAAAACTAAACCGAAATAAAGATTTTCATAAGAAGTTCAAGACTGCCCAAGGGAATAATACTGAAGTGAATTACGGATGTCATTATCCCAAATGAGAACTACTGAAATCTTTGTACCATGCCATCAGGACTTCTGCCAATGCCATGCTTTTTCCCTATCCCCACTACTGCCAAGCCATATATCTCAGCCGACAAAAGCCTAAGATACGCTGGCTTTGGAAACAGGCATAACTGGTAACTAAAATCCTGCAGAAAACTATACAAAGTATGTAAACTGTCTTCAGTGCACACAGTAGCACCACAGTGTTAGGAGATAACACCCCAACCACCCTGAGGTCTAAAAGCTTGTGCTGGTGGCCATTTCATAAGTCTGGACATTTTTGCTCCCAGGTAGGGTGCCTCCGGCTATCCAGCTTGGTGCAGTAAGGGCACTCCTGAAACCCATGACTGACCGTGGCTCATCCAGTATCTCGAGTGAGATGGACTTACAAAATCTGCATGTGCACAGTCACTGGATGACAAGTGAATACTCCTCTAACAGACTTTTTACAGACTTTTTTTTTTTTTTTCTCTTAATGACTGCTGCTGGAAGCTGCTGATGCCAGTCAGAAGTTTAATTGCTATCCCAGGAAAGCTGAATTAGTGCACAGAGAACAGGTGACGCAGCCAAAGGTGTCTGCTAAATGTCGTTTATCTCTGTGATATTGCCACAAATTATGTATGCACAGACAAAATTCATTGCATGTGGGCTTCCTATGAGACCCACTTCACTTTTTCTACTATGTAGCCATAGCTGAACTTCTCTATACATTAAAATTTACCATTATGCTAACGGTGCACAACTTCAGTAATTCAGCTCATTCAGCCTCAAACAGAGAAGTCTGTAAACAGCTGAAGCTCTGGAAAAACATCTCACATAAGCTGATAGTCATTGCCCAAGTGGATAGTTGCTAGGATGGCCTATAATATTTTACTCTTAAAAAACATGATCTTCACTGGGGTCAAGCAATTAGGACTCAGCTTTAGATTTTCTGAACTGCAAATCCTCCACCTCACTTTGGTTAACATGTAAGATCCCCCTTGCCTTTTTACACCATCAAGTGACCACAGGGGACGGCAGCAGCATTTGCTTCCAGCATCTGTCTCCAGCAGACAAAACTGCACGGTGCCCGAGGAGATGGTGCTTTACTGAAGGGCTCTTCTTGGCTGTTGGCTCATGTGATGTGATGCTGTTAGTTACCCATCAACAACACAGGAACAGCATCTCAAATTGAAACTCAGGCTGAGAGGAAAATCAGTAGTGAAACTATTTTGGCCTTGTCCTTAAACTCTGGTTATCAACAAAGCATATGGAAAAACAACACCAGGAACAACACAGGTGATACTATGATTCTGACCCAGACAGACACTCTCCGAGAGCTTCAGAGAGTCAGTCTTCTTTAAAACAGTAATGGTAGAAGCTATCTGATACACAACATCAGCCTCTACATTCAGTGAAACATGTTGGAGAGGACTTTTTTAAAAAAAAATAAAAAGGATAACAGTGAGCAGTGCGTTCTTTCTGAGTTAACATACAATTTGCCATCTCTTTTAATCTGCACGATGTTTTTTTTTTTTTGTTTGTTTGTTTGTTTTGTTTTGTTTTTCCTGAGAAAAAAAGCAGGGAACCATTGTCTCATTTATAGCTTAAATGCTTAAACTAAGTCTACTGCACTGTTAAAATGTTTTCTGCACTTAAATAGTTCACCAAATCCTTCACACTTCCCCCCCCCCCTTTTTTTTTCAGAGTAGTCATGGAAAACAAGAAGCATTAGACCTTTAGATAAAAAACTTAAAAACACTTAAAATATTATGTGTTTCAGAACTTGCATGCCATCAAATTACCACAGTGAGAAATTCATAAGCTTTCAGAATATCAATACATCCATTTTATAAAAAGCATCTATGGAAAACAGAGGAAACTATGTGAAATATGGTAGTTCATCCCACTAAGACCAAGGATGTGTAACAGTAAATAAATATAATAATAGCTTGATGAAATTGGATCCCTTTCCCATATATTCTCCAGGAAGCAACTTCACTGGTACTTTGATATAACATTTTGTTATGTGTTACTGCAGCACACTGAAATTCCAGAATTTGCATCCCTTTCCCTCTGGCAATACTGTTAATAAAGCAAAATGTTTTTTTAATTATTATTATTATTATTTAATATGGAGTTGCACTAACCAAATGCAGACACATACAGATAAGCAGCTATTTAAGTAAAAGCACAATGCAAGAACCAAAGCAAGAACCAAAGCCTGTATTTTCAGAAACTTGGGGGGGGGAGGTTGAACTTTTTCAACACGCATTTGTCCACCTGAGCTAGGAAGATTAAAATCAAAAGCTTCAAATCCAAACATAGTCTGAAAAACTTACTTAAAAAAAAAAATAGATAAAAATTGAGGAGCAGTTGAATGTAAAGACTTGGGCTGCAGATGAATGCTGCAAGTTCTTGAGGCTAATCATTTAAAAACTTGCCACTTACTTACACTTCTGAATTGGATCTGGGTTCTTGTAAAGCTGACCCAAGCTGTAAACGAACCTCATTTCCAGACTATACCAGTAGCTCATTCAGCTAGTAGTTACCCAGTGAGCCTACCAAAGTGGAGCCCACCTTTGCCATTCTGCTTCAGTATATTACAGTTGGTGGTATTTCTCAAAATTGTCATGTAATATTTGGAATGACTGGTTATGAACGTATTGATGTATTCTTCTCTAAATAGTTTCCCTTTGCTTACACATGGAATATTTAATATCTGAGCAGCCAATATACAGAAAACTTGAATCCTGTCAAACCTGGAGATACATCAGGGCAGGTGCATGGTCAGGACCAAGCCTACATGTTCCTAAAGCTCCCATGAAGCAAGGATTATGCATTGAGTCTCCCTTTGCTGTTCACTGGGAAGCACTGCATTTTGTTCTTCCTGATCCTCTGCTGCCAGTCTTCAACCCATGGCAATGGAGCCGACCATCAGCAAATCAAGTTCAGCAGTCACTAATTTTAGCAGGAGCTTGTCAGTCACAAATTTGGTGAAGAAGTTGCGGGGTGAAGTTGCTCAGTTTTTGTCAAGTAGGAGATCAGATTAGAGAATAATTAGGATTCTCCTTATCTCTTCCAAATCTGTGAATCCCAGAAACTAGCCTGTGAACCTTGAGGAGAATCAGGCAAGCCAATTATCTAAAGTAATCTGATCATGCAGCATTGAAGCTAGATAGGCATTAACATAGTTGGACATCCCTGTTTTCAACATTACTGCAAGGATTTTGTTATCACAGTCTTCACCGCAACTAACTTTGAAAAGGCAGTATTTGGCTGGAGTATTGACACTTCAAAGTGTGATTCCTGTCCAATGAAAAATGACTGTAAAAATTGTTCCCTCTTCTTCAGGCTGGAAATGCACCTTCTTTGTTTGCTGCTGATGTTAGCAAGAAAACAAGCTTCTACTGGTTTTTACTCCCAGTGGTTTTCCAAATACTTAATAAACTTAAGGTAGGGTAAGCAGAATTCTGTATCATTGCACACATTGGCATCAAGCTGCTCTCACAGAATTTGATTAGTGATGCATCTAAATTGGCTTAGAAATCAATTAGTTTAAATTGCTGCAAATCCACCCCTGATGTGGACATGTTTATATGTGGATATGATTGAAAAGGTCTTTTTTTAATTTAAAAATAAATAAATGCAGAGGATGTAAGAGTGATTCATTCGATGAGTTTATCACAATTAACTGTATCAGTTAGCTGATTTTAAATTGATTTCCTTTTATGCCATGGTGTGCAAACACACTTCACATTGTTATCAGTTACATCCACTTGAATACACTGAAAGCTGCACAGGTGTTAATTTAACCTAATGAAAATTTGTGAATTTAAAAGCCCTCTTTAACTTTCTCAGTCAAAATCTGTCGTCAGGGTTGCTCTGCTTGAATTGTCTTGTTCTTGCATGGTTTGCTTACTTTTATACTTGGTATTATTTTAAAAGATACAGTAAAACAAGGAACTTTTCAAAGCTCTGCACTATAAAGCAGGTATATACATACAGGACAGTTATATTCCCTCAGTCATTATGGGACTGGTATATACAGCTAGTACAGAAATGTAGGTACACCAGTTTTGCACGTTATTCAACCCTAAGGCTGTTCAGAAGCTTTTAAGCAATCCAGAAAGTCATTGCTCTGACAAAGGCTATTCAAATATGTGTAAAACAACCTGTATGTGATGGAATTTACTATTTTTGGTATCATAGCCACCTACACTGTTAACAAACTACCTCACCATGCTGATGAGCATAGGTTTTGCTTCCTCACAGTGCAAAGCACTTTGTCACCTGATCCAGCAAAGGACTTAAATCTCTTTAAGAACCCATCTTAAGAAAAAAAGTGTATACTTAAGCTTTTTTGGTCAGACTTTGCCTGCATGAAGGCTTTTAGTGCCCTCTCAGTGTCTCAAAAGTCTACCTCTCAATTTGCTTTGAGACTTTTATTTTATGCTGCTTGATATGCAAGATTATATTAAATAGTTAGGTGAAGATTTAAAATTTGCATTTTTTTTGGATGACAGCAATAATGAAGGCCTACTGTGTTTTAGTGAGATATAAGTTGCAAAGAAACTGGCACAATTGGCAAAGAAAATAAAAGCCAGTACAAACTACAAGAAGAATGTGATAATAAAAGCAACATGAACAACATTTTCAGTTGCTATAAATTGCCAGGAAACACCACAGGAATTGTTTTATATCCCTTTATTATCTATTTCAATGCAGTTTGCTGTAGCTCCAAAGACCCACACAGGTTTAACAATGCACTCTATTTTTCTTATAAAGAATTAATAATAAAAATAGAAAACCAGCATTCAGGAAGGAAAGTATCACCTAGATATTGAGCAAGACTATCTGTTCAGCCAGGGGAGTACCAACTTGTTTTTACATAATCAGTACTACATTCTTCAGCAAACTTCCCTTACATGGGGTGTCCCACTCTGAGTAGGAATGTCAAAAACAAGTGAGTTGCCCAAAACCAAAAGCAAGAAACGCTTGCAGCAGGAAGAAGGAATGAAAGAGAGAAAGTTTTGACTAAAACCACAGTCTGTGCAAAAGAGTAACTTGTCACCTGAGACAGAGAGTTATGACCCAGCTGAAAAATTCTGCCTCCCTTGTGGTCTGGGTAAGGTTATCAGATGACCTTTTGGAAGACATCTGTGCAGGGCAGATCTAGCACTGTGGGGTAAATCCATCCACTGTCAAATGAGGAAATGTAGACAAGGGGTTTACACAAGAAATTATACCTATCTTTGGCCTTATTTCAGGTAAAACAGCAAAACTGACTCAAGCCTGAGGACATTAACATTTTTCAAAACCTAGGAAAAACTGAATAATTTGGTGAACAAGGCATATTAAGAACATGTGAAATATGTATTCTGTGTTGAGAGGAATTAATATCCAAACTAAAATCTGGTTTCCATCTTCCCAGCCTGCATTCAGATTAAGAAATTCTGACCTTGCTCAGTGACAGGCTCGAGGTCACTGTGGGTGACCTCATTCTTTTATCGATTTGGTCATTTTATGACAAGAGTCCTGGCTGATATTGCAACAAACCAGCTCAAAATACTAGATTGGCATGAAAAATTCTTATTGATCAGCCTGAGTGTCCAGCACACAAACTGTTGACATCTCATGTACAGTTCACCAAAGTGCACAGGTTACTGTAGAGTATGAAGATGCATTTCAGTAAATCTGAACAAAAATAATGTCTCGTTCGGAGTCCTGAACTAGCAACAGGACAGCACCAATTCTCAGATATTTCAACAAATAAAGATGGTGGCCATGACACACATGGGTGTGGACAGACCAGGCTCAAGCTATTTGAGATGTGAGAGACATTCTCATCTTTCCACATATTTCTGCATTTATTAAAGAAATTCATGTAAAGGAAGCCTTTAAGAAGTTCTGAATCACAGTTTGCAGGAGATGCCAGACACAACTTCCTTGGGGACACCGGCTGCATTGATGACCAACCCTTTTTTTTTTTTTTTTTTCTATCTTACTCACTCTGACTTATTTAAAAATAAGTCAGTTTAGTAACAGTGGAAATTTTAGAACTTGAGAAGATGATCCTGAAACCCTGCTGGCTGAATTCATTCCAGTGGCAAAAGTCAGAAGCTTATTTTACATAATTTCCACAATGACAAAGCAGCATTGCCTCAGTAAAGGACCAATGTGAGTAAACTTTTATCTCCGAAGCACAAGTAGGATTTATCTTTCTATTGCAATTTCCTTTAGCTAGAGATTTTGAAATTAGTGCTCGTGGTCTCAGCTTGGGATAAACTTCCCTTCTCCCTAGCTCCTAGACTACACAATAATTCTAGCATTTCTTAATTTTCATAATTGTAAAAAATTAAAGATGCATTTTGTGCTGTCTTAGTTAAAAGGTAAACCCAGGCCATCTATTTAGTACGCAAAGAGAGAAAGCAAACACACCCACATGAGTTTTGGCACTTCAAAGCATTCAGACCTTTTGAATCTCTCAACTACTGAAGTGCTCTCTAAGGATCACAGGGCCAATACAAAGTCTCAGCAAACGCCAGCTAAGTGAATCCTGCAAATCCATACAATCTCACACGCACATTGCAAATCCTCCACGCCTCAAAGTGCATAAGATGCAGTGAAGGGGCTGGATCAAATTTTTAACCAAAGCTCCATTTTATTTTATTTTTTTTTTCTGCCCAAGCCTGAAAGCTCTTCTTCTTTAATTATCCTTCTAATAAAACCCATTTATTGCACACACCTATTCCTCCTACAGACGGTGTTTCTTTTGTAATCAAAATCTCAGCCTCGAAGACTTTGCTGGCTCACCGTGAATCAGAAGGTCACTTAAACCTGTACCTGAAGGTGCTCCCACAGGCATATGGGATGTGAAAGAAAGGGAAAGAATCAGGTCTGAATCTTCATGTCCAAACGAGTTTATTAAAAAAAGAGATAAACTGACACAAATAGCTGTGAATGTTCAAAAAAAAAAAAAAAAAGGAAAAAAAAAAGGATGCTCAGCAGAGCAACAGGCAACAACATGGTACAACTCAGGCTGTTCTGTTTGGCTATGTCCATACTGCTTTGCTTGCAAACCTTTATATGACCTCGATTTCTGTTTGCACGGGTGTTTGAAGATTGATTGTCTTAATACCAGCACTTTTATCTGCATGGTTAACATTGTAGAGAACGTATTTACTCATTATTTGTTTTTCACATCAAATTAAAGAGTCTGAGCAGGATCAGTGTCAAATACCAATCACCCAGAAAAAAAAAAAAAAGCAAATAATTGAAATGGACAGATGACAAATAATCCACAAGCCAGTGTCTGCTTTTCATTAATTGTTTGAAAACAAATGATAAACAAATACATGTGCAAAAATGAGGACTCTTCACAAACAACTTGGTAACTCGGAAAAATTATAAATTCAAGATTAAAATCAACTCCAGTGAGTAAATCAGCCAGCTCTTGTTACCAGCAATAGTAATATTTACTTTTTATCATGTGGGATCTAAGAGGATATCCAGACTGTGCCTAGCTGTAGGTCACAGTGGTATCATCCACAGCTAAACTGTACCCAGCTGGGAGAAACATTTAAGGCTACTTGGACATTTTCTAGAATAGATATTTTTTTAAAAAAATTATTATTATTATTATTCATTTTGGAAGTGCTTTAAATTGAATCACTGCATCCTCACTTTATTTGGGGTTAAGGGTATCCAGACGAATAGTTATTCTGGAGTAACTGTAGTCCCTCTGGAGAATTTAAAGTTAGAGAAGACCTTGTTGAAGATAGAAGGCTGCTGCATGAGAAACCCACAGTCCTCTTGCATGGCTTCTGTCTGCTCTGGAGTCTATCAAGGTGCTAGGCAGGTCTTTTTGGTCTAACTAGGGGCAACTAGACTAACACAGGCAATATTCAAGGTGATTTGGCTGAATACCTTGGGTGAAGAAAACAGCAACAAAATGTGCACGTGAACTGGCCTCTATCTAAAATGTCTGAGGGCACAGCCTTCCCTGCCTGCAGAATGATTGAAAAAGTGTCAACAATTAGATTTTAATAATTTCAAAGGTGGCTTATTACACCCACAATGTCATTCTTTTGTGTATAAAATTGCTGCCCAACTGATGTACACCAGGAGTGAAATCTACTCATAAAGGAAAAAGGGTCTTCCTCATAATTTTCCTGAATTTAGCACTTAGGACTGTGGATGAGTCATATTTTCCTTGTTATCCTATTCAGTTGACTTTTCTATAGATGCCTTGAATGTGCTATGTATTAACAGCCAAGTAGGCCACTGCAGCAGTTTTCTTTGAGACTGGAAACCTGCTGATTTGACCTGTTTATCAAGAGAAAAGCGTCATCTCAACAGGACAAAATTGTTTTTATATTTTTCCTCCCTATTTTCCTCTTCTGAGCAATTTCTTTTTAACCCCATGGTGTCAAGTAAAAAGTCACTGGTCTAGAGAATCTTTTTTTTTTTCTCCCCCGCCCCCCCCCATTTTTTTTTTAAGTATTTTTACATAATTCAAGAAAAAATATAGGAACAGTTTTCTTATTATAAAAATTTAAATTGTGAGGTTGGAAAAGCATACCCCTAATGATCTACATTTCATAACTTGCACATAACAAATGGACTCAGGTCTGTTAAACACGTTGGAGTCCTCCAGGATGGAAGAAACTATTCACTGTAATTTAAGTTAACATTACAGTCAAAGAGCTTTCAGTATTAAAATTGTCCTAAGGTGCTCTGAAATGCTCAAGACCTTTATTTTGCTCACTTCCAGAGGTACACGTTAAAAGGAAGATCTTATAGATCTTTGCATTAGCCTGACTAAGGAGAAGTGAGCCAGCGTCTCCCTTCCTCCATAAATTAGATGTTGTCAAAAGAAAAAAAAAAAAGGGGGTTTAAGAAGCTTCTTTTCACATTCTTCAGACTGCTGCATGCCATTTGCTGATCTTGGTCGAGAACTGAGCTTGCAGTGAGCTTCCACAGCCTGCCATGTGTGAAATTCATACTACGTGACAATTTTAACATCAGTTTGCATCATTAACACATGTTCCTGTCTGCACAACGTTATTTTGCACTTTGCCAGATGAGACAGAGGCAAGAAGAATTGTTACTGTGCACAAGCAACTTTCTAATAAAAACAATACGGGTATTATTATTATTCTTGGAAATGCATTCGGAAAATCTTACTCTACATTGTACAGTACGCAATAGGGTGGGTGACAGGTAGGCAAGGTGTAAGAAAGAGGCATCCACAGGTACAATAAATAATTGTGTGCATGTGCTTGTCTGAACACACACTGCCATGTGAACAGAGACACCCTTGCATATACACACAAAGCTACATTCATTTTGAACTCTGTCTTTGAATTTTGCTTTTGTTCTTTTCTTATATTATGCAACAGATTTCAAGGCATGCCTTTCTCCTGAGCTACACTTTACATCTCTGGTTTCTTACAACGTGCTCCGTTTGGGTAGCACTCACAGCTTCTAAGGCGCATGACACTGGAAGGGATTATTTGGCCTACCCATAGCTTCCATGCAATATGTGTTAAGTCCCAAAGTATCTTGCAGCACTATCCAATCTGACACAGACCACAAAACACCCCTAGATTAGATGAAAAACTAAACAAAATAAAAACCAACCAACCAACCAACCAAAAAAACAAAACAAAACAAAACAAAAAACAACATAAAACTTGCAGTAAAATAAGGGATAAAAAATCAAAAATTAGATGCTATTGGAAGAGCTTCAATGACTTGGCCAGTCCTACTGGCCCCGTTAGCTGAGGGTAAAGCTGTCCAGCTCATCCTAGCTTAAACTAGCTTATTTTGACACCACAGGTTGAAGGGAAGAGGTTGGTGTCCTCAGTATTAACTGGTCTGAATACAACCGAGATCCCTTGCAGTGAGCTTTACTTCCTAGCACTTTACTTTACAGCCTGACTTAGGAGGAGATATTCAGAAATCTTTTTTTTTTCCATGACTGAAATGGAGAGAGTTTTCATCAGCTTTAAGGTAAATGTACATGCATGTGCATATGTTTTTGTAAAGGTGTTACTGGGATGCAGAGGGAATTATAGTTAATAGCACCAGATGTCCTACGGCTTTGTGTCAAAGACAAAAAACCTGCAGCTCAGTTGCTCTCACAAACCTGCTTGCTATAGGCTAAAAAAAAAATCCTGCTTATGAACAAAATAATACACATTATTTCACTGCTCATTCTAGCACCAACCCTATAATTACTGCATTCTCAACTATCTTCCACATCCCCCTTGAGCTGTGAATTACAAGCTTTCAGCATATTGGATACTAGTCCTGTGGCATGATTAGATTACCATTTCCACAGGTTGCCAATGCAGAAGAATAGCTCATCTAAGTATGAATAGATTCATTTACTTGAAGAGAATTTTCTTTACCTTTCAGACTAATCATCTGTGTCTAATATAGGCTAAAAAGAACAGCAATTCTATGCAGGTTAGCTTCTCTTAGAAAATAAAACCAAACCCACAGTTTTTCTGTCCCAGAATTTGAAGGTATGCAGGTTTGGGGTTTTGTCTGGCTGCTCAGAAGAGAGCTGTTGTTAGCAGAATGCAGATACAGACCTGTTTTCTGCTGTAGCCTGAATGCATTAGTCACTAAGAAGTGTAATGAAAAGTAGCCATTTTGTGTTCGTTTTAGTGCACAACCTTGGAGAGGAGAAGCACACCCATCCATGTCATTTTTGATGTGCTATTGAATAGAATATAAAGATTATAAATATTATATTAGTCATTTAGAGGTTAAAAAGGTAATTTGCACAGCGTAAATATTTCCCTTTGGAATTCAGGAAAACATAACAGCTTTGCATTTGAAATAAGAACCAGCATTTGAAGATATTTATCATTTGCAGGCTATGCACAGTGTGAAAATTTAACTGTGAATGTTCAGAAATGCTCAGAGTCACATCACCATCGTTCCAGTGACACTTGTCCCAGTAATGCAGAGCATCCTTCGCTCCCCCTTAATGGGTTTCACAGCTCTCTTGTGCAGCCAAAACTGGAGGCAGGGCAGACACTGGACCTGGGTGAATACACTTTGCTGTACTTTTAAGGATACAGATAACATTGAAAATATTTGGCTTTTTTAAGTGGAAACTGCTGCAAGTGGCAATGCAGGCTGGATGCACCCTCACGGACACCACTCATGCAGTGCTGATGGAAAGCTGGTTTTGCTCAAATACATTCAAATCCTTCCCTACAAAGTGGCATAAAGCAGACACCCCCACATGTTGCCTTTCCAGGTGTTTCCATCTTATTTTTTTTTTTTTTTCTGGTGGGTGCAAAGGCTGACCCATGCAGAACACCAGAGAAATAAGTGAAAACTCGTAGGTCCTCCTGTCTGCAAGAGGCCTTGTGTTTGTAGATGAAATTCCTAACACTCATTTGTGGCCTACTCGGTGCTCTTATCACCCATGTTTTAACTCTCTAGTTTATGACTTTATTATTTTAATATGGTCTCCAGACCATCTGCAAACCACCTACAGGGCCTGGCAGCTCATGCAGTTTGGGAAACATTGCCTTATGATACTACTCTGTAGTTATTACATTAAAAGCTTGTTAAAAAGGCAAATCTAAACAACTTTGGAGATGTTCAAGGAGAACCGCAGATTTCTTCTTGACATGCATCATTATGTAGTAAAAGAACATTCAGAGAAACATAAGAATATTTATTATTCAACGGATTACACTCTATTACAGCTTAAACTAGTTGAAAAAAAAAAAGGGGGGACAGCATTATCTAATTAATGATGGTTTGCAAATTGCATCCAGAGAGAGAATTGCTGCCTTTTCAGCTTTTGTTAGACCACATGTGGCCACGTGAGCACTTCTCACAGAAATGCTTCTCCCTGCTCTCACTCACACACATCTTTCTCCTGACTTTGTACAGATTTTTCCTGAATGGTTTTCCATTCAAACAAATATCTAGACAAGCAAAAACATGCTGCCTGTGTGAAAAAGAGGCCCTTTACCTCCAGATGCCCACGTCTCTCTCTGTAGTACAAACATTCATTATATTTTCTTCCATGGCTTTTCTCCAAACTTTCCGCCCCCTCCCCAGCTCTGCTTCACATCCCAGCCTTTCAGATGCACTCCCCATTCTCACAGCATTCAGCAACCTGGCATGATTGTAGTTAAGTTCCTCCTTCCTTACAGACTCTCGGGACACCATATTTCTGTCTGGGAATTCAGTGCATCACGCTATCATTGGCATCATGTACATGTGCGCTTTAGCTTCATGTAGCAATGGAGTAAGTTTTGCACTCTTTATCCAGATGGATAAAGCCCCTCTGTAAGTGCCTACTCTCTGCATTGCGTATGCACCAAATGCCTAAAGTTTTCCAGCACGGTATTCAGGACCTGTTGTGGTACTATTTTTCTCAACATCCCAGCTATGTGACTCCCGCATGCTGGCTGGGGTTATCAACCCAGCTAATTTGAGGTCCTCGCTGCTAAAGGAAATCTGAGACCAACACAAAAAGTCCTCACAATCCACTTAGAAAATATTTCCAAAAAACAAAAAGAGAGCAAATTTGGAAGAATGTGTGTAAATGGTTATAAAAACCTAGACAAAATAAGCACTCTGAGCAAATAACATATCCCACCCATCTTAAACCGGCTCTATTTGGAGGCACTGAACTGCCCCTTGGAAGTGTCTCCCTCCCTCCCTGTGCAGGCCCAGATGACTAATTTTGGGTGGCCAATTAGACAGGAGGAATCCCAATGCTAAAAAGCTCTAGTTCATTGCTGCACACTCATTCCTGTTTGTATTTTGTGCCTTGTCTGTACTTTTGTTGAGCCTTCAGATGAAAACCTGAAGACAAAGAGATCCTATTCCAGCTGCAAAGTTTATCTGCGTCTGATGCAGTGCTTGTAGATGGGCAGAACGGCTCACTTTGGTGTTTGTGTAGCACTGTAGAATTGAAATCAGCAGTTTGTAGACAGCTCTCTCAAAGATCAGCAAGAACAAACACTCCTTTCTTCCTGCTCTGATTTCCTCCAAGTTAACAGCAGATATTGACCTTACGGAATCACTGCAGTGCATTGTGAATTATGTATGAAATGCAATTTCCCTTTCAGCTGTGGGTAAGTTCAACTGTGTTGCCTGCAGTCTGCATCTTCAGAGGACTCACATTATTCCCAGAGACAGCCATGATGACCCAACTCACCAGAAATAAGCTGTTCAGTTTCAGTGAAAAAAATCCCTTTTCATTACTTAATGAAAAAGCAAACACCGTATGGGAACTCCTGTCTCCCATCTTACCGTGCTTCAAAACCTCTTAAAAGTGCATGTTTTATATTCACCCATGGTTCAACATGTGCTTAAAGTGCAACACTAAGTAAGAACCAAGGGAGATTCAAAATATGGGCAGATGCCTCACCAACAAGCCTAGAGCCAACAAATCAAAAACAATTATAGTCTACCTATTCTTTTTTCCATCCAGCAAAACGTACTTCACTAAGATCTCCCAAAACACATCAAATGAGTGATCTCAGATAAAAGGTACTTTCCCCTGTAGCCTGGCTTGTGCTGGTCCCCTGCTCAGCAGGCTTCTTGTGCCCTTTAGCTCGATCATCAGAGACGTTGGGCTGTCTTGATATGGCTCACAAGGTTTTGCAGCCCACCAGCAAATCAGAAAGAATCAGGTGATTTCTCAGTGGAAAAAATCAAACAAACATATTTTAAAATTTCTAATTTAAAAATATCTAGCATTTCTCCAAAGCTGGAAGAAGATCCCATTTTTATGGCATTGTTCAGTTTCCCTTCCTTTTATAACACTAAGTTTTAAAGCTTCAGTGTTTTCCCCTCATCCTATTTTTATTTTTTATCATCATAGAAACAAAATGTCAAGAGTGAAAAATAAATGGAAACACTTAATATATATTAATGTATAATGTAACAATATATAAAAGCCATACAAGAGGACTGAATTACTGAAGTTATTATGAGGAAGTTTCAGCTAGGTGTTTTTTTCTCTCTCCTCTCTTGCAAGTCCCATTAACAATTTATAGCATGTACATTAACAATCTACACATGTTCCTTGGTGTGCAAGAGGGTGGGAGCCCCCCAGCAACGTGGGAACAGCATCCAGCTCCACTGCTTTTTTCTGAGACTCTGAGTTGGGAGGTATAAACTAAGCTCACATTTGAGTTAGTAACACAAGAAGAGGCAGAAAATGTAAGCAAGGCACCTGTAACTACTGCCACATGAGCAAATCAGACAGGCACTTAAGAACAGCAACTAGATTTGTGTCAACAGTTACTTTGCCTGATGAAAGGGTTGTCCTGCAAGCTACACCCAAAAGCAAGAAAAGTTGGCTGTAAATGTTTACTTCTGAAAATTAATAATAAAAATGGGTTATTTTAGCTGCACCAAATCTTGATTTCCTTATGGGCATGAACAATTTGTACTCACGGAAATCGTAGGAGCCTACTTGTCTTCTGCTTTCAAGTAATTAAAAGTGAAACTATTCAGATATTTGAATGCAATGGATTCGCTGTTCCCTCACTTACATTGCTATGCCCTGTTATACATTACCCATCCAAGGATTATATATTTCATACACATAATTGCTTTTGATCCTGTGGTGGAAATAAATTTCGTAAGACAGACAAACTTCTCTTAACCACGTATACATCTGCTGTCTCCCCGAAGCTTGCTGACAGTTAATTCGCTTCACATATCCCATGGCTGCACAAGGGGTAGTATTCCCAGTGCCCTTGCAAGGTTACAGACTGCTTCCACCCCACACGACTAAATCAAAGCATTCCGAAAAACCAAAGGGACAGTCAAGTCTCTGGAATTTCAAAGCAAACATTTCTGCATGTCTGGTGCTTCAACTTCTGCCAAGTAATTTCTTCTGGTAATCACGTGTCTGGTTTAGCACACCAGCCTTGCTCCTGACGTCCATTTCACTGACAGAGCAGGGGTCTTGTTTCTGGTCTCACCCATGCCTGGAGAAGGCTGCTAGGGACAACAGAGCCACGCAGGTAGCAGAGAAGAAAAAGATCCAGATCTAGCTTTGGGTACGTGGCTATTGTATTGTAATAAAAGTGTTCGGCCTGTTCGGCTTGTTCAGGAGTGTACCTGCCACATGAAGGTGTGCTGCTGCCAATGGGGGGCCTGGTGGGCCTGCATGCAGCCCATGCCAAAATACACATGTATCTTAACAGAGGACAAATATAAAATATATAGAATACAGATTTTCACTCAGCAAAAGTCCCTGCTCAAAGAACACTAGAGCTCTAGGAGAGTAGTAATCATGCACATTAACATAATCAACACAATCAACATTTAATTTACCAACAGCAAAGCCTCACAAAGCGTTGCCCTGTCCATAGGCTGATCTAGCATGGGATCATGCTGCACTCAGAGCCCCCAGCTTGCACCAATCCACCGACTCACAGCCACGCTGGCTAAAGCAGAAGGTCAGACTGGAAGCTGCAAAGATTAAGCAGAAAGGATAAGCAGAAAGGCTTGCCAAGCCATGCCTAAAGGTGAGTCAGTCTCAGATGCTTCTGAATCAATCACACACTCTCCCAGGCCATCTCTGCGATGCTACCTGTGATGAGCATGGGATGGAGATGCATCATTACGCAGTTCTTCCAAGCATGATAATAAAGTCCCTGTGGATCTGCTATAGGAAGCTAACAAGAACTGGTAGCTCTCGATGAAGCTGCCATGGGTGGGATTTCCAAGGCAATGGCTCTCTGGAACCTCCCCTATATTCCCACCCACCACTCCCCTGTCTCAGCAAGGATTAAGAGCAGTCTTTCATTCTCTGCTGGTACTGCCCCAAACAGAGCCTTCAAGTTCAGAGCCGCTTTTTAATAAGAGATGTACATCTAAAAAGACTCCTTAAGAATCAATGTAAATTTTTATTTTGTTTTGTTTTATTTAAATATGGAGTCTGCACAAAACAACAGAGAGAAGTACCAGAAAAGAAGAAATGAAGGAAAGCAAGTAGGTCCAAGCCTGATACCAGGGACCCGGACTCCACTCACCATAAGGACAGGTATAATTCTCCTCACCTTACTCAAATGAGAAAATGAAGCTCTCTCGCTCATACACTGTGCTCTCATAGTCTTCGTTTCTCTTTTCCTAATGCTCTCTGTTACTTCTATCATTAAGCAGTTATCCTTTTTCCAGGCTTCTTTAATTGGATCATCTCCCAGTTTCTGGGGGAACCCTTTGTTGGAGTGATTCCTGGGGATATAGCCCCTGTCCATGAAATTGAGAACTGGCTAAGGATACGATTCTTTGTTTGTAGTAGACATCCTGTTTTACTGGCAGCTACATTTAAGGAACCTTGTACCAAATACATTTACTTGTACACCCATACTCCTGTGTTTTAGTTTCTTTATAACACTCTAAATTTGTGAATTTTATGAACTGTGTATATGTCTCACTGTGAATTTGAACCTCAGCTTATCCACTTCCTACCCTCAACCTTAGAGATCCCAGAAGTATGGGCACCATTTGAAGTAATTCCCCCAATCACGTTTTATTTTTGCACTCTTTCTGGGTGTACATGTGGCTCCTGTTCACATACAAAAGCCCCACACTTAACAATACACAGACTTTCCTGCAGTAAATGGAAAGAGGAGGCTGCTTTATTCCTTTAGGATTTCAGTCTCTCCTCTCTCTGCCATGAGCCATGTCACACAACCTTAATTGCTTTAAAGAATAACCCTCAAAATACTTTTCAGGAACTTAGCTAATCTGGTATTACTTATGCTTCTAAGATTTCAAGGAAGACCTCGAATGACATTTAGCTAACAGGCAGTGTGTAGCTATGGACATAATTATTTCTGAGGTAAAAACCTTGAACTGACTGTGCACATGGTTTACATTTTTTTTTTTTAAGAGAAATCCCTAACGAAGCACATTCCCCATCCCACAAGGCATAACAGTACAAAAATGGTGGAGACAAACGCTTACCATTAACAACTGATTTTTTTTATTATTTTTTTTTTCCTACCACAGTGGTAAGCATTCAGCAATTACCTTTTGTCTTTTGAGCTATTTACTCAGATAGGATTGCAAATAACCCCCTGCTCTCATGGATTTGATATATTAAAAATAGAAAGAAAAAAAAAAAAAAAAGCAATCTACCTTCTGTTCCAGAAGATGCTAAGGACTACTGCAAGAGTAATGAATTCTGCCCCAACCACCACAGGCATTTTGTCTGCATTTTATCCGTGATATTTGATATATGTCAATAAGCAGAAAGCAGTAAGCAGCTTACTGCTCATTTCAAAATCAAGAAGTGAGTGTTCTGGAAGAAATATATAAACACTGAGTCAATTCAAGGGGTTATTAAAGCCACCGCTGTCATACAGATGAAGAGCTCAGGATCACTTCTATGCTTGAAGAGCATAGTTTGTATATCTCAGCCAGGGTTTATGTTGTACTGATAACACAATCTTTCTAGCAGCTACTAACACAGTGTTGGGACATCAAGCACATGGGACTGATACAAGAAGAGGCAGAACTTGGTGCAGGTATTTTTTAGGTGTTGTTCCTACTGCAACCAAAGGGGACGTGATGGATGGGAACTGGTGATGGCTGCTGGCAAGGTGTCCTCAACAAGTGAGGCTATCAGTCCACATATGCTTCCAGCACACTCCTTCTTCCAGCAGCATCCTTAGGCAGTCTGGTTTCCCAGGACATTGGGCAGGCCAGGGCCCACCAGCTTCCAGGCAGGTGTTTGCAGCACCTACAGTTTAGGCTCTCACCCTGTCTCAGCACCCCCTCGGACCCCACCAAAACCCATCAATAAGAACCAATCATTTAAAAGTTAGTTTATTATTTATTTATTTATTTTCCCCCCATGATCTTTCAGACTACAGTAACATGTCTTAGATACTGCTCCTTTTTATTTTCTTTTTGCTTACTGTTGAAAACACATTTTTGTGGTGAGGAGGAATGAGGATGGCTCTGCTATATTTTGGACTGTGGAAGGCTGTGACTGTGCCAGTGATACTATATTAAGAAGAAACTTAGGATAAAGTGTTTATAACCAATAGTGGATTTAGACTTTTTTTTTTTTCTTTCTTTCTTTTTCTTTTATGTACAAAGAATGCAAAATTTGATGTTTTTGGTTATGCAGCATCACTCTACAACATCTCTTATAGATCTAGGTAAGGTTTTAGCACCTCTTTATAAACTGCTCACTTCAACAATAGCTTGGAATATTCAGTGTTTATGGTGTGTGACTGAGCATTTGCATCACACCTGACTCTGCTCTCTGTTAATGGAAACTTCTGTAAAGGGCAGAAAGGTTGCTAACTTCAAAATGTCTGCAAAAAAACCCTGAGTATTTGAGAACAGAAAAGTGCTCTTTGAACTTGCCATGAAAAGTATTAAGAAAGAGCAAAGGATACCATTCAAAGAGACTTTATGTTACTTTTCAGACAAAAAAATGTACAGTGTACAGGAGGTGAGATTAAAAGACCCTATTGCCAGGTCAGAATTAAAGAAATGGAGCGTTGTAGTACTTATCCCGAAACTAAACATTATACAAGGTGGAATTCAACGGCAAAGTTAAATATGAAATAAATCCAGCAAGATTAGAGAAGGGCACCATAACCCTGTCCCTGCAGTGACCCATGTAATAGCTCTGTGCTGGTGCTGTGATGACATGTCAGCAATACCACGTTAAATGTCCTTTAAGGGCACATTAGCTTCTCCTCTTCTTTGTGCTTCTAGGACTTTCCTTGACTCCTTGATGAACAAATTTCAGTGCCTTCTGCCTTCTCTCCCTTATCCCCATGTCATCTGCAAACAGCGCTGTGCCGTCCTCTCCTGACCTTCCTCCTCAGCTGACTGCTGCAGCCAGTAAAGGAACCCTTGCTATTTCCAGATACCAGTTCACTTCTGTTTTTGCCTTCCGTTTTCAGCAGAGATTCCTGCACAGCAGCTTGTTCAAAACAGCTGCTCCGTGCAAGCCCTTTTGGGAGGGATGCGGTCCTACATCAAGATCCACCACCTTATTTCTCCCTCGCTGCCTCCCCTGGGACTGCAGAAGTCCTTGTGGTGACCATGGGGCTTGGCTGGTTTCAAAAGACAGTGGAAGCTGCAGCCTATTCTGCACAGCAAAATTATTTGTCTGCCTTGAAAAAGAGATGCTTGGGTGTACTGCCTGCATTAACATCTGGGGAAACTCCTGTTTTTGCTCCTTTTTTTTTGGAGACATCACTGCAGCTCAGCTGCCTTTCAGCTTTGTTTTACCTCCTGGGAGAAACACCCAGCCAAGGTGTCTGTGGGAAGGAGACCTAGTCCTGATCCTCCCCTAGACACCATGTGTTTTTTAACGCTGGTGAATAGCTGACACCATCTTCATGAGGCAAGAAGGTAAAAGGGGGAGAAGTCCCCTCAGAGCTGCAGCAGGAACAGACGAGTGAGTGTGCACGGAGCACATCCACGCACCAGGTAAATGCTGGCTGGTACTAGAGAGTAACATTTTCCTGATGAACCGAAAGATGGATGGATATGGGGGGAATATTGAATATCGTATTTTACATTTGTAAAGTTACACATAAGACAGCATTTAATATAGGCCATTGGCACTTGATTCCAATGATCTCTTCCAGATAATTAGCCCTGATAATTTAAGTTTGGGAGAGCCTAAAACACTGTCATTGTTCCACAGATGTTGTGGGTAGGCAGGGGGAGCTTGTCAGAATGAAAAAAGCAAAAACTTCTTATTTTGAAGCCACAATTATAACCTTCCAGCTTGAAGGCTGGCAACAGTGAGAACATTTTTTCTGTGAGAAACAGAGCCACTGAAGCTTGTTTTCCCTTGGATTACTTCTTTCTCACTTCAGCACTTTTCTTTTGGCATTGACAACAGCTTCCTTTTGCCCAGTGCCCTGCTGCTTCTTCCTACTTCATTTCCTTACTCCAAGCCCCCAATCCCACCTCTCTTCCCTGTGGAAGATGCACATGTGAGATATGCTTACCTATCTTGCCACTGATTTTTACAAGTCTCAACAGAATGTAAACACCTTTGAGAGCTTTTCCCCCCTTACAGTTGGTTGCAATAGGTTAAGGGGTTAAAAAGTTATCCAGGAGTTATCCAGGGGAACGTGGCTGATTGCCCTCTCTTTGCTTGTCAGGCAATGGGAGAAGCTAGGAAGCCAGTCCAAAATCAGTTATTCCTTTTTAAAAAAAAAGGAATTTAAAAAAAAAAATCTTTTTTTTTAAAAGAAATGAGAAAAAATATATTCAGAAAAAGCTGATTTGTAATTTTACTGTGAGATCATGACAATGGGGGGCTTGAAATGTGTAGGACTCTGTCATTAACACTGCGTTTGATAGGAATGCCTGACACCAACATTTAGGAAACACCCTCTCTTGAATTGTTGTAAGTCCCCAGGCTTCTTGATTGTCTTCGCTTGCACACTGTAGGAACTCCTTCACTATTCAGGCAGTAAGTTTGGCAGCCAGGACATGCATATTTTCATTCATGGCAGAATAAGGCCGTATTCCTGCTTTTAGTGCAAAACAGCAGGGAACTGCACCTGTCACCTGAGTTTTACTCTTTAACAAACATTGGCAAATACATTTTGAAGTATTTATTTAGTTCTGTGTAAACTACAGTGACAATCTCCTTTAATGTCACCATTTGCTGCTGTTGGACCTTATGGCAAAGCATGGCTGATTATATATATTGGACATCGGAGATTTATTAAAGTCTAGCAGTTCATGTTATATGGAAAAAAAAGTATATTCATCTTGCATGTATGTAGTTTCTCTCTGTGCATATCCTTTTCACTTATACAAAACTTTTTCACCTGTTTTTCTTTCTTGTTGAAAGATAACACAAAGTTACTCCTTGTGCCTCTTACACTATTCTCTTTCATCACAAGCTAACATACATGATGAGAAAATGGTCACGGCCACATAGAAAGAAATAATAGAAAGGTTTGCTATTAATTCCATTTGTAGTACAGTATTGCCAAATCTTGATACTTTATCAAATTCTATCAAAATACCTTTCTCAAAGCTCTGGTCCTTGAATTTGGTTAATATTCCTGTAACAAATCAGTTGCATCCAAATAGTTTCAAAATCAGAATGTAAGTAGAAAGAAATTCCATTTTTACATCTCACTATTTTTAGATGCTCATCAAATTCCAGGCTTGATGCTGCACACAAATGGCAGTGTTGAGCTGGGGATATTTTAGAGCAGGGAAAACCTTGTAACTAATGAAAACACCTAAAAATGAGTCTTTCCAGAAGTCATGTATGATGCTTTCAGATTTTCTGGGAACTTGTGGGATAGGAAAATAGAACTTACACAGATACTCCTTTTCTCTATTTTTCTCCTTAATATTTTAAAACCGGAAGCTTTCAGACCACACCTCTGCTCTAAGCCAGCAAAGTCCACTAGATCAATTTACAGGAGAAAACAAACAAACAAACAAACAAACCCAAACAACAACAAAAAAAAAACAAACCAAACCAAACCAAACAAAAAAACACAACAAAATCTTCTCTTTCATTTTACTCATTCAAAATAGAAAAAATGTGGCACTTTATGATCTTGCACTGTGATACTTGGAATTTTGTATGAAGTATCTCAGAAATAAAACACATGAAAGCAAGGTTAAATGAGAAATTAACAGCCCCAGAGTCTTGAACAATTTACTAGTTGTTTTTTTTTTTTTTTTTTTTTTTTTTTCAGAAAAGAGAAGTTTCCAAACCTCCACACTATCTGGGAGGGGCCCATACCACCCTGTTACTACAGCCTCCTTTTTAAGTCCGGAAGGCATAAACACCGACTAATA
The DNA here is from genome assembly GCF_963932015.1 of Anas acuta. NCBI lineage: Eukaryota > Metazoa > Chordata > Aves > Anseriformes > Anatidae > Anas > Anas acuta. The sequence goes on from NC_088980.1 coordinate 106,235,763, forward strand.
TTACTTTTGGGAGACTCTGCCTAGCATACTCTGTGTGGGAGTTTTCTAAAAGGTTCTGCAATAAATGATTTACCGGGACAGTAAAAAGATGAAGAAAGCGCTGAGCTGGCTTCTCAAGACAAATTACTTTCTTCACCCACTCCCCGAGATCCTTTAAAAAGTCCCTGTAATGATTAACTTTCCAGAATTCTAAAATCTGCTCAAGATCAGATTTTACTCCTGCATCTATCTCTTGGGATAAAGATCCTTCATGCTCTGGGACTGAATCCCATTTGGTGCATGTGCATGTTTGGTTTGGGTATCCAGTTGTTTCCTTGTCACCTGAGTTTTCCTGCAGGGACCTTGTTATACAGAGTCGATGTTTGGTAATGCAACATGTGTTTTCTGCTAAACAAAACACAAGAGAGTGTTTTGCCCTCCAATTTACATTCATTTCATTAAAACAGTTTGTTCCAGGCATAGCACAGATGAAACCAGACTCGCAGTGAGGAAGGAAAAAGCAAACGGGGCGATGCCAGCGGAGGCAGAGAGCAATGATAAGGCAGACAGAGAAATGGCTGCGCACACACGGGGGTCCCTCGCCTCTCCCTGATGCTGGTGCCTCAGCAACCCCTGAGGAGTTTCACAACACACAAAATAAATTAATGATGGTAGGAGACACTTGGAGGAGAACAGAATGGAAAAAAAATATTAGTCATAACTGTACCTCATCAGATAATAAACAATGATGTGTATTTCTGGTGATAATGATCCTGCAGTTCACTCTTTCTGCTTATTCTAACTTCCCCTACTGTGCCACTGCTGTCTAATATGGGATATTTACATGAAAGATGAGTTAGAAAATTATGTTCCATTATAACACCAGGTATAATAAGCGAAGCTATGGAAAGCAGCTTCTCTCTCCTCCTTCTCTGCTTCTATACCTATCATTTCCAGTGGTTTCTAGCACCCATCCGCAGACATTAGTAAGCATTAAATCTCCTATTCCCTTCATTTTACTATAGGAATAGGAAATTGAGGCACAGAACACCTTGCCTATGGACACAGACCTAGCAAGTAGATGGGCCAGTCTGCCCTTGCATACTTCAAACATTTCTGATGCCTCTCTACAGAATTTTATTAATTACTCACAATTTGTAGCAGGCAAACCCATACGAAGGCCTTATTAGCACCGTGCACACACAGTGTAAAGAGCTCCTGCTCCCCAAAGAGCTCCCAAAAGGCTTGCAGCTTTAATAGCCCATAGAAGCTCACATTGGGAACAAAGATCTTTTAAAACATTGCTCCCATAGCAATTTTAATTATGGCAGATCATTAGTCAGTAAACCAATGCTCTGGGGCCGCTTATTGAGCAATGGAGCCCTGGTGTCCCCAGCTGCAGCTGCCATCCCAGCCTGGAGAGTCTCGCAGTGCTAACAAAAGCAATTACAGAAATATTTTGAGACCCTTAGCAGACGCAGGCAGAGTGGCTTGTCCAACTACCACCACCGGGCTGAGCAGTTCACTACACCAGAGAGGAGAAAACCTGCTGGGGATGTGGCCACGGCCTGCGGGGCAGCCAAAGGTGGGGTGCTTGCCTTTTAGCAGTAATTTGGTGCCCAAGGTCTACATGCACCTTCGAAGCACGGCTTGGCTGTTTTGAAAGGCTGCCATCACCCATCTAATCCCATGATGTAGGGAGAAACTCCGCTGTCAGAGCGGACCTAATGTCCTTCTTGCAGGGGCTGCCACTCCCTGGCACACTCCTTTGACCCTCCTGTCAGAGCAGACAGCCCTCCCGGCAGGAACTGGTTAACAGGACGGCACCGAGCAGCGCTGACAGGCAGCAGCTCTGGAGGAAGGCAGTCACGGCTTTCAAGAAGAAAAACCACCGCCGGGCCGCCGCAAAAAGAGCCATGCTATTTATTTTCCTGGGAGGTGAGTGGGAAGGCGTTCAAAGCGTGGCTGCTATGCTGCTCTGGCACGGAAAGTGCTTTTCCAAATTGAAATCTTCCATCAGAACGGCCTGGAAAACGGCGTGTGGTTTCTAACCACGGCTTGTTCCTTTCGGCTCTGCCTCCTCTCCCAGGTTCGAGCCCGCAACCTCTCCAGGAGAAGCACGAGAGGAGTGCGGCATCCCAATGCATCCACGCCAACCTACCCCAGGGCCTGCAGGTAGCAAACCCAAACACCTTCCCAAAAAGGACCTTGCCTGGCAGGGGGCCGAGGGAGCAAAACGAGCCCCTCGCTGAGGTGGGGAGCAAGAAGAAGTTGTTATTTGCTGGCTTGGGGGGAAAGGAAGGAGGGATGCTGAAAGGGTACTGGGCAGCTGCTTTTCCGGTTGCTCTGGGAGCCAAGAGAAGAGCCTTTGATCTACTGAGCAGGCCTGGGCTGGCCGCCAGGACCTGTATCCTTTCTCCTGCAGCGACAGCAGGCTTCCTCGCTCGCTCCTCTCCCATCGCCGAGTCAAAAAAACAAGTGACGTAACTCATACAGGGACCTCGCTGAAATGTTGCTATTATCACTGGCTCTGCAGAAAACATATGCTACGAGGGCCTCAGTCTGGAATAATCTTCTCGTTCAGGGAAAGGGAAAAAAAAAAAGAAAAAAGAAAAGAAAAGAAACCGTGAGGTCCTCTGGATTACATCTTGCAAAGCCTCATAAAAACCCCTCGTGTGTACTGGTGAATTAAACCCATTGGCTCCACAGCTGCATTGCTATCTCAACATAGCACCTTGGCCAAGCAAACCCTCTCCCAGATTTTCTTATGCTGTTGTGACCAGCAGATGCAAATAGGAGTATGGCTTCCAGACCTATATCTTAAATGATGCCAACAAGACAGAACTTATTAAGGAATGAGCTGTTTCAAAACAATAGTCAGCTATTTTCAGTACAGTGGAGGCCAGCCTGTTTCATTTGTGGTGTTGCCTGAGAAAGGGGAACATGAAGGCAGCTGTGTTTCTTAGCTCTCTGACCAGAATGACCAGACTATACAGAGTTTCCCTGAGAACCAGCAGGGCTTTTGTCCTTACCAGCACAACGTGACTACCTCCATCACTGCAGGTAAATTCTGCTTGGATGTAACCCAGACCTACATCTTTTCCCCAGCCTCAGCCAGGATTTGAAAATCTCACTGCGTTAAACACAGAAACATGATACATTCAATTTCTAATGATTCTGAATCAAATATTTTTACATTATATAACGTTACACGATCCACTCTATCACCTCTGAAACACAACAGCTTTTACACTGTCCCTTCCCCTTCCTTTTGGTGCTCACTGTCAATACTGAGAAGGCCACTTTGCAAGACAGGCAAAAGTACAGGCTTGAGCCTGGATGGTTCTATGAAGTTAATGCAACCAAGCACTTTTGTTCTCTCAGTCATGTTTCCACCTTTCCATCAGGTACTTGCTGCTCTGTATCAATATTATTTGCATGGTAGTGGCAGATTCTCTTAAGCAGGATCCCCAGCAAGATATACTTTTTGGCTCTGTATTAGTTCTGTTTCCCAGGTCGCAGCTTAACACCGTGAGATGCAAAAGCTATCTCACCAGGTGTGCTGTTTTAACTGTGTTCAGCTGTTCTGAACTCAGCTGGAGCCTTCATATTTGGGTCAGGTTCTCTCTCCAGCCATTATCACAGTGACTTCAGCTCGCTCTGGATGAAGGCCTTAATCCCTGGTGCCACTTGGGGCACCCATTTCAACTCATGATGCTGCCTGCTGCTTTTCATATGAACAGATCCTGCAAGGATTTTGTGCTTTCCCCCCCACTGCTAAACTTTACTGAACCTATCAGATATTGCTACATTTGAGAAAACATTTTAAACACAAACTCATTAATGAAATTGGGTGAATTGAGAAAGGAACAAACCACAGAGTAAGAACTACAAGTTTGGAAATTATCGGTTATTTTTGCCTTCCAGCACACACTTCTGCAGAGTTCTTATTCAACCAATGCACCTGAAACCTGATGTTTTTTTTTCACTTGAGACAGTGTCTCACTTGAGTGCAATTACTTGAAAATAGGTCAACATGCATTGAGGGAACTCATAGCTGGAGTAAACTCGTGCTGACAATAAGAATTACCATTAATTTTAAGAAGCTGTTTTGCTCACTGCAACGCTAAGAGCAGCCCAAGCTTCACCTCGCTACCACCATCTCTGACAGGGGCAATAGAAGACTGTTTGCTACTAGAACAAGGCAACACTGTTCTCTCTCTCCCAGCCACTCTCCCAGCTCCAGTGACCTCCAGCTTAGCGATTTCTGTAGTCTTATGCAGTATCCTTTGGAATTGATAGCCCTTAGTGGATTTTTCTTTTGCTCATTTGCACAGCTGCTTCTTGAACCCATATAGTACCATCAAGATATCTAAATAATTTTGCATGTGTTTCATAAAAACAGTGAACGTCCTTCCCTAGCCATGTGCAATTCAATGTCAGTTTTCTTGGCACACAAATCAATATACCATCTGTATGACTCCCTCACTGCATTTTTCCGACCTGTAATTGTTTGCCTTATTGCTGATGACATTGACTGATGCAAAGACACAGGTGTATGCAGGGACACTTGCAGATGTGGAAACTGTGTAAAATAAAATGTTTGTCAAATGGAAAAGAACAACATGGATCACAAAATACATGTTTTCCATCTTCTAGCTGTGCATTTTGAAAAAAAAAAAAAGCAAAAAAGTTTGTTAAAAAGGATAGCTTTGATTAAGTAGTTGACACTTGAATTTTTAAGAAAACTAAAAGATGAGATTTTCTGCTGTGTAAATAATTGAAGCATCATTTTTGCTTTATCATCAGTAATAAACACACAAGCTGCAGAAATGTCAGCTGGGTTTAAAGGAAATTACCACTAACATAGCTAGCGATAGCACTGAAGAACAACTGGAAGGATACAGCAGCAACCCCCTTTTCACTCACTCTCAACAGCTGCATAGAGGGTTAAGCTGTGACAAGTCAGTGTGAGGACACGTCAGAATTATCATGTGACAAGGTATTAATAAGCTAGAATTTGGCCCAATGAGATGACACAAAACCAATTTTACCATGACAGATTTTGCTTGCCACTGGCCTTTTGAAGCTGAAGGCACACAATGTCTTGGACTCTCCTATGGGTGGGAAGAAGGTGGCCACAGCCTCCAACAGTCCCCCTCACTCCCCCTGTTGATATGGCACCAGCAGGAGGTATAAGGACCTTCCTTCTGGAATTAAATCCAAACAGCCCAGATTTGGAGTTCAGGAGGGAGACTTAATGCCTATACATTCTTCAGCTAGTAACTCTTCCTATCCTTTTCCCATGCCCACGACTCTGGCAAATTACTCAGTCACTTAAAGGGCATCACTCACTTAGAGAAGTTGCTAAATTGGTACCAGCCAGATCTAACTTAGCATAGTGGGCTCCTGGGATATAGAGCTGAGAGTTAGCCTGCTAGAAAACTAGCTCAGGATATATGTTTTTGCAATCTGGTGGTAATAAAAAACAGCAGCAGCATATCTCCTAAGCCTCCTCCTCAGACTACTAACAGTTCTGTATGTCTCATATGCAACCGGCATCAGACAAAGGGAGGTAAACCTATATACTCTGAAATACAAAAAAAAAAAAAACAAAAAACAGAACAAAACAAAAAAACAAACCTCACTAAACCAGATGTATTGTAGCTATCATAGTTTCCACTGATTTTTGCACTTCTTCAATAACTGTCAATCTGAAATGTGATCAGCTGACTGGCTGTAGTATATAACAAATATGTTCATGTTTATATACGTCCCTGGTTTCATTCCCCACATGTACACAATCGAAAAGCCTCATGTTTTGCAGCCGTCACCCAAACATCTGCAATCATTTAAGAATAAAACAGTCTGCCATCTCAGCCTAGGCTTTTCAGCGCACACTACAACTGATGTCATTCTGGTATTTTAGCTTTTCAAAAGAAACAAATAGGTTTCCAGGCAAACCACATCACAGAACATGCCACGGTTATCGGTTCAAAGAGCCTCACTGGCTCAGCTGCTAGTGCTGGGTTTCATCACGTCTTCCTGAGGTCAGGCAGGGAAATGCTAGCCCAGGAATATACATCTGTGTCTATACAAATAGCTTCAGACTGTTGTTTTTGCCCTGGCTGTCCCCCGAAATAATCCCTGCAAAACATGAGAACTGTCAAGTAGAGGCTTGGCTGAGGACAGACTTTAATAAGAATCACGCAGTGTTCTTGAGTGTGGGTGTTTTGTGTGTCATTGGAGGGATGAAGGAAAACAGACTGAACGAAACAGAGGTCATTAATGCACTGTCCCACCACCTTACCATGAAAATATCCCTCACACTTATTTTCAGAAGTGCATTCTACTTGCATTTTTTCTTTCCTCTAGCCCACACCAGAGCAGATGAGAAATAAATTCCAGAGAGTGGAAGTAAGACTGTATTCAAGAAGGACTGCTTAGACCTTGGCTTCTCCAATTTGGCAAACAAGGCTAGACATATTTTGAGTCCCCAAAATGACCCAGTGTTCCAATGAGTGACAGATCAGACAGGATACGGCAGAGACAAAGCAGAACCACCTCTGGGGCTGCTCTCAGCTAACCTGGACATGCTTTCAGTTAGCAGCCTTGCACAAATCCTGGGTTGATGCCTATGTAACTTTTCTGATGCAAATTCAGCTGGAAAAAAAAAAAAAAGAAAAGAAAAAAAGAAACTAAGGAGTCTAGTAACAGGGATGACAGCATCCTAACAGCTCAGCATTGGTAGGTATTGATTAAATGCTTCAGTGACTAAGGCTGACAGGCCAGCAGTGATAAAATTACACCAGGCTCTAAGTCAGGCTCCAGTCAGGTAAACTTTCCACCCAAACATCCTTTATTAACATTAGAGGAATAAACCGGTCAGGGGACATAAAGGAGTGCTGAGCTTCTAACTGATACGTAAACTCTTTCAAATAAGATGTCACACTACCTTGTAAATGGCTGAGTTAGGGTAAATGTGGTGTAAGAGACACCGTATTTCGTATTGATGAGGTATATACTTTTGGTAAGGCTACAGTTTCTAAAGATGACAAACATCAAATGAAGAGTCCCAATACCTTGATGTAAAGACATAAGACAGAAATGAAGGAAATGAATAAGCTGGTCATAGAGACAAATGTCATTCAAGAGTTTCACCCCTGGAAATCAGTCTCCATGTTGCCATTGGGACTGTTGTCCAGTGCTTCTCTTTTGCAGTCTGACATTTGCAGGCACATGCTGCTGTGACTGAAGTTCATTTTACTGTAGGGGATAAGGCCTTATGAAAGAGATACAAAGGGTAGGCACTGTTCAAAGTAGGCATTCAAAAACACAGGTTTCTAAAAATGTGTTATTAAAGAAGAAGAACTATAAGAGCATTGCAAGCCATATTTTCCCAAGGGCAATCCGACCTTTTTATCCTTGTTCTTATCCCTCAGGTGTGGGATTTATTTTCACAGACACCGATCCTGAAAAATCCGAGTGAGAAATGATTCTTCCCATTACAAATGCCTTGTCTGCTGGCCGTACATGTTGCCTGGCAAAACCTGAGCTTTAAGGTAACATCACAATGATTTCTTTTGAATACACTGTTTGCAGTGCGCCCTGGTTTTACACAAATACTATTGTTCAAATAATTTAGATGCCTTGTCATTTCCACAGGTATGTTTATCTGATTAGTAAATGTTACATTCAAAAGCATGTCACCTTCCTTCATGTCTGCCTCATCCAAAAACACTGTACTGCTATTCCTTTTTTGACTTGAGATGCTAGTCAGTTTTGGATTAGATGGTTGTTATTGCTGGGAAAGGACTGTAGTGATGGAGTAAGCATCAATCTCTACACCCTTTTTTTAACAAAGAATAAAGGGAGTCTGACTTCCTTCAAGCCTGGAAGAGTAGGAGAAAGATTTCTATCTTGCAAATCTAAGCTGCTGTCAGCACATAACTTAACCAAAAATAGTCACTCCATATCTCCCACCCTCACACCCCAGTGTCATGCCCTGAGGTTTTCTGTGCTATATCTAGCTTTTTTTTTTTTTTTTTTTTTTTTTTTTTTTTTTTTCATGTACCCATGTGAGTTTCTGTTCTTTCTGTCATGCACCAATAGATACAGCACAACAGATCAGTGACCGAGCTCCTGTGTTTGTGATTGAGCTTTGGTCTTAAGGGATATTCACCATGTTTCTGTGTTTTGAGTCATGACAATAATGTTATTGTCAGCTTCTTTGGGGTGTCAGTACTCAATGAAGGACATTGGTTAAACCCATGAGCTCTTGTGCAGATACTCTGTATTCCTTAGCAAGCCAATGTTCTCCAGGCCAGCCAGTAAGATTCATCATAAAAACTACTTTACAAAAAAGTATCATTTCTCTTCATCACAGTGCCACAAGTCTGTTGCAGAAGAAACACCTGCACTATTTGGGAACTGTGGGCAAGTCACACAGAAATGTTTTAGCCTCACATGGAAATGTCACGTGGAAATGTTGAAATGTCTGCGGTGAAAAAGTCCACAATGAAGGGAAGGTTCACAGTAGCTCCTTTCAGCTCCTTTCAGAGCACTTACTAAGGTCAAGGTTTGATGGTAGCTGTTTTCCATGGTAGTACTAATGCAGGTACTTGTGCATTGCTACTTCTGCATTGCTACATCCCCACTTGTACCAAAGCACAGCTGTTGGAGGGTTCTGCCAACCAGATCAGGTACATGACTCACATCTCATCTTTCAAATTCAGGCTTTTCTACCTTTCCCTCGGCTATTTTTTTAAAAACCAGATTCACAGCACAGCTCCAGAAAGCAGCTGTATCAGCAGAGCTGGAGGGAGCAGTAAGCTGTGAAATAGGGACACAGACACTGTATGACAGTACTGCTTCTGAAGACAGTGTGCTGTCACTACAGCCTAACATTAGGTGCCTGTCTTTTCACTGGCTATGAAAACAGTTGAGGCAAATCTGCTTTCCTAAGGTGAAATTGGCCTTCATATGTAACCCTTACTTCTCTTCATATTGTGGGTACTTTGAAATCTGTACACTGATTTATACCTTCAAAATTAGGAGCAATGTATTACCTTCTAGCTAGGGAATCAGGCCTGAATTCACAGCAATACTGATATTTAAATACCCTTACATAAGCAAACCTACTTAAACATTTGGTCTGTGTAGGACTTTCTGTGAAGTTTACCAGGCACCTATGCACATCATCAATTACCTACATACATTTCTCCTTCTGTACATTTATGTTGGTATAATTAAGATGAGAATTTGTTTCTACTTCTCTCAGGGTTCTTTTTACTTATTGGAAGAAAAAGATTTACTGCCTGATAATTTGTGTATGCTTCTGCTTTAATGAATCAAAAATTAAATACCAACCTCTAATAACAACCAGATCTTTTAAAAAGATCTCTACTGTGTCAACAACCTGAATGTATTAAGCATCTTCTCTGTTCACCATTATAACAATGCCAAGATCCTCTTTTTATGATGGTAAGCTCTGGAAAGCTGACGCACCTGAAAAAGGAATAGGCTGGTCTTTGTTGCAGCTTACACACCTACACACCTGCAATAAGAATGTTAAAAAAAAAAAAAAAAAAAAAAAAGCGCTTTGTTGCAGAATCCTTAAGGGTGGCAGCACAGTAAAAGTCAGGGGTATATAATTTAACATCGGGCTCTGCCTGGATTTACTCTGCTTTTTCTAAATGAAGTAAATAAGTAAATGTCTTATCAAAGATGATTTTTACAGCATACCCTTTTCAGAACTGAACTTTGAAGTCTTTGCTGCTGAAAAGACAGCTGGATTGTGTAATGAGATGCTCTTTCCTTCATAATCTACAGGTGAAACAGTGCACCGGCTGTGGAAAGTTAAGCATCTTGTAAATAAGAGAAACTAAGAGCAGTCAGTGCAGAAACACTAATTTCATGTGGGGAAAAAGCAGCGAGTGAGTCTCAGTTTTAGTCCATTGTCCTGGAATTTCAGCTGCAAACTGCAGAAGCTTCCCATCTGCCCCAGCATTATGCAAAGTATAATGGAGTTGAGTCAGTTTGCTCGCTTAAATGTTTTTCTAAAAAATACTGGCACAGATTCACCTTGGGGCTGCCTGTGTATTTTCTTTCAACCAGTTACTGAAAACTGAGGGGTTATAAGAGCCTCTATATGAAGAGTACAGGGGACTGACTTTTCCTGGTGTGCGCCATCTGAGGCTTTGTGGGTTTCTGGCTTTCAGCAGGCACAGAGTCAAAATACAGGTCTAGCTGCTGAAAGGGCAGAGGCACAGCCATAGTGTGCTACAGGTGAAGCTCAGGGCAAGCTGACAACACTTGGAGGCTCACAGAGCAGTTATGTATTGGCACTGTGCCTTTTGGGTCAAGACCACGTGGTGCACTGAAGTAAGGATCCTTTGCAGTCACGGGACAAAGCTGCCGAAGCAGAACAGTGGTGTGCCTCAGCTGTTTGAGATCTAGCTGCAGGATTGAGACCTGTGATCTAGTGTTGCAGAGAACAGTCCTGCAACTTTTTCTTTTTCTTTTTTTTTTTTTTTTTTTTTTTCTTGGTAGAAATATATAAGAGGCTTGATAGAAGTATATAGGGTCCTCATATATAAAGTCCCTAAAACCTTAAAATTCCAATGAGTATCCCACTGGTTTCTTTCCCACCTACTGCTTCCACAGAAAACTGGGACACCTGTGGAGATGGTTGCATCCTGGTCCTGTTCCAGCATGCAGCACTCCTTGGGACCAGGACTCTGAGAGTCCATTGAGCTGACCACCATAGAGACTGGTACAGGATATGGGATAGGGCAAGTGTGGATGAACCAAGAGAAAAGACTTATTTAATAAATATTTGAAAATGGTTATTTCTTATTTCCTTATTCCTATTTCTTATTTCCTGCTCATCTGGCTCTGAACACTGACCTGTTAGCCCTTTGTATTACAAATGTACCTTGAAAAGTTATTAGACCTTAGGTGGACACTGTGTAGCAACTCCTTGGTACAAAGCACCAGTACATTGGAGTCAACACTGAAGAAAGGTGAAGAATGCAAACTCTTTCAAACGTCACTAGAATGAATAGCTTCACCATCTGCATTTTTCTAAAGCCGTATCATCTGAGCCTTTTCACTCGGTTAGAAAACAGTCACGCTATTTAAAAGCACCGTATCCCGAGGCGTCCCTTTCACAGATCTGTAGTAGAACAATAACTCCCTCTGGTGTTTGCCTGCTATTGTTACTTCCTCAGGCACAGCACCAGGAAACCCTGCTAGATTATGTGTGTACCGTAAATACTGTTTCCTCGGTATTGCACACTGTGGACAGGAAGGACAGTGCATGCATGTTGGGCAAACATCGCCCCAAGGGCCACTTACATTGCAGGTGAACATCACCTGGACACTGAGAAGTGGATTGCCAACCTTCGCTGCTGCTGAACGGCTTGCTCTGCCAAAGACTTATTAGCATGCTCCCTGCATTTATTTAATTACACTAACAGTAGGCTTACTGCAATGTGTCTGGATGCTTTATTTGATGACTACTGGAACTTACCGACACAGTCCCAAGAGCGTCGGGATACATACAGGGCTATGTCAAGTGGCTGGATGGTAGTTCAGAGTTAATGAATTGCTGTGCTCTGCTCTTGGGACAGAAAATGTGGAACTTCCATTCAGCTGCAAACTTATTTACAGGAATGCTGTCACAGCTTCAAGGCTCAAAGCTGTAACAAGTGAGTTACAAGCTATATCTGCAGGCAGAGGAAGCAAAATAAGATGCAAGAGAATTAAGCTCCTGTCCTTAGGGCTAGACCCTACCTATCCATTGCCATAGTAATGTTGATCATCGTTTTTTAATATAAAATTTACTAGAAAATATAATTTCTTAATGTTAAAAATATACCACACAATAATTTAAAAGTAAACATCCAGTATTTTTTCCCCAAATTTTTTGCTGTAATCAGTTGAAGAAAACAAATCTACAAGAGAAGATGAAGAAAAATAAATATTTGAAATATGGCTTTTGCCAAGGAGAGGAGGCTATTTTGCTGGGCTGCTTAATAAAAATTCTTTCCACAGAATCATGTAATTATTCAGCTGGATGTTCTCCCCAACCTAACGTAGGCTTTTTACATTTGACCTAAATTTCTGGAGGGATTTTTTTTTTTTTTCTTCAGCATATCACTGAACAGGAATCTGTAAGCTGATTATTGTTGTTAATTCACTTCTGACTGCAAACATATCTTTGCGTATTTTAAACACTGGTATACAGAGCTGAAATCAGAAAAGTTAAGAGTCTCTCTCTTGAAAGCTCACACTAAATCCTGACTGTCTGGCACCCTGATCCTTGCTACAAATAACCCTGTGACAGAAGGCTCCCTGGCCTTGTATTATATCAAATGTGTAACCATACTACACCTTTGATGTAAAACAACTCCCCTTTAATGCGCTGTAATCTGTTATTCTCTTTGTCTCTCAGATAGTAATCCTCTTGCACATGGTAATCCTCAAAATCACATATGTTCTTTAAAGCTTTTATTTTGGAAATTATTCATATCCTTTACTTTTTTTTTTTTATTTTTTTATTTTTTTTCTCTCTCTCTCTCTTTTTTTTTTTTTTTTTTTTTTTTTTTTTTTTTTTTTTTCTGGGCACTGCCGACTAAATACTACCCAAACGTCTTTCATCTGTCTTGGACCTAGGCAGGTGGAATGTTTTTATGTTCCAAATTCACTATTTGGTTGGAACTGGGTCAACAAGATGAACAGACAGTTTCTAGTCATCTGGCAGAATGGTAGCATGCCTGCTTTTTGTTTGGCCAAGACAGATGTATAAGATTTCTGGGACAGTTAACAGGAAACAAGTGAAACAACATTTTCTATTTGGGTTGTAGAACAGAGGAATAGGGGAAAAAAAAAAAAAAAAGGATTTAGTTGTCTAGAATGATTTTAAAATATCTTCTTCTAGACTACTAAAACAGGATAGTAAAAGAAAAATTCTCACCTGAGCAGTAATAATCCAGACCCTTAGCACTGGAACTTGGACATTTACAAGCATGCTACCAGCTACTCAAAGTTTCATTGTTGTATGATGAAACGTTTTTAGATATTGCAACCTTAAGTCAGAGGTAGTAGAACACAATGACTTCATCAGAGCAGCATGTTTGTTTAAATGATCTAATCTTGAAAGTGGGTGATGACTATGATGTGGATATCATCAGGTCAAATATAAGATCTTATATGACATAAGCTACATTAATTGCAAAACATGATGAATATTTGCCTAAGTGTTCAAAAGATCTTTTTCTTTGGTTATAAATGTGCCCTTTGCCATAAGCAATTTACAGCAAGCTGGATGGAGTTCTGAGGTATAGCTTCCAGTGATACAACAGCACAACCTGCTGATCACACCATCTCATCTTGCCTGTCCAAGCAAAGTCAGCCTGTGCTGCTTGCTCCCTGGAAGTCCAACCTCAGAAATTTCTCCAGATTTGCTTTTTACAGAGGCTGTACTGCCAGCAGGGAAGATTCTGGATGCAATGCAGAAGTCTATGGACATTTTATTCCTTTTGCCCTTGCTTAGGGCTACAAAGAGGACAAGATGTGCATGGAGTGCATGAGGTCCATTTGTTTGTTCAGCCCCGAGCAGAGCAGGCTGAGGGGAGGCCTCATGGTGGCCTGCAGCTCCCTCACGAGGGGAGCGGAGGGGCAGGCGCTGAGCTCTGCTTTCTGGGGACAGCGACAGGACCTGAGGGAACGGCATGGAGCTGGGACAGGGGAGGGTCAGGCTGGGGGTTAGGGAAAGGTTCTGCACCCAGAGGGTGGTCGGGCACTGGGACAGGCTGCCCAGGGCAGTGGTCACAGCACTGAGCCTGTCAGACAGAGTTAAAGGAGTGTTTGGACAATACTCTTCAGACATGTGGTCTGTTTTTTGGTCAGTTCTGTGTGGAGCCAGGAGTTGGGCTCAATGATCTTTGTGGGTCCCTTCCAATTTAGGATATTCTGTGATTCTATTCTATGTTTGTTGGGAGGTGTTCCCCACTGTCCCCAGGGTCGGGGACAACCGATACGCAACACCTCTGTGTTGATCTGTCCTGCAGAGCCACATTGTCTGCCCCTTGCCTTGGTCATCAGGCAGAGCAAGAGATCAGCTGTGGGCTCTGGGTCAGCTGCTGACTCACTAGGGATGCTGGATAAACATGTCTGAGCTAAATGCTATCCTGAATTAACGATTAATCTTGTGACTACAAAAGGCTTAAAGTTTTCTGCTGAAGTTCTGTGAAGCTCTCATCCTCATACAAAATCAAAATTGCCTTCTATTTACTTCATTCAGATTATAATTTGTACCTCTTGAGTCACAAACCTGAATGTGAACTCCCCGGTTTTGAGAGTTTTAAGGAAGGGGTCTTGGTGGTCTCCTAGCTGAAACAACTCTGAATGTTGTTTGAGGTTTAGGGATCCCCTGTGGACCTGCAGGTCCCTTTTTGTAGTGAACTGGGGTAGCACATGTGCCTTAGCTCAAAGACTGCCACCCAGGCACAACAGGAATGATAAATAGTACTGATAAACACTCCAAGCTGAAGTGTGCTGCACGTGGGAATCAGGCAGTACTATTTCTAAAAGAAAGACAGGAAATTAGGCTCTCTCATGTCTTTTCAAATGTTTACAGTAAATCAGCAAAATTAATGGTTCTAGCAGAGAGAAACTCTACTCTCACTGTACTCCAAGCAAGCTATCCAAATATCAATTTCCTTACATCTGTTTTTGCCATTTATTTCCTTGATTTGCCAAAATTAAGTCAGCTGAATTTTCTCATGAGTGCAAACATTTGTGTTGCAAAAAATAAGAAAGTCAATGATTTCAGTCATTTTTAGGAAATACAGTTAATATCAACTATAAGGGCTAATCTTCCTGTCTCACATAAAGACCTGAAAGTCCAGATAGATATGAAACATTTGGGTAATGTGACTGGTTGCGTGAAGTTTTACATTCTAAACTCCAAAGGCAAACACCTGTTAAAATGAGCCAGTTTTAATTTGTTGAGCAGAAAAAAAGTGAGGTAAATCACCAGTGTTACAAGCAAGACTCCTGGGAAGATGCTGAACAAAATTTTTCATGCAGATGCTTCATGCATATCAAAATGAAATAACCTCAGTTTGTCCATTCCCCTCTCTGAGAAGGATTAGATATCCAGCTGTCATGGGGAGCTTGCTTGTTCTTTAGTTTTCATCTACTTGTCAAGAATCAACTTTTGCTTGACAAAACTTAATTAAGCAATAACTCTGCAAAAATCCATTAGCAGTATATTGATTAGAAAAATGCAAATTTTTAATTATGAAATATATTGACACAGTTTTTGAACTTTTAAAATCAACATAATCATTCCTAAATCACCATTTTAATGTCTGTTGATTGAAAAACAAATTATTGAGGTGAAAGTTAATGCTTATAATTAATACTATTTTTGTTTCATCTTAATTCTTAATTGAAATGAGATTAAATGAACAAGAATTAAAATAGAAGGCCATGTAAGCCCACTTCATATATGTTATTAATATGAGGGGAAGAAAACTTTAATATTTAAATGAGAAGCTTAAGGCTATCAGCACTTACAAGACTTGAATCAGAATGTCCAGATTAAAATTCAAGCTCTAATTCTCTTTATATCTCAGCTTTCTCATCAGTGATACAGGGCTCATAATCCTTATTTTTCTCATTCATGGATTATTTCGAGGATGAAAAATGTTAATATTGAGTATTATCACAATCAGTTTTAAAAGTGTGAATGAAATCACAAGGATTTATTGTAAAAGTAAAGAAACAGGATATTTGAAACCAGAAATATTGAACAGTAAATTCAGCAGGAAATAATAATGGTCTGACGAAGAAAGAAATTAATCTTTTTTTCTTCACTGGCAAGAAAAGAAAGATTTCAGAGATCACTGTATGACATTTTCTGTACACAATTTCCACTTAAGAGGCCCATTCTGAAAATGTTTTTGGAAATATTCTTGAAAGTTAAAGAGATTACAGGTACAGCTAACTTTTGGAGTATGTATGGGTAGACTCTAAGATTTTCACTTTATAGAAGAGTAGTTGTACAGAAAAAGAATGGATGTAGAGAATTAGCAAAATGTTGTAGTTAATTGGATTTCAAAACACATAGTGGTACATGAAAAAAGAAATTACAAAGTCCTGTTTAATAACTTAAGTATATTAAAAAATTAATTACCCCTCCTGCTTTGAGAAGTCATGGAGAACATAAATGTTACAGTGGCATAACTAACTAGAAAAGGAAAAAATCTACTTAGAATATTAAAATTAATGGCAGCAAACTAATCCATCAGAATTTAAGGTAATACATGACAAGCATAATCTGCTTGTTATTATCTTTCCAAGAAGTCAGTAGAACAAAACAAATGACAAACTTTACAAATTGCAGCAATTTGTAAAATCAATTGCTTCTTAAGTGGTTTAGCAGCTATACTGCCTTCAAAGTCTGTTGCTATACATCATGTATTGGTCTGATACCCCTTTTTACATCATGGAAACGACCTAGTTACCTTTTCTCTACAGAGGGTTTTCAGGACTCACTCTACCGATAAAAAAGGGAGGGAAGTGTTTTGTAAAATTTGAACCTTTATTACTCCTCATCTCAGCACAATTTCACGCCAACAAACACCTGCTTATCATTCAAAACAATGTTACTTAGTGGACATTAGCAGATTTCCTCCCAGCATAGTCAAAAGCCAAGTCCTGCATTTATATTTATCATTGAAACATGGAAATTCCAAACCATTTCACATTATACATTTCTAATTCTGCATGAAGCACCACGTCAGAAGTCATTCTGATATAAATTCACTTGCTTGGCTTGCAGAGCTTGGAACTGATTTATTTATCCTTCAAAACAAAACAAACAAACAAAAAAACCCACCAACAAACAAACAAAAAAACTTGAAATGGTCTTATTCTAGTTTCTAAAAAAACCTTGAGAGACAATTTAAGTGAATCAGGAATGCAACATGGAAAACCTATAGCAAAGCGTGTGCAAAGGTCTACCTCTGCACATTGTGATTTGCTATGGAGTTTTATCAGTGCTTTTTATGATTTAACTAAGGAACCACCTGTTTACTGTTCAGTATAGGGGAGAATGTGGCCAAAATGAGATAATTTTAAGAGACTGTAAAACCATTGGATTTTGCATGCTGATACACTTACCTGCATGGTCATACACCTTTTCTGTCTGGACTGATTAAAATCTGGATTGTCTTTGCATAGACCCCATATAGCATCAAAATGGTAACACTATGATACCATAAGTATATGCCACTATTCTGTGGAAAATGAGCCCTTTACTGATTGCATTTGTGGCTAATATGACAGCTATTTGAAGAAAAATAGTTTAATGACAGACTTTGGTCTAGATACTTAATTTCCACAGAAAAACAAGGAAGAACATATGATATCATTTGGCTGTCATAAAATCTCTGAAAATGTCATTCTTTGTCATTTCAAAGTAGCTTTAAAACCTTTAGTTAAGACATGTAGGTCTATCATTATGTCAAATCCCAAGCTTTTAACACCAAACACATGATTAGTGTTGTCAGATCTATCAAAACTCAACAACTTCAGCAGACAGTAAATGCAGGAGCACCAACTTGGTTGTCGGTAGCTGGGTTGGCTCTAGGTGGGTCTGCTGTGGGACAGGGTAGGGATGCTTTTTTGGGATGGCTCCAGGGCTTCCTGCCTCCCTCTGCTCCTGGCAGCCCCCTGAGGTGACCTTCTCACTTCTCTAAAAGACTGGGCATGCCTGAGAGCAGGGAGAGCTTTTTAGATTATGGAGGGACAGTGAAGGGCTTTAACAGGTGGCTGGTTGCTTGACTTTCTGTTTAATTGACCATCCTAATGTTTCTGAGATCAAATTATACTGTTTACTGTTATGAAACCCTACTTTGGATAGGGCATTTTTCATTATTATTGAAGTCGTGTAATTGAATGCAAAGGGCAGCTGTGCAAAAAAAACCCACAACATATTTTGAAGCCAACACTGTATTGTGTTACATTCTACTCCAAAAAGTACACGAGTGTCAGAGTGTCAATAAGTTTTCAACAGCTCAAGTCTTCTGTAGCTGCATCTTTCCTAAATGAAGACATATTATGAGAACTTCTAAAAAACATGCTAGTGTTTCAGTTTTCAAAGACTGATTTCTTGTACAGTTATGTGCCCAACTCTATAAGGCTCAAGCTTTGAGACCATAAAAACAAATATATGTATAAAACTCATGAAAGCTTTTCATGCCAGAAATTGATAATTTCAACTTTGATACATCAAGTCCTTACAGGATTTGAAAGAAGCAGCTGCTCAGAACAATTAGGCAGCTGGAGATCAGCCCTCTGCAGTGATAAAAAGCTCCGGTTTCTGAGCCTGCAGGGATATGAGATATCAGATTTTAAGTAGTGACGTCTTAACATGCAGAAGAGCTGTCACTGCTGTTTTGGGTTTCAAGAAGAGGACTTATTTCTAGGGCTGAAGGCGAAGTTATGGAGGAAACATTTTAGGGGTTTATTAAGGCTAAAGCTGGAAACTCTTTGAAATACTGAACATTTAAAACACCACAATAAAAATCTTCCTTTTAAACATTTGTTATCAATACATTTAGCTTTTCTTAGATCTTCCATGTTTAGCCTTGCTAACAATATATTCCAGTGCATTTGTGTGCAATACATCTTACAACCCAAAGGCAAAATTATAGCAGCCTGTAGGATCACTTTGTTCTGACACTGTTCAGTCTCTGCCAATTTGCTTTTAATAATAGCTTTTTTTGGGGGTAGACTTATTATTATGATTCATGAGATCTGTAGACCTTTAAAATATTGCATATAAAAGTGCTTTACTTATACCAACACTGAATTCTGCAAGTGTATAAAAACTGGGGGAAGGTCTCTCAGACTTGGCAGGTACTGCATGACCCTCAGCACTCTTTAGCACTTTTTGCATCTTCTGCCAATGAAATAACTCCATATGACTGTTGAAATGACTTAAGGTGAATACAGCAATTCCCACTATGAACAGGACTTTTTATAAAAGCCATGTACAGAAGACCCCAGGGAAAATGCACACACAGGGGGATAACCTACACTTTAAACTATTTGTGTGGGAGAAAAATCAATGAACAGATGAGGTATAAAATGTATATTGTATATTTTTCCATATCATCTACACAGCCACACATCTGCACATAATATACTGGCCTCCTAGAGGATGCTTGAAAAACAATAAATGACCTGTACTCAACACTAAAAAAATTACAGCCTCCATAAGCCCAAAATTAACCCCTTTGGCTATTTCCTCTCAAAATGGCTACTGCTTTGGTACACAGAATAAGCAATGCTAATCTGATCAGCAACTCTGTCATTTGTTGTTTTTTTCTGCTTGCTCAACATGCAGTCCCATCACAGATCAACTAAACACAGCTCACATGACACTCAAAAGACAGAATTACTGTTTTTCTTGGTGGCTAATCTTTTCTTCTTAAAGAATTACTGTATTTTAAAGGCACTCTCCTGAGGAAAAAGAGGTTAATTGCTCTCATTTCAGAGATGGGGAAATGAGAAGTAGAAGAGTTAAATCTCAGATTACCTACAATTTTGAGTGCCCCATCTGAGATGCTAACTAATTTTCCAGATTGCATCACCACCTACAAGCAAGAGCTCCTTGTGACTCCCATTCTACCTCAATACCTCCACAAATCAAGTCTGCATCTCGGGCCAGAAAACTATAAAACAAGAACTCAGAGCAGGCAGACATGAGGTAAATGACGGTTAACATCTCACAGCAGCACTGTGTGAGAAGCAGGGCAGAATGCAGCTCTCTATGATGGCTTTCCATGGATTCAGCTATAAGACCATCTTTTTTATCACTGCAAGTCCCTAGTCTCCCATGTTACACACCTTCTGACTTCCGCAACAAATGAACTCTGTCTTCAGTGGACAGCAGCTTCCTTTATTTCTTATCCCTTGACAACCCCTGATTATCTCCTGAGCACAGTCCAGTCCGTCTCCTGTCTGGAAGGCAGGCAGGCACCTTCTGTGAAGCTTGATACAAGAACCATAATCAAGGTCTGTGAAATTGAAAAGGTCTACATTGAAGCCAAATAAGACTGCACATGTAAGTTTAAGCCTAGCTTTTTCTACTTTATGAATGCTTCATGTTGTGGCTTTAATAACGGTCTTCTAAAATAATTTCAGTTGCATAATTTAGTTATTTTACAAAAAAAAAGCAACAAGAGAAAACAGCACAAGAGAAACTTCTATCGTGCCATGTTATATTGAAAATCAAGAGCATCATTATGAGACTGAAATCCACCTCACTGCTGGTTGAAGCACCAAGGGTAATAACAGATGGAGATGGCCATCGTGCTCCAGGTGGACACACACGAGATGCCTGTGTGTATTTACTGATGGAGGTCGAGAAACCTCAGGAACAGGAGTCAAGCTCTGAAAGAGTGTGCCTTGTGGGAACACACACTTCCACTGCTCCTCACAAAGCCTTTCTCCACTGCCTGTTCCAATTTGTTCTCATTTCCATCTCTTTCCCCAGCCCTTCCATGCAACCCAGGTTCACCCAGTTCTAGCAGCTGTTCCTCAGGCATCTCTCCCAAGTCAGGACACTTCCTGGCCTTCTAAATCACAGCCTTCCCTCCAACAGTCCCCCTGTTATCCCCTGCTTCTGGTCTCAGGCTTCTTAGCACTTCCTCACTCCTGTCCCATGCACTCCTGCTGTGCCTACCAAAAGCTTTGGCACCGTCTGTCTCGCCCTTCTCCTCTCTCTCTGACTGATTTATCCACACTCTCTCACTTCCCCTTGGCAGGGACAGCAGGCACTTTATATGCTTGTTCCTGGTTTGTGCACTGTGCTCCTTCCAGCAGAGTGTGACTGCAGAGGGGAATGGGATGAAGGAAGGCTCCAGTAGAAGCCTGCTGTGCATGCAGCCTGCTGAGGAGAGCAGGGAACAGACACTGCCTGGACCAAGGATGGCTGAAAGAAAAGCTGCCTAGAAGCAGAGCAGATTGAGCAATTCAGCTCAGTGCAGTTCTGTGCAATTCAGAAAGTCACTGAGCTGGGCAAAGCAAGCCTGGAAGCAAGGACACCCTGGGCAGGTGGAGATGCATTCATCAGACTTTTTTATTTCTGTACTGTCTTGTCGAGTCACTTTGAGCTTTCTGTATTTTAAAAATGACTACAGGTAAAACTGACTGGTAAAACGTATTGTTTTGAGTTTAAAGTTTTTTGAGTTAAAAGATTTTCTGGGTCCTTTGGGGATACTCATTATAAGGAATAGGTTGAGGCTTATCTATTTCCTCAAAAACCATCAATAGACTTGAGGTTCTGTCCCAGCTAGTCCCAGCTGAATTCCTCTCTGATCGTGGTGAGTCCTTTTAGAGATCCCAGTTTAACACATTTTCTCCTGTGGCTTTCCACCTCAGTCTTCTTGCCTTGACAAGTCACTACCCTCCTAATGTTAATCCAACAGTGCCATTCTGTCTTCTCGTCTATCTCAGAGTCATCAACAATTTACAGGTCACCTCATCTGCTTTGTTACTCCTCCGTCAGCTCCCCAAGGGCAGTTTGCCTAGACAGCAACTTGGGCCTTGGTTTGAACATCTGTCTTCCAGAGCTTCAGGCAAAAATGTCAACACTTTTTTATTATTTTATTTTATTTTATTTTATTTTATTTTATTTTATTTTATTTTATTTTATTTTATTTTATTTTATTTTATTTTACTTTACTTTACTTTACTTTACTTTACTTTATGATTTTATTTATTTTATTTTATTTTATTTTATTTTATTTTATTTTATTTTATTTTATTTTATTTTATTTTATTTTATTTTATTTTATTTTATTTTATTATTCTTTTAGAAAAATACATAGTTATGGTGTGGTGCTTATTTTTTGTTTTTTCCTCAGCATGTGAGATATCTTCAGCTTTTGCAAGAAAACCATTTTGTTGAACATGTTGTTATCCTTTCTAAAATGCCTGTGGAAGACAATAAATGTTTACATTCTGCTTCAGACTCTTTATTGTGAAACAATGCTTACTTTGAGGGAACCAGGGATTCATACCTTAAATGAAAATCTCTGGGAAAAATCGTTAGCTATTTTCTTTATGTGACACCCTTTGTTTCTACATGAGAATATATGCATAAGGAAATCTAGTTGTTCTCAGGTCTTGCAAAACTGATCTCCACTTGTGTCATTGTGAAAGGCAGAGAGTTCCAGCAATGCTTTGTAGGGCTTACTGCTGATGCTAATGAAGAACAATCATGTTGGAGGATGAAGAATGCATTGTGGTCATTGGTCTTTAGGAAAGCTATGACCCAAATTTGCATTTACCCTCTAGAGGGTTCTAATTTATTCATTTTTAGTTTGAAATGATTCTCCGTCATAACCACAAGCATGTATACTTCAGAGGAATGTCAAATCAGACTGGCTTTTTCTGCCTGGAACTAATTTGTACCCTAAATTAGGGGTAAAAACAGTGGAATTTATTGAAACAAGTAATATAAAGAGGAGAATGCATGAAAAAAAATCTTTCAAGATTGAATAAAGCTGACCAACTAAAAATTAACAAAACCTGGGCACAACAGAAACATTCAAGAAAATAAGCATTGCTTAATAATAAAGTTGCAAACCTCTGCAAAAGAAGAGGCACATTTGAAGTTAAGCACCTGTTGAAGGATTTTATTAGCTTTCTAAATCAGAAATATCATTTCACATTCCTTGTTTCCAGGATCAGATATCCGTCTCCTTGGAAGCAGGAGGTACAGCAGATAATGACCTCTGTTATGCTTTCAATGCTGCTTGCTACTTGCTGCTTTCTAAGCATGTCTTTATGGTTTTCTAAAAGCTGTGAGAACAGTTTTCATGTTAGCAAATGAGGGTATCATGGCAGTTGCATGAGTTCCAGAACATGAAAGACAAAAGGTGCCCAGACGAACTTCACTCCTTGGGACTGTCTGTCTTTGGCACTCGAGGCAGCTGTGAAATTCGGAGCTGTGCCTTGGCTGCTGCAAGCTACAGCATCACACAGTTACACATCACAGCCCGTGAAGCACTCAGGCTGTGAAGGAACTAGTGCTAAGCACACCTGCACAATTTTGTTGTGATTTCACAGATAGCCTCAGCTGCTCAGCTTCAGAAGACATAAAGGAATGTCTTTTCTTCTGATATCCAGAGAGGATGATCTAGGTTATCTTTATTTCAGGGCGAAATTCACTTCAGCTACTGAAGCACTACGGCTTTCAGTGTTCAGTAAGAGTAAGAATTCTTAATATTTCCATCAGAATACATAAAAAGAAAAAAAAAAAAAGGGTTTATCTTGTAACTCTTCAGATTGCCTGAACTAGGCTTAATTCATACTACCACTGTTATTATCAACTTTTTTTTTTTTTTTTTAAGGGTAATTGTATTTGTGTTTAAAGCTATTTAACAGTTTTGTACCTTGTGTCAGATTAGATTATGGCCAATTGTGACCCATTAATGAAATGAGGGATCTCTGTAGGCAATAAAATGAGATAAATCAGCACATCCATGCGCACTTATTAAAAAACTTGACCCTGTGCCACACAGTCCATGCATCTGAGTGAAATACAGGCCTTACTTTCACCCATTAATTTTAGAGTTCTTGATCTACCAGTTGGAAGAACACAATATACTGTAATTGTACTGTATTTTTAACAACTTGTTAAAAAAAAAAAAAGATTTTTGTAAAAGAACAATCATGAAGTGGAATTAAGCCAGTCAGATTACTGGCAGAGCTTTCTGCTGAGTATGATTAGATAAAAAGAAAATGGAGACTGGAAAAAATTGATCCTCTCAGCAGAATTTGCCGTAATTATATGCAGGATGAGAAATTAGCTATTATTCCACTGTTAAATTCCTTAAGTGGCAAGAAGGAATTGCATAATCTCTTGCATAATCTGCTAGTTCAATCTTTCTATGTAGAATGAAGAAACATTTTTCCTGTTAAGAAAAATGGTGACGTGGATAATCAAGTTCTATAAACCCATTAATTTCCCCCCCTTATGGGTCAGGCAGTGGACAGTATTGAGATCACCTTGCTAGCAGTTCTTCAATAGCCCAGCAACTTCTGTTTAAGAGTTTTTATTTTCAGTAAGTACAATAACTAAATTTCACACATGCATTTGGCCTTTGCAAGCCGAAATGCAAAAAGTCTCTGAATCTCAAGTACTATTCTTGTGAGCCAGATTCTTTTTAATGGTTCATTGCTCTCATGACCTGAACTCTGCCCTGTTGCCAATGGGCCAGAGAAGTTACATTACAGTGAACTGCATTCTTGTCTTTTTACTAATAAAACAGGACTTGGATTGAACTTTGGTTTCTGCAAGGAACTTGTCACTTGAAGTGCAGCTTTTTCAGTCCTACTTCAAGTGGAGGTAGTACCATTATGGTAAATAATAATTCTGAGAAGACACAAATGACTCATTAACTCAAAGAGGGAATAGACTACATAGCCTAATGAGAATGGGAGACTGACCTTAATGCTACCAAGTACAGTGAAATAGCAACAAAGACATTGTGAAAGGTTTACACAATGGCTGGCTCATGGATTAGGTACCAGAGTCAACCATAAGCACAGCTACACAAGTTTTTCAGTGTAAAACTTCTCAGTGCTTCTAGTTTCAAAAAATCAGAAACAGTTCTGTAGTTTACTCAGACTAGCAATGTGAAACATAATTAAAGGAAAAAGAAACAAAGCAAGAACCTATGAAAAGGGACAGCTTGTCAGAAAGATAACTACATACGGTTCAAAAAAGTACAGTAAAAAAACCACTGTGTTTAGCATGCCTCTAGATTAACAATGCTTTTTCCTTAAAAAAATGGCCATATGTGCTCTGCTAATAAAAAATGGCCATATATGCTCTGCTAATTCTCCCCATTTCTTTTATTACAGATGCTGCAAATAAGGATGATCTTACAGTTCATGCCTGGATGGGTGATCTTACCTGTGATACTACCACAATCCACAGATAACCAGTCTGCTGAGATGGCCTCACCATTATTATAAATGACAAAACAATCACAATTAAAACATGGAAAAGAAGGAAAAAGAAAATCTGATTTTCTAGGCCCAGAAACATCTCTCAAATTGGCAGAGCTGTAGCTCTGTAATCTCCCCTTTACTCCCTGCAGCCTGTCATGAAACATTCTTCAGCTGGCATTGACACCTACCTGCTGGGGCTGTCCAGTTTGTCCAACTGCAAGTTTGACTGTGAATGCACAGCTCTCCCCTTCATGCTAATCGAAAGGGTGAAACCGGAAAATGAATGTATAGGAAAAATTTAGAGGAAATAAAGACTATTACAGCCATGATTGATTAAAATGTGTGTGAACATCAGAGAGATGCAGACCAGTAATATTATGATACAAGAATGCATTTAGCATTAAGTATATAATCATATAAAATATGAGTATAACAGATATGAATCCAGAGAAAGTGTCTGTATTCAAATCATGGAAATTAAATTAAACGCCTTCTGAAAATAACAGCTCTAGCTATCTGTATGCCATATCTGATGGGGAAAAGGACATCTGGGACACTGCCTGGGAGTTCTTCCTTGGAAAAAAAAAATATTTCTTCTGTATATGCCACAGGTTGAGATGCAACACTTTTATGTCATATATTTTTTATATTGCAGTTTACGTCTTTAAGACAGAGGCAGATTAGTGGCAGATCTCATGTATTCTAAGTTTGCCACAGAATATATAGTTATGCATTGCTGTTTGGTATTCCCTCAGCTTTTTGTGAAAATGTCAATCACATGGCCAGTTCTAGGAAAAGTCTGTTGTCTGACAGTTTGCTTGAGGTGTTGCTGTCTGATAAACTACAAGACATCAGAATTTTTCGTAGGCAGGAAAAAAAACAAAAGATAGAAAACTATGTGATAAAAGTATGTACAGATACATCACAAGGTTTTCTCCAGAAGAGTGTTCTAGAATGGCTGGAGAACTGTTAGTTGTAAAAATTAGAATAAAAGACCTAGGAGAAGTGTGGTGATGGACAAGAGTGACATGAGGTCATCAGATATAGTTTTCCATACAGCAGTGTTTATTAAGTAAATGAGCTATCCCATTAGCTTCTGCTTGTCCCCAAACAAATCTTCATTAACTAACCACTTCTGCCAAGCATGGCAAACAGCTCAGGCTTGATTACTGCAGGGAGTCATCACGGACTGAGCCAGAGAAACCACAGTGTAAGTACAAGTCTAGGAAAAGACATGCCAGTTGCCTCCAACATCAGCCAAGTATTAAAGTATGGATTCAGTGGTGACAGAGTGAGAAAGCTGTAGTGAGAGTAAAGACAAAATGCATGAAATCCGAAGTTCTTTACAGAAACACATTTTAAGCAGACAAACTGATAAGAATCAGCAAAACAGCTATAGTGCATAATGGAAAGCTGACTGGCAGATGCCTGGCACATCAGCGACACATGAAACATTTGCAACCCTCATTCTACAAAATGATTTAATTGACATTACTGCTTTTGCAATGTAAGCCTCTTTTCACTTAAGTTAATTTGAGAAATGCAACACTTTCTCCCAAGTTGATGAAAACCCATCACTTTGTGACTTTCTGCACTTTGAGAAAGATGTATGCTAATTTGGATTTTGCAAAATCTCTACAACTGCCCCAGTAAAAACATGCCCACTTCTCTCTGTTACACTGTCAAAAAGCAAGCATGCACCAGTTTTATTTTGAAAGTAAAATGTTTTTCATAACAATATGAATGAGCTAGATATTGCTGACAGCTTGAATTAGTAATTTCCCTGGGCTTCTTTCTCTCTCCTAAGAAGAATAATGTCATGCTCCAATAACAATAATAGATTTTTCAAGAGGAAAAATTAGATGTAAAAGACGATGCCAGATGATGCCAATGTAGCCAGTGCAATTCAGTGTCAGAAGCTGACAATGCCTCAAGGCTCATAGAATATCACTTTGCAGGTGAGAAAAAGAAGTACAGTTTTGAAACTGTAAGCTTAGACCAGGTGGATATGCCTAATCCTATGCCTATGATAAATTTCATGCCTGGAATTACTACATTGAAGTTGTTTGAAAACTATGCTGTTTATTTCTGGAGACTAGTGATAGTAACCGGCAACATTTTGTAGTTACACAGGTTAAGGCTTAGGATAAAAAAGACCTTTTTTTTTGTGCTTCTGCATACGTGCTGGCCGGAATACCTCATTGAAAGAGTCCCTGACTCCTCTCAACACATGCTGGAGAGGCAGCTGGCTGAAGATTCAGTAAAGCTTCATTTCCCCATCAGCAGTAGCTAGCAAATGCAGTTTTTGCCAGTTCCTTGAAGGTGATGTGAAGGGCATACATGTACCAAGAACATTCTGAGAAGGAGAAGACAGCTGGCTAGCAGGAAGTGCACTTACTTGCAGTACAAACAGAAATAATCTCTTTAATAGACACCTGTTAGTTTTGCAATGGGTGGCCTTTTTGTATAGTTGTTTAGCACATGCATATGAAATATTGTGTCAGTAGTCAGTTCACGATATGATTTTATAGACATCAGATGCAAGGTACCCGGGACTGCTCCATCTCATCCTACTAAGCACAATCTCTCTGCTAATTGTGGGGGTGGAAAGAGAGAGAGAGCCACTCCTCCTACCTCTTCCATTTATGAATGCAACAGAAACAATCTTGACATTTTCTTGTGCCACAACTTTGTCTGTTATTATAGCACAGAGAAAGGGTAAATATTTACCTCACTGCCATTCCCCAAGATGTTGTCTTTTCTAGCAGGATAATGGAAAACAAAAAACCAGCATTTGAAATGATTGTCCAGAAACTATGTTTTGCAAGCCATTTTTATACTATTCCCTAGGATCTGGTTCAAGATTTAAACTTTTGTCAGAAAGAGACTAGAAACATTTACATTTATAATTTTTTAAAATATCATAAACTGAATTCCAACAGATTGATACCCCTGACCCAGACTCTTCTGGTTGTAAAGGCACCTGCAGGAAAATAGAGGAGCCAGATGTTTCTGTGACACCAAGCATATGGAAATTATGAGCTAATTCTATGATGTTGGCAGCTGAGGACACTCAGCACCTTTTACAATTAGATCCTCAATTAGCAAAGTTTGTAGTGGAAAAAAATCTGTCTCACTTTTGAAGAGTAACAGACTGCTCTGATCTGCAATATTGTACTTAAAATATTAAAAAATCTATCTACAAAACAGATGGGAGAAAGAGTTACCCTTCACTTGATGAAATTCCAACACTGCTTCTGCAGTCCCATGAATTCCCAAAGCTCTTTAAGCTTTCTGTCCAGTGCCTACTCTAATCTGTCATGCTCATTATTTTCTATTCACTAGTTACACCGGCCTTTTAAAGGCAATAAAGGGATTCTGGAAGCCATTACTTTGATGACCATCTCATATCCCTCTCTATCCCCTGCCTGCGGGGAAACTGGAGACTCATCACAACCAGAAAATATGCCCTAAAAATGTGTCAACTGCTGGCTACGCTGGTGGATCAAATGACATCAACATAGTGTGCTAGATAGTACATCATCTGCATCTAGTTCACATACCAAGTCATATATGATGAGGGAATAAAGAGAAGTCAAAGCATTTTGTAAACACTCAGGCTGAAAGCCCTGACCATCTATTTCTTACCATCATCTATTCATACAGGAAATGGTGTTATTGATTCTACATGTTGATGAAATGAGTGATTTTTGAAGTGCTGGACATGTTTCTATTTTACAAAACAATTCTAGACCTCTTTGCTAACTCAGAGTTAATTTCTTTTTAATAAATTAAAAAAAAAAAAAAAGCACAAAAACACATGCTTTCAGGATTAGTACCCCTTCACCCTACATCTTTTACTCGACCATCCCACCAGACCTCACAGGAAATGAGACCAGCCTTTGCACTTAATGTGAGCCTTCTCTGTTGCAAATAGTCGCCATAAGGGAGATACGTGCTTCCATTCTCAGCAAGCATTGACAGAAACAGGAAAAGGCTTTCAGGACAGCAGCACGTATATGATGTTCAGAAAGGAGGATGGCTAGGGAGGCAAATCAGATGATGGTAGCATGTTCTGTTTTATAATACCAAGTCTGGTATGTGCAAGAACACTATACCTAAACAGATGTCAATGGCCCAGAGATAACTGCTGTGAGGTTAAACACAACTGCCCTCTTATACTGAATGATGCTCTACATGTTCTGCTAATGCAACACAGCTCTTCAGCCATGGTTAAAATCTGAGAGAAAGATTTGGGAAGGGTAAAAGTTGGTAATGGAAATCTTAACTGACAACTTCTTGCCCTAATTTGTCTCCCTTTTTCTGAAAAGAGAATAAGTCTGAGCTGTTCATTAACATAACTTTTAACATGATCTAGCTTCCCCATAGCAACATCCCATAAAGGGAGAGACAAAAGAGGTGTGAATGAAGACAGAGGCAGCTTCCTTGGAAGTTGGTGCAAGACAACAACTGACTTCAGCTAGGTGAGAGCATGCAACCTTCCAAAACACATCAGAGCTTCCAACAGATAAAATAGGTCCCCTCACCCTACTTCCATTTGTCTGAATACCTTCTTCCCCTGCTTTCCCTTTTTATTTTAAAGGGCAAATGGCAAAATGTCACATGCGAGTTCAGGGAACTGCGTGAGATAAGACAGTGATAAGACAGAGATAAGACAGGCCACGGCACTGAGCACCAGCTAATGCTGTCACTTAGGTGTAAGTTACACGCAAAATGGAAAGCTGCAGATTTTCTCTGGACTTCCTGGGGCAGGAAGATTAGGGCTAGTAGTTCCTGGATGGGTTTGGGTTTATCCATAGCTTATATGTTTTTAGTCTGCTAAGACTGTGCCTTCTTCCCGTCACAGATGCACCTCATTGTATTCGACTCTTAGCAAAGTTCAGAATTATAGATAACACTCTATGCTAAGAGTTTAGGGAAAGTGGGAGCAAGGAATTTCAATAGCCTGCCTTGTTTAAACAAAGAGCCTGCTAGCATTTATTTTGTTATGCTATTACAACATTCTGACTTCCATGTAAACCTTCCCACAGGAATACAGATCTATGTTTTACTTTAGTTAAACATAGAATTTATTTGAAAAGTCATTAGAGCAAAAAGAATGGTTATCAAGTCATCGCTGTCTTGACTGTACTGAGATGAAAAGTAGGCATCTTTCTCAACAGAACAAGCAAGAGGTCTGTCACAGTAGAGAGTTCTTTAATATTATTTATTTATTTATTTATTTTTCTTCTCCTCTGATAGCTTATCTCAAATCCTTGATCAGAGCAACTAGGAATTGTTCTACTCAGATGGCTTACTGCATTTTAAGTGGAATGCAATTTAGTGCTCTCCCATCTGACCAAAGCCAAATTCAGCAAGTGAAAACAATTTCCGACAACCAACACACTGATTCCCCCCACCAGAGGCCAGACAAAGGTTGTGGCATTAGAACAGATTACCCGCATTTGCCTACAGTGTGCCTTTGATAAAAGGGACTATTAGTCTGTAATGGCAGCTAGACTGTCCTTTGCAAGATAACATTAGGTATTTTCCAGAACTGAGTATCTGAGTCGTTTTGTGCTTTGTAATTGAGCATTGTAAGAAG
This sequence comes from Anas acuta, assembly GCF_963932015.1. Lineage (NCBI taxonomy): Eukaryota > Metazoa > Chordata > Aves > Anseriformes > Anatidae > Anas > Anas acuta. The sequence goes on from NC_088980.1 coordinate 106,266,394, forward strand.
CACTGCAGTGAGATCAGAGTAACAGCAAGAAATAAAAAGAGTACATTGTATCTCTATGTACACTTCACAGCTCCTGTAATTTTTTTTAATGCACACATTTCTTTGCTGCCGCATTTCCTTTGGGTTTATCTGTGGTATTACTAAAGAAAAAAGGCAGTGTCTGTTTCAAAAAGCAGTTAATAATATATGCACCCCATAGTCCACCATAGCTTCAGAAAGCCAATTACTGTTAGACTGCTGCATAAACGTATATTTAGGCACCACAAAAATGTGTAATTATTTACTGGATCCAGTACCTAATGCATCATATCTGAGCTCTGAAATGGGAATTACATGATGGGATACAACAGCATCAAAAAATTGCTCTAGTAGAAGAGGGGCCCTGCAGAGCTGTACTCATTAAACGCACTTATTAAAAATTGTTACTTTTTTTTTTTTAATTCCAAAATCACTCAGTCACTTTAAAAAGCTCATCATCATCAAATATCTTATCTTTTCTCATTACTTCTTGGAATACACTATGGCCCAAGAGAGCTTTGTAATTAATATCTGAAGACAACTTATCTCCAGGGAGACCTCATTGCGGCCTTTCAGTACTTAAAGGGATCTCATAAAAAGGATAGAGGACTCTTTACTTGGGTAGATAATGATAGATTTAGACCAGACATTAGGAGGAAATTCTTCACTGTAAGGGTAGTGAGGCACTGGAACAGGTCACCAAGAGAAGTTGTGGATGCCCCATTCCTGGAAGTGTTTAAGATGAGGTTGGATGGGGTCCTGGGCAACCTGATCTGGTGGGAGGTGTCCCTGCCCATGGGCAGGGGGTTGGAGTTAGGTGATCTTTAAGGTCCCTTCCATCCTGAGACATTCTGTGTTATGATTCTGTGAAAAATGTTCAAGTTTGTCCTAAAGGAACAATGTGAAACTTATTGCAGGAGACTGGCAAGGCATTGCTGAGGGCTGGGCAGTAGCACATGCTAAAAAGAACAACCCGAGTTATTTTTATCCCCTGGATAGATTAATTTAGCATAGCCCCTTCAGGAAAGAGGCCTAGGTCTTGCTTCCCAAAAGACAACTGTAGTTAGAAGTGACCACATTAGTCTATTTTAGAAAAACAGTAGGAATTATTACTGAAAATGTGATTGCATTATATAAATTGGGCCATGTATTCATCTTACTGATTCAGCTCATTTCTGCCACTGCCATCACAAAAACACTGCATTTAAAGTAAGCCAGAACAAAGAAAAGATTCAGGTCTTTGTTGTGCTTCTCTGTTAAGTGAAAATTGAATTATTTGCTCTTCATTTGTTATTGGCATCTCAGCTAAGGGACAATGCATACTTAATGCACAAAGTTCTGTTGTGTCTCTAGTTCAGAGCGATGACTAGCCCCTGAGCACAGCATTTTGGATAAAGATTACAATATCCTCCCACAATCTGTAAGTGGAAACAGACCCCGGGTTTATTTTATATTCTGCTCCACATTTTACCTATTAGTGTGCAATTACAAGCTGGCGCTGCTATGGGAAACCTGCTTCCTTGCGATGCAATTCCAGCCATATTTCAAAGGGGGTTTTCCCACTCCTGCTTGCAAGTCAGAAAACATTGTCCCCCAAAATGCAGATACATGAGGCTGCCAAGTGAGATCTACTGCTGGACCTGCCTGCCATGAAGTCGCATCAGCCTGGTCCTGCACCGCATCTCTCCAGTGGGACACCAGGCAAACTGCTCTCAGACCCTAGCAACACTGCTGCCTCTGCCTGAGGGAGACCTGTCAGCAAGCTCAGGCTTTGTGATTCAGGGTAGACAAGTCTTGCGGAAATGAGCAGTAAAGACAGTTGATTTAACCACTGCTTCTTGGACTGTGGAAAGGTTTCATGTTTGTTTATAGGCATAAAAAACAGTTAATTCTCACCTAATGAGACTTCAGGCATGTGGTACTCAGTCAACACAGCAACCTTCAAATTATTGCACTGCTTGTAATACCCTTCTCTGTATTTGCAGTGGTAAATCAAGCAGTATTTTGTCTCAGCTAAGCACTGAACTTTCAGGCGTTCTAATATATTTGGATAAGCATGCCTGTAGGCTCCAACAGGGTAGTTGCAGTACATGTACACCAGTAGAAGTGGGGTGGGACCAGGACTGTCTCACTGGAGCTGTACACTGGGAAGTTGCCATCTACCTGGGGCTCTGGACCTTCCTACAACCATCTCCACATAATGGTGCACTTGATAACACACAGGCAAATGAGCTATGCTTTTTTGAGGCAAAAGCATAGCTCAAACCTTTACACAATCTGTACTGCATCAGGGAGAGCTGTGCAAGTCTGGTCATGCAAAATGATTATCACTTTAGCGTGTGCAATATAATAAATGGAAATGAATTAGCTGCAGAATACATTTAGTTACATTCCATACAGACATATGCAAAGGGCATCCGTAGTACTTTTAATTGCCGTACAATAATCTCTTAAACACTAATAAATACTAAAACATTTCATCTGATGCTACTAATCACTGCATCCTCTTTGTTTGTGCCGCCACGAGACAACCTCCTTAAAAGTTTTTTTCATAGAATAACATAGATTTCTCCTACAGATCTCCTTCTTCTGCAAATATTACACATTTTCCTGTTTCACTGGAGACAGTCAAACCTACAAGTCACAGGGCCATCCTATTCTCAGCATCAGGAAAGGCTGGTGGGGACTCACAGCACAGCAGGCTGAAGGACATTCAGCAGTGTGCCCTTGTGCCGTGGGTATCTGGCAGCGTGCTGTGCAGTCTGCCAAAGCAGTCTGCAAACCAGAGCTGGCAGTCTGAGGGAGGTTGAGTGCTGGTGAGAACACATCTGGGGTCTGTGAGCAGTATGACACTCCCCAGCACAAGAGTCTCAGCACAAAGTGGGCACTGAGACAGGTAGGGGGTCGAGTGTGATGTTCCCATACGGGTTGATAGGTAGATCTGTAGGGCCTGGAGGCTGTGGGGGGAGCTACTGGACGGATGGTTATAGAGAAGGCTGAGCCATGCTTTTGTCAGATGTGCATGAAAAAGGACATGAGATAGTGGGCACAAGTTGCACAAGGGAAATTTCAGTTGTTTATATGAAAAAAAATAAAAATCATACTGCAGTTAAGTGCTGGAAGAGGCAGTCCAGAAGTACTGCGTAATTTTCATCCTTGGAGATATCCAAGCCCTTTGGACAACCAGAGAAGTCAAACACACAAGTGTTATCTGAAAAAAACATCAGAGTTTTTCTGTCCTTCTGGAAATGTCTACAAAGATCAACACAGTCCTTCAGAACATTTTAAGATCACAGTTTTGAATGCTTAAGGCTGTCTCTCCAAATCCTGGCAGTATCTCAGACAGGACCAAACAGCTCAGGGTTTTAAAGATTAAATTCGATATTCATAATTAAACAGAGAAAAGAGGCAGAGCCAGGGAGAAAGATGAAAAATTGGTGTAACACATTCCACTGTCTGACATTGCTTACATGGTGAACCAACTGTAGCTACCAAGCATTCCCTAAATAGGAACCTGTGTAATATATACTCCAGCAATCCCCTTCCAGGTCACAAAATTCTGTATGTCCAAAAGGTAAAAAAGAATTTATCAAACTTATTTTGACTCCTGCCCTTGGCATAAATACACCACATATAAACCAACCTGCCGCAACCTGCCAAGTGTTTGGGTATAGCCAGTCTTTCCAGGGCTGACTCTCTTGTCTTAGCCTTGCTCCTTTCTAACTCTTCATCAGAGCAGTTTCCATGAGTGCCTGCATCATGGTCCAGGTCAGTTAGAAATCTGCCAGCAAGAACTGTGTTCTCAGTTTTTCTCATTAAAAACCTCTCCTAGCTTCATAAACATGTTTTTTTTGTGTGTGTATATGCATGTGTGTGTTTGTGCGAGTATGTGATGTGGAGCTTAAAATTCACAAAGCTAACTTTGGGAATAGACAAGATGAAACTTGCTCTATCTACAGTCAGATGCCTCTGAAATTAGAAACAGTGTTCTCTTCCAGGGTCAGCTCCTCATTAGTAAAGAAAAACATTTTTAAGCACTGGTTTAAGCAATTTGATAGTGGATCCAAAGGCAGACTGCATTTCAGAATTACTCAGGGAAACAGAGGAAATGAACCGTGTAAATTCTTTGTCAAACAGCTTTCTACACTTTCCAAATCTATTTTAAGTTCAACATCTGCAGGAAGGCCTTAACTATTATTATATTTCTTCAGGCCTTCTGTGGAGATACCTTCATTTTGGTAGAAGTCCAAAAACCAATCCTGGCTTCATTTGGAAATCAAATCTGAAACCCTCATTCCTTATTTCTTTTTCAACAGAACAGTCTTTGGAAGGACAGCTCTGAGGAGTCCTGGAGAGCTTGGACACAGCTGGTATACAGTCAGTTCCAGCCTCCTTCTCCACAGGCTTTGGTTTTATTTTTGAATTCTGCCTGGCATAAGTCTATTTTTAAGGTTGTTTGCATTTTTTTCCCATTGGCTAGGCAGTCAGTCCCTTAGAGATTTTCCACAAAGTACCTGACCCCTCTTGGTCAGATGTTCCGAAGAACGGAAAGAGAACAGCTTGCTCAGCTGAAGCACCATAATTAGCATACACTGTGATAACTCTCAGTCCTTTTCTAACCTGCTGGCTACACAGCACGATTTCCTTGGGATTTTTGTTTGCTTTGCTTTTAATCAGAAGTGCAATATTACTGAACATCACCAGATGGCATTGCTGCAGATAATTTTGATACTTCTGTTTATCTGGCTGTACGGAAGTTAGATATTGAGAAAACACCTATTGCAATCTAGTGCAGAGTTTTCTCGATGTTACAGCTTGAGCTCAGGTACACATTTTCCACTTAAACATATCCAGTCTTCGTTATGTATTTGTACCCACGTGTGCTAATGCTTAAGCTCTCACAACATCATAAGGTTTATCTGTGCCGCAAAGGAGTGAGCATGGCTGCACAGGCACGCTGTAGAAACATGACCTACAAAATTCTTCTGCATCGTACAAGTCAAATACAAGCAATGTGGGAGAAAGATGTTCTTTAGACTACTTTAAATTTTCATTGTTTCTTAATTGCCATGCTCATTGTGCACATTGAAATGATTTAAAGGCTTTTTAAATTCTTAAAAGGCTGCCTATTTAGTGACTGAATCTGCTGGCTGAGGAGTTTCAGTTACAATGGCTTCATCTGCAAATAACCTGGGATCAAATAATGTACTAACTCACACCTCATTAAACAACTCTGAAGAGACCAGATGACATGGGTGGCAGCTTTTAGTGCAGGCTATGCTGTAAGATGTACAATGCATACCGGCACTTGAGGGCTGCTGGAGCTCCCAGCCTGCAGAGCCCAGAACTGGGGGCAAGCTTGGTGGTGTGGGGTCAGCTCCCTCCGTGGGTCTGACTAATGTGGAGTGAGCAAATATCGGGGCTGTTGGACTGCTTCAACCTCCCAGCTTTCCAGGCATGATGAAGTTGTGATGTGGCACTCATTTCCCAAATGTTTCTATGTCTGTATAAAGTGGTAAATTCGTATTTTCTTTTCTTCATTTCAAAACCCTTCGCTTGAATACAAGGATAAATTACCATTTCACTTACAAGACCATCTTGTGAACAAAGTGCATGACTCCCACATACATGCAGAAACATTCACTTTGGTGAGGGTAGGATATTTTTTCCCACTTGTAGTCTAGCATTTCATTCTGGTGATGACAAGAGCTTTGTGCCTACAGCCTCATTTTCACACCCGGGCTAGGTTTCAGCCAGATGCAATCACCCCACTGCGTTGCCTCAGCTGCAGGAAGACCAGAGCAGGCTGCAGAGACCACCAGTTGGGCACCCAGCCATCACTGAGCTCTGTCCCACAGCCAGAATATTAGTGCTGGCTTTATGGTTAGATTGAGCACATCCAAACAGCTATGCTGGTAGATATGTACTACCGCTTTCAGAACGAAACCTCCATGCTATGGGGCAAAAGGAAATTAAAACCTGAGGCAGCAACCATTGTAGTACATGCTAGCAGGCAGAGGTATGGTTTTGTCCATGCTGCTTACTTAATATTTTTATTCAGATGCCCTGAAAGGCTGTGGGCCGTTGCTCTGGAGGCAAAATTTTTAATCCAGTGGACAGATAGCACCTTTTTGTCTTTTCTATTACCATCAAGTTGGTGTTTTCCTGGGCTGCCAGCAACGAAATTCCCACTGTCAATGTATGATCAGAGCTTTGTAGATTAGTCCCCGAAGAAAGATCTAATGTTGATGAAAGGAACCTTCCTTGGTTGAACAGGCAAAGGTGTTTCTGGAGTGGAAGGACTGCTCTCTCATTTGGGGATGTTAAATCCATAGTTTAGATCATAACTGCCCTTCTGTCTCCCACAAAAGCATTTGAAACATCGCCTCAGTGGAGATAAGTCTGAGATATCTTTCTTCTTTCTTCATATCTGCCTCACTGCTGTGCCATTTTATAGAGGCTGATATTAAGAGAAACCATCAATGATGTCTTTCCTGTTATTGTTTTCTTTCTATGAGCCAGCCACAGGCAACAACAAGGTAGTCAATACAGATACTTTTGGATGGAATTAATTCAGCTCTAATCCCCATTAAATGGATAGAAGTATGTAAGTCAGGTAATAAAAGAGACAAGTTGTCTGAAATGCTACCACTGCAAGGGATGGGCCCTTGGGAGTCCAAGAATTAAAAAATGAGAAAGATAACTCAGTAAAATTCCCACAGCAGAAAATAGATACCTACAGCAGGCTTCAAATGCTTCTGTGGATGTACAAGGAGAGGGCTGCAAATCACTCCTCTCTCTATTTTAAGGGGCTGACTACATAAGCAGTAACATGACACAGACCCACTGGACTACATTTTTCCATAACATAACCTTATTCCTATGATTTTTTTTTTTTTTTTTTAATATAGCCAGCTGCCCAGAGAAGAGACCAGGACTCTGCTTGTGATTGCACTACGAAAGAGGAGCGTAGACCAAAGACAGTTTACAATAAAGACTTTCCTCTTATGGGTTTTCCAAATGCTTTTAGCTGATACATATAGCCCCCTTCTCTGTTTACACACCCCATTTATATCCCCTATACATCCCCAAAGAGAGGCACCGTTTTTCTAAGTGACAGAAACAACCCCTCATGCAAAGAAGTTATTACCTTCTGGATAAATGGTTAGTTACTTTATTTAGAAAAAGTGCTAACACAATCACTTTCAAAGAAATGAAAAATCACTCTGATACATCCACGGTGATCCAACGCAGGCAAAGGCACACTGAAAAATCCCTGAAAATGTCCATCCTTCAGCTTTTGCCTCACAGTTATGTTTAGACACCAGCTAAAGCCCAGCAATGAAGGAACACACACCTTACTTAAATCCTGTCTTTGTGGTGCGGTACGAACCCTTCGTGCACACACATACTACTTTCACAGCAGAGAATTTTGTGAGATGAAAACTATTTCTTAATGGTTAGTGATTTTGATGAGAACTCCTCTGCAGCATTTCTTAAAAATGCTTTGATGTTTGTGATGTACTGCCAATGTATTTCCAACAGAGCTTAAACTGGTTACTTTTAGAAAAATCATGAATTAAGCTGAACACTTTTGGTTAAAAGGATTGAAAATATCCTTTGATGGCATAAACCAATTGACAAGCAGCTTTATAAAAAGACTGGAGTTAGAGATAAGGAACTTACAATGTACAAACAACTGTACCTGGGAGATAATACATAAAAAAGCAAAAGTTTAGAATACAGAAAACAGAAATTAGAAAACCTGGAAAAGAGGTATTAGGTACAGTGAAATACTTGTAATAGTAAATATTAGTCATGAATATGAACAGTACATGAATAGTAAATGAAGCTTGTGTAAAACAGAGGAATGGATGGAGAGAAATCAGGAGAAAAATGCCCTTCCTCATCCTCCCACTGTGAAATACACACGCATATGATGGTTCCTGCCTCTTGCTGTCCTTTTGGTTTTTGACTTGCTTTTCCTTCCCCCTAAGCACCAACTTTGGCAGTAGCATCTGGAATTCATCATGGTTATTTCCAAAAGAAAAGCAACCTTAAAAGAAGAGGTTCTAGAAGAGATAAGGTTCGTATTTAGACCGAAACTTTTCCCTCTGGCAGGGCTTGAGTAGTTTGAACTGTAGAAGGAGTAACAACAGGGTGTGAACACGCATGTTTTGACCTGCAGACCTTTTCTTCTTTCCTTCACTCCCATTACAAAAACACAGCCAAAAAAGCTGTACCAGTCTCCTGGAGCCATTAATCAACACACCCAATAACTTCCAACTTTCAGAAAGCACAAAGAAAATCACCTGACAAAGCAAAACTTGGCAGAGGTACCCTCCACTGCTGGTAAGAGTTAGCAAAGCTGCTAACACAGAGCCTTCTATTCAGCTTTGCTAAATTGTGATTGCTCTTTTAGGGATGAGAGCAGGAGGAGATATGACCTTGGACTTCTCTTCTGTGAGCTCTTAGCCCAGAATAAATTAGCTTGGACACAGGAGGCAACACAATTGCATCAGCCTGGGTCTGTGCCTAGTTTTAAGCTGATTATTCTGTCCAGCTCCCTGCTGAAACACAGACTCTCTCATGGGCTTTATGTCTGGCAGGGATCTCGTGGATGACCTGATGGAGCCACACAGAAAGGTACCTTCCCTTTCTGCCACCCCTCTGGACGTCCATTTTGCTACTCACCAGTACTGCTCTGGATGGTCCTCACCGTAGTGGTTGTACGCGGGGGAGATGAGGACCGCAGCGAGATGCACTCGTCGTCCTGGGAGCAGCCCTTCTCGATGGCTCTCACGTAGCTGTGGCTCCTCATGCGGAAGCAGCCGGGCATTGGCAGATCCAGCGCCTCCACTGCCTGAGACTCGAGCTCACTGAACACTGACTCGCAGACGGACTCGAACTGGCCGTTCACCTCCATCTCGCTCACCTGTGGACAAAGATCGGGCAGGTTCAGCATGCCCCCTGCACCACCCCATCCTGCACAAACACACTCAAGCAACAGGGGCACGATGGCCAGTTCTATTAAAAGGCCGCTTTGCACATGAAGAACAGATGAATTGCACAAAACACATTCCATTTTCCAAAGCAATAATTGTTAAGGAAAAAAAATATACACAAAAAGAGGCTTTAGGCAGAAATTGATTGGTATTTAGGCTCTTGGTTCCAGCCAAGACCAGTGGAAAGCTGTGAGTCCCCACAGTAGCAACTGGTTTACCTCACCCTGGGGGGCTGAAGCTCCAGCCATTATGACCATTAATTACACTGAAAAACTGGAATCACGCTTTCTTTGGCGGTAAGAAAATAAAGGTCAGCTTAACCCTGGGACACAATCAATGCAACCCACAGGCAACCGCAGTGATAAATTTGAGGGGCTGGGAAGCCCAACTGCAGATGTGCCAGCAAAGAGTTGAAAAGGGGGAGGCTGGTAAGGCAAACAGTTTTGCTGCAGGGGGAAAATATTTGTATAACTACATCTCCTGGACGACCCCTCTGGCTGAGAGCTGAAAGGTGCAAGGGAAACCTTAGACCCTTTGTGGAGCAGACACTAGGTGGTGACAAAGACTTCCACTCTCGCAGGTTAAGGAACATTTAAAAGCATGTGGCTGTGCTGCAGATGTTGCAAACCTGGAAACCACCTATCTCTGCTTACATAGGAATGGATGTTCATGTTTCTAAATTCAGAGTGGAGCCCTTAGTTTGGCATTAAAGCATCATAATTATCACTGCAGGAAACATGCAAACAGAAACTATCACTTGAGGGTTTTGCTACTTTCTATGCATGTAAAAAGCCATGATACCAGGAAAAGTATTAGATACCAGAAGACACCAGATTATATTAGGCTGATGCAAAATAATATTAAATATTCAATTCCAGGATGAATTTTAGTAAGGCAGACATTATGACTTTCATACATAAAATGGAAATAGGAAATCTCTAAAACATTTTTTTTCATAGGGAATCTGCTAAAAGAGCATGGAAAAGTGATGGATAGTACATTATATTAACAATTCTACAGTGGCAGAGAAGAGCCATATCCCTGCATAAACATCTGTGAAGTAAGACTTTTTTTAGATTGTTATTTTCTTATTTATATTGCCAAGCAATACTAACTCTTTGGCAGACAGCTCTAAGTGTTAGATGTCAAGCTAAATAACTAAGCTAACCTAACCTAATGCTTATGGTTTCCTCTGGGACTTGAATTTCAGTGCTGCTTATCTTAGATACATCTTAATCCTACTTTGAGAGCATCAGCTCATACCCTATGCGAAGTGCCTCACCTATAAAACACACAGCAGAATAACCTGAAGCTACAATGTCCAAACACAGAATACCACAGAAACTCAAACTACAGTTTCATTCTGAATGGCCCATGTATTTGTTACGGTTACAGCTGAAGTCTTAGCATCAATAACGTCACGAGTTTTTTGACATTTCAATGATTTGACATGTCAGTGGTAAGGGGCCAGTATTCAGCACCACAAAACCTGTCTGCTACACTTCTGGACTGGTGTAACATAGTACTTTTAAACAAGGGATTTATCTAAATGATCCATTTAAGCAAACAAGCCAGAATCATACCAAGAAGCTAAAAGATTTAGCAGATGACCCTCAGGTGCACTGCCCTGTGGAGTGCTAGCACTTCTGCAATTCTTTCCAATCTGTCCCTAACCAATTCAACTGTACAAGCATGTTGTATGCAAGGACAGGCTGACAGGCTATTTAATGATGCTGACATTCATAAACTGAATATGTGACAGTGGGATTTATTTTTCTTCTGGTTTAGGATGAGCACTAAGAAGTCCCACAGAACTTCAGGTTAATATTATGGACAGACCTTTGCTCTTTATGTATATTCTGTGATATTTGCACTATACAGGTGAAAAGTTTAGAGGTTATCAGGGTTAAGAATGTATACATTAGGACAGATTTAATCTAATAAAATACTTAAAATATTGTGAAATACTGCGGGCTTAATTTTCCCTTAGTGGCACAATCAGCTTGCAAATGATTTTTTGGAGGTATTCAAAAAGTTTGATTTCAGGCACTACACACAAGATCCTTAAGAGAGCCCTGTTTAAAGACACTGTTGATGAGTACCTGCTTTTGGAAAAGAAAAATGAAAGGTTAAACTATTCGTTCAAACAAACTGCATGTTGTCCACTCATCCTTTTGTAAAAGGCAGGCTATGGCATTATCAAATATTATACTCACAAACAGCAATGTATGAAAACATTTTTTTAAAAGATGTTTTGAAAGCATGTAGCATACGGCAGCCTGATTTTATTTAAAGTGAAATCAAGCTTTTCCACGGCTTGGTGCTTCCTGTCCATGCTGCCCATGCATGCCCTCCCACCTGGCTGATGGTGCTCATGGCTCTCATGTAGCTCTCGTTGCGGGAACGGAACTTGGGGGATGTCAGCAGCCCCGCGGGGTCCAAGCTGTCCAAGCTCCTGTTGATCGAGACTTCGCTCACTGCCCTCAGGTAACTGTGGCTCCGGATCTGAAGCTTTGGCGAGTGTTCACTGGATATCCTGAAAGATTTGGGGGGGGGAAAAATAATTATATATATATATATGTCATTGAGTACAAATGGTCTCACCAGAAGCAGGGATAAATAGGTGTTTTTCATGGGGACAGCAAGACTTGAAACAATCCTTGTGTATTTATGAAATAAGGATAATGTCAGCTCATTGATTGTGCTGACAAGTTGAGAAAATGTTGGCTGGGTAAGTAGCTTTACATGACTTGATGTCAAATCAGAAGTGTAAAAAACACAACTGTGTTTCTGAAGTGATAGCATTCCACACCTTTCCAATACCAGTGACAGATGGGATGGACAGGTAGTCAGAAACAAAGAAACCCTGTAAGTGATGGGCACAAACTGTACTCCTGACATACATGTATGTGCTTAGAGTCAACCAGCAAGGGTAACAACATCTATATACAATTTTTCCGCCTGTGAGATGTTTTCCATAATCTAAGGCATCCTATAAAGATGTGAGTCACCAAAAAAAGTGATCCATGTCATGACTTCTTCACAAGACACTTAGTTTTCAGGATACTTCTTTTAAAATGATTAATGATCAGATAATGTACTGAAAGGGTGATTCCTTGATATTTTCATTGAAATGTCTTTAATATTCTCTAAGTATTACAAAGCCAACAAATTAATTATTAACAACTTTTTCCATTTTGAAATGTAAATCTCTTGTGGACATTTGCTTGTATATGGAAGAAAAATCTGTAACCTAATTACAGGTTTAATCTTGGTCATTGAACCTTTAGAAATACATACCCAGTTGACCTGAAAGAAGAGGATACATTTCATGTCTAATTCCTCAAGCATTTGCAGATATTTTGCATTCAACTAGCTAATGATAGCAATTAGTATGAGCGATTTCCCAGTGGCATGCAAAATTCTGGTAATTGTCAATGTATTTTAGGAGGACAATTCCATTGTGTAATTGTACACCTAAGTAGTTCAGAAATTGGGTCTACTGCTGAATGGTACAATACAGGAATAAAATCTAGGCCATCTCTGCAATACACATCTCTAGCTGCTAATTATGTACCTAATAAAAATACGTAAACTTCTACTAATTACTAGGTATTCCTGTCACAAGATTATGATAAATCCTTTGCTTGCCATTTTCACTGGGTGTGCAGTGAAAATCAGCACACAGCAACTCATATTCATATACTTTGACTCCTTAAGCCATTTGATTTCACATGTTGAAAGTAGGAAGCTTTTTAGACATCATAATTACTAATGTTTCAAATGACTCATAAAAAGGAAGAGACAATGAAAAAGTGACCATTAATAACAGCTAGCTGCAGCATTTTGATAACTAGCACTAAAAAATTCCTGTCCATTATTTGATAAAAAATAAAGAAAAAAGAAAATAAAAATAGAATGAATAATTCAGCAGACATAATTTTTCAGATGCATGCAAGCTACTTCACCACCCTGCAGATCTGTAAACTGATCTGCATTGCCTGAAATGCATTTCTTAAACTAATTCAAAATGTATTTTAGGAGTATGTTTTGAACAGTTTGCTGCCAATATGTGACATGCAAAATTCAAATACGCTTGATTAGCTGCCAGTTAGTCAAACGTGTCACCTGGGGCTGTTGCTGTTCACTGATTAGCTGACCTCGCAAGAACAGACTGCAACACATTGCAAAATTCAGTGCACAGATAGTGCTAGACAGAAATTTGCAAGTGCTGAGGCAGGTGCCCTTTAAAGACTGGAACCACTCTGTTGAGGTGCAGGCACCCTGGGCAGCAAGATTTTGCTGTTGCAGCCAGGGTACAGATGCTCCCAGTGTCATGGAAGGCAACCACAAAAGGTACAGAAATTCATTTTCTGCATGCATTAGCGTAGTGTAAGAACACTTTCCCAGCTCTGCAGAAAACAAAGGCATCCATCCATGAGAGTAAATGTTTTTCTGTTGTTTCAGATGTGGGTGGTCAGCACAGCTGCCTTCTTTCTCTCACTGCTCTTGTTCCTGAATATATGACTGGCCAGTTTGGCACATATCTAGAACAATGTTTTACAGGTGGCCACTTATCCTAGCCTGCACATATCTCCCATCTGTTGTTTAAACCAGGCTAGGATATTGGCAGCTGTTGGAGGAGGTGGCTTTGTGCGTACTGATTGCTACAATCACTGCTTCACTGGACGTAGTGATGGGGAAAAAATAAAAATTTAAAACACCGACAAAGAAACATCTGAAGGTTTGCATTTATGATGATTACTAATACCTTTATAGCTGTGTAATAAATTGTCTCTATCTCCTACAGTACACTTCAATGAACAGCTGAAATGCCACTGGAAATTTTGAAATTATTCAAGTTAAGCACAAACCTGGCTATGTACAACAGGGGAAGATCTGAATGTCTAATTTATTTTTTCAAAGTTACTATTACTTATAAACAGCAAATGAAAATAACTTTTTCTTCCTTAGAGTTCAACTCTGTGTCATGTTGTGTGTGTATTACCTAAACTTTTGTTTGTGCCATTGTAATTTCCACAACTTAGTACAATAGACAAGGGACTAAGACTTTGGACAGCTCTTAGTGCCAATATAAAATGGTCAATTAGTTCTATTCACTGCATTGGATATATTAATTGGCAGAAGGAGGATGTGAATAATTAAACATCTTCAATGAGCTCCTCAAGTGTGCCACATCATTTCTGTGCTGCATTGCCTGCCTGTGTGACATGGGACAAGTGCTCAAGGGCAGTCCTGAACTCAGAGCCCAAGCCCTTTCCCAGGTTCTTACACACAGCTGTGGGGCCTGCGGGGGCTGACCAGAAGTCATGTTGAGGTGAGTGGAAAAATGAAGTTTTCAGGGTCCTGGTGGAGAAACCTTTACCCAGGCTTCCCTGGGTAAAGGAAGGCAAGTGTCTCTGACTGACATGGTATTCAAGAAAGCTTGAGGTACCCCACCTGTGAGGGCAAAACCCTATTGAAAGCCTGTGAGGGGTTCTTACAAGAGGGAAGGTGCTCTTTTAAGCGGAAAATAAGTTTAAATGAAACATCTAAAACAGAGGATCAAGTAGGTGTGCAAAGGAAAATTTTAAGCTGCCTTTGCATACGTGTCAGATATACTGAGGCTGAGTCTCTCATTTTCATTCAAAAATAGAAATGAAAGGCTTAAAATGCACACATGTAATCACCCCTAAGACATCCATGTTGAGAAGTACTTTCAACCCACTGTTACAGATGTGTTTGTATTTACACAGTTTTAATTCAGATGGAGACAAGTTTTGGTCCCTATTGTATTTAACTGACCATTTGTAGAGTGAGGAACTGCTCAACACAGGTAAGGAGAGGAGGTGCTAGAGCTAACTGATTTGTTCTGGTTTGTAAAGGGAGGTGTGGGACAGAGGCAGGAAACACGTCCTAGCCTGGTGCCCAACTCAGATGATCACCAGGATGAACGAAGGTGGAAGGAATGCCATAAATTCTCTTTACATGCTGCTTTGTTGTTTCTGACTCATATATTCTGTCCATAATTTAGTTCATTCACACATATATTAGAGGGTATAAAATATAGTGTTAGAATGTTAAAAATGAAATAGCTTTGAATGTGTTTCTGTAAGAGTTTCTTTGCCTTCAAAATAGCTTTGAAATGTCAAAGAGAAGGAAGACAAGAAGGATGTACCTGTTCACAAGAAGAGACAAGCTTAGTTTTAAATATTTCCTTTTCATTTAGGAAAGCACAATGCATGCTGGCATATATGTGCTTTTTATGAAAAACACTTTCATTTACTACATTTTGTGTCTAAATGAAATAAAGGGAGAGACTAGACCAACAATGGCTGCTTACCCCCTTGCTTAGGCCAGACACAACAGAAAGAAGTGTTGTAATGAAAAATCTTCCTAAGACTGGGTTGTCTTCTGCAAGTTTAGCATTTGGATTCACAGCACAAAGCACAGGGTTGTGCCAGTTGGATACTGTGCTATGCCAACACAAAATGACAAAGCAGAATAAAGGGAAAGTCCAGAGACATGTCCTGAATACCTCTGGAAGTCAGCAAAGGAGCATGCTAAAAATCAGCTTTTGAACAAACAAGAAGTCCCCAGAAACAAACCAAACCCAACAACAAGAAAAAACCCCTAATCCTGCAACCCACCACTATTGCTAAATATCCTTGCTCTCATTTTTCTATCCTGTAATGGACATCTTAGCTCCCAGGGGCTTGTTTACCACAGGCTGAATGCTCCATCTCCACTTGGCTAATGTGTATATTCAACATATATCTCTGTGCTTAATTTTATTTGCATTTTGGTTTTGCTGGAAGGAAGAATAACTGCAGTCTGACATTGAGCAAACACTGAAGGACATCAGGGAAGATCATGTACAGAACAAAGTCATTCAAGTGCATCTGTCTGATTCTAGCCATGACATGGGTCACCAGCCTGGGGTAATTTGATCATGTTGGCACCTATGTTCTGCTGCTTTTTCAGTGTGGTGAACACAAAGCTGTCATGCTACTGACAAAGATAAGGGCTGTACATAACAGTTTTGAGCATTTCTCCCCTCACCAGGGATTTTTCCAGGTTTTGAAGATCTCCAGTTCTGCTTTTGTTTAGAATCAAGTGAACCTCCTCATGGGAATTTCCTACCTTGAAGCTAAACAAATAAATAACTCTCTCCTTAAGTCCTTGGTGTGTTACTAAAGAGCCAAGCATGAGAAAGAAAAATCTAAAACTTGGAGACAATCAGTAAAGCTCGTCTGCTGAAGAGCAATTCAATGTTATCAGCACAAAACTGGCATTATAAGAGATGTCATTAATCAGAATTCAAACCATCCTCGCTGCACGGACCAACCAGCACATACCACAAAACCATGCCTGCAATAATAATCTTTCACCTGGTGTGGCACAGGGTGAGAAGAGGCAGAAACTGTGGTGCTGTGTATTTGTCTCTGCTTGATTTTACAGACGCTGGTAGGGCTGAAGAGGAAAGCACTTAAAAAAACAATTAATCCAGAAGTCTACACAGGTTAGTGTCATGCAGCTCTCTAATGTGTCTTTCTCCAGCTGTTGCAGCTTTTTGAGTAAGTACATGGTATCCTGCCAGAGAGTTCCTGTTTGTTTCACTAAGGACAGCAGGAACTGGATGGACTTTTTTTTTTTTTTTTTTTCCCAGCAACTGCTACAAAAAAGCACAGTCCCCTTTAAAACTCCCCATGTTGGTCTACTATCAGCTTTCAGACATGAAAACAGTTATTTGTGATTTCATGAGAGGGAAAAAGGACCTGTCAAAGGACACTGAAGCTCAGGGTTGGGATTTTTTCCCTTTTTTTTTGAAGGTGAGGTAGTTGATATTGCATGACCACATTTACTCCTTTTTAACTACTAAAATGTTATCAAACAGAGCTGACTACTGCGTAAAAATTAGCACACACATTAAAGCAAGGCTCCCCCTTCATCTCAAAGATCCTCCTAGGTGAACTGAAGGATCCTTTCACCTGTCACTGACGTGCTGAATCATCTCCATGCTTTCTAGACAGAGCGCATAAAGAATAGAGCATAGCACGGAAGTGACACATCGTGCCATATGCAATTGAGTTGGCAAGAGCAGATGGAAGATGATGCAGGCAGACATTATACAATTCTCTTTAATCAGAAATCTGGTTTACATGCTGGTGCTGATTCCCATGTGGGGGTGTGTGTGGGGGGAACAGTTGTGAGCGCTCTTCTCTTCCACCCTGGAGAGTGAAAAGAGATGCTGAAGCATAGAAACTGCTCATCCCAGGTGAACCAGCTCAACCCAGTGACGCTAGGGTAAGCTGTTACTGTATAACAGCACACAATTTTTATATACACTGGAAAAGAAATCCACCCTCTCTTGTCACACCTACTCTGGTAAGATAAAACATTTTTGAGGGTGCTTACCTTGAGAAGAGTAGCTTTCCTCTCAGAGGAAAGCTGGAGGCCTTATTATCCCCTGTTACCAATCTAATCATCCCCCATTATCAATCTTACTAAGTATACATACAAGCAGGTTTTTGAGATCCTTGACTGAGGAAAAGATCCCTGAACCTTCACCAAAAATGACACAAGGCTCTTCCCTCTTTCAGTGTGAGCATCCTTTGGGCTGGCAGGCATAATCCCAGGAACAAACAGCAGAGATGTGTTTATCTAAGCCGGAAAAGCTCTTGGCATGTATTAGATATTGGGTTAAGAGCATGAGGGTCTGAGTAGTTAGCCCTGCCTGGACCCCTTTGGCCCCTGTTAGGGTGAGGACAGATCCTTTGCTGCTCTCAGCAGCTGTCTTGTTTGCTGCGGACTCCTGAGGGATCCTTCATCTGCAGCAGGGCCCACTCTTCCAAATCCCCTGCATTAACCCAGCCTCTCTCTCCATTAAACATCTCCAGCACTGATTTAATGAACTCTTCTCTCTCAATTTGCTAACAGAAATGTCAAACCCTCCCTCCTGCAGCAAGCTCTCTGTTATCTCCTCTCAGCTCACCCATGTGACCCCATATAACTTCATGCTGCTGGTAACTTGTGTCACCCCTTCCCTCTGGGGAAACTCAAAAGTTATCCGCAGTCTGCTCAGATGAAACTCATTTCATCAAGTCTAGAGCTTTGCTCTGCTAGCCAAACACCTGCAGCAAGCCCTACAAGAAGTAGGGAAGGTGGTGCCTCGAGGCCTGCTCAGGCACAGCTTAGGCATCGGACACGAACCACTTCACCACTACATTTCTAATTGCTGCTATTATCACAAGTGACTCAAATGACACTGTCATTTCTCTCCCCCTCTCAGGTGTTCGGTAACATACTCAAAACATCCTTTGTCACACCTGTAGATCTGCACTTCCAGATGCATTCATGGCAAGGAGAAAAAAATGAGTATCTTAGTTTGGTTTAGGTTGCTCCTAGTCAGAATACTGACAGCCAGGGTGTTTGTTCTGTATGTTTGTTTGTTTGTTTGTTTGTTTGTTTAACCTCAGGGTATCTGTGACCAGGATATTGCCTGTTTCAACCCTTGTGCTATTCTAGAAAAATCACTGTCTCCAAAAGCCCAGACCTTACCTGCCTAATTAAATTTTCAGGTCACCCCCATGCATACATTAAAAATTTGATTAATTCTGCTGGTGGGAAACCCCAAGAATTATAGCTCTCTGCCAAACCACAATAGGAGAGCTGTTGCTTTTCAGGAATGTCACCCGGGCTTCTGTTGAGCTAGCTGTGTAACCAGCCCTCTTTGCTTATCACCATGGTTTATGCAGAAGCACCAGCTTGCTCCCAGGAGTGGGAGGATCGCACGCCTGCTCAGCTCAAAAGCATCTTCTGGGCAGGCTTCCCGTAACTGAGCATCCTGCTGTACTACACCAAGCTGTGGCATTGGTCAGTATTTACCTACAAATTATGTTTTCCAGGTAAATACTAAAATGGTAGTCACTGATAAGTGTCAATGTAGTGTTTACTTAAGAGCAATTTTTCTTGACAGGCTGCACAAACATTTTCAGTCTTCAGTGTCCTCAGCTCCACGTGGATCTGAAACCAAGTGATGGTCACCTACATGCTGCATGGCCCTAAGCCTGCAGGCCCCACCATGCATCTGACAGGCACCGAGCTCAGAAAGAGATTTCCACACATCTGGGCTAGATCTGTAAAAACATCTCCCAGTGAGATCAGGAACACTTCTTAGTTTTGCAAGTCAACGCCATTACTCCAAAACCTGTATATGAATAAGCAGCCACCTGTGTTTTTCCAGAAGTGCATTTTACATAGACAGCTTTTCTCAATTCCTATTCAGTCTTCTGCCATTTTAAAAGTTTCAGACATCTACCAAAAAAAAAAAAAAAAAAAAGCAGGTTCAGCACCAGCCATACAGATGTGCAATACAAACCAGAACTATTGGAAAAACTCTGAAAAGCAATCTCAAAGCAATGAGGAGGGTAGGCAAATAACTCTCAAAGGAAAAAGAGAAAAATAACAAATCTAACTAAGCTAAGGGGCTGAGCTCACTTTCATGTATCTTTGAGAACAGCACTATCTTCAAAAGGATGCTTGAGAAAGCAAGATGCAATACAGGGAAAAGCATGCTACATGCTCTCCTGCTGTGGCTACAAGTTATGTCTTGATGACACTTGCAAACTACTAAATTGGACTGTAATATGTGCTTGTGGGGGATTTTGTCGCCTCCTTTCCCTTGATGGTGCTATTTTGGAAGATCATATGTGCACTCTCACTAAGTGGTTATTTCAGTATCCTCTACTTTAGCTGTTTTTTATTTGAAGAACACTAAGCATTTTAGAGTGTCTAAAAAGAAGACTGCTTTTTATTATTTTCTAAGCATGTACTTTTGACTTACTATGTTTTGTTTCTGTGCAGACACCTGGGAGGTGTTGACTTGAAATGTCAAGTCAACTTGACATTTGGCTTGAATGCCAGCCGCTCCTGACAGGAGGGTTTGAGAGGGGGATGAGAAGACAAAGCAGTGACCGCCTGGATAACTTTACCAACAGTTTCTCAAGCTGTGTCTGGATGAACATAGCTCAGAGCTCAGGTGTGACCTGCAGCTGTCTTTTGCTATTAAAATGGTATTTCAGGGGAAACTGTTCGAATGGGAGTTATCACTGAATAACAAAAAAACACTGCCACCTCTCCTGTCATACCAGAGAAGCTGGAAATAATAACTTTTATTCTATACTTTTATGTAAAGTAATGTCTAGAGTATAAGTAAATTAAAAAATGATGGTGTGAAGTAGGGTTTCTAACAAATTCTCTGCTGATTTTCTGTGCTGCAGTCTTTCCTACTCTAGGAGATTTTCCCTTTTAACTCTGATCATGCACAGCCAAAACAATACCGCAGGAGAAGGGAGACTTTGCTTGCATGTAACTTTACCAGAGGTATTCCTCAGAAAAAAAAAAAAAAAAAAAAAAAAAAAGGAGCTGCTACCATTTTCCCTTCAGCTGCTTTCACTTCAAAAGAAATCCCTTGAAAGAAACCCCGATAGTTCAAAAAAATCCAGCTGTCCATGTATATTTTATAATTCTCTCTTTTCATTCCAAAGTCATTACAGTTTTGTTTTGTTTTGTAGAGGTTACAAACAGACCAGACTGCTGCACTGAGAAACAACGTGAAGTGGTAACACATTATTTCAGGTATGTGTGAAATATATCATTGCCTATGCAGTTTGGTTTGTCAGTGTTTTTACAGACAGGATCAAAAAACTGAATACCTTCAGCTGGAAGCCTGCAGTTGATTTATATTGTGAAAACTTTTCTGATTACTAGAATGCTCAAAAAAATTAAAATGTTGTTTAAGACACATTTCAATTTTCTTTTCCTTCCTTCCTTCCTTCCTTCCTTCCTTCCTTCCTTCCTTCCTTCCTTCCTTCCTTCCTTCCTTCCTTCCTTCCTTCCTTCCTTCCTTCCTTCCTTCCTTCCTTCCTTCCTTCCTTCCCTCCTTCCTTCCCTCCTTCCTTCCCTCCTTCCTTCCCTCCTTCCTTCCCTCCTTCCTTCCTTCCTTCCTTCCTTCCTTCCTTCCTTCCTTCCTTCCTTCCTTCCTTCCTTCCTTCCTTCCTTCCTTCCTTCCTTCCTTCCTTCCTTCCTTCCCTCCTTCCCTCCTTCCTTCCTTCCTTCCTTCCTTCCTTCCTTCCTTCCTTCCTTCCTTCCTTCCCTCCTTCCCTCCTTCCCTCCTTCCCTCCTTCCCTCCTTCCCTCCTTCCCTCCTTCCTTCCTTCCTTCCTTCCTTCCTTCCTTCCTTCCTTCCTTCCTTCCTTCCTTCCTTCCTTCCTTCCTTCCTTCCTTCCTTCATCTTTTTTTAAAAAATATATTAAAAACAAAATAAAAACCAGATGACTTATGTGTTATAGGCTATCCTTTGGCCAGACTTTTACACAATGCATCCTGATGAAACAGAATTTATGATATTTTGGACTACGAGAGAACAAAGGAAAAAAATATCTTGAGAAGCTTGCATAATAATGACAAATCCAGCTGGGAACAGAAAGGGATTTTTTTTCTGCAATTTATTTAAAACAGTTATCTTTTAAACACATGAAAAATAAATACCCTGAAACATTTATTTGGGTCTGGAACTAAAGGAACGGAGAACCATTTATCATGCTGTTAGCATCAAGGGCAATGATTCAGATGGAGACAGTGAGAAAGTAAAAAATATTTCTGAAACATGGATCCTTTTCAGGGCTGAGGATCTTCAGAGGAATTGTGTACCTCATTAGCAAGGAAGAAAACCTTTAAAACCTGAAAAAGTCAGCTGGCATCTTGACCTGTAATAGCAGGAGTTCTTAAGTACTTCCAAATACTTATTTGAATTTAATTATCTTAGAATTAAAATGTGTGCTTTACTGAATTGGAATACTACTCTTTTCCAATGAAAAATTAAATAAAATCCACTGAAGTCAGTTGAAAATGAAAAAAAAAAAAGTGCCCAAACATCTTTGTTTGCATAGGGAAAGGAATAAAACTAGTTCTTCACGGAGGGCTGATTAATAGAGTGCGCTAATCCTGTATAAATCAGAAGCCAGACAATCACTTGTGAATGAGATAGGAAAAAAGGAAAGGGGGGATCTGTCGCTTAGGGACCTGGTTTAGTGGGTGACATTGATAGCAGGGTGGGTTGGACCAGATGATCTTGAAGGTCTCTTCCAACCTTAATGATTCTATGATAGGTTATATGGTGAAGCTGAAGATGGCCCTCTACTACTCAGATGAAAATACCTGGATATCTATTTTTTTAAAATCACTGTAACAGAAAAACAACAACAACAAAACAAACAAACAAAAATCCCTAAACTCTAAAATTTCCAAGATAAGCAACTTCTACTTGGCATTTAAAACCATGGGCAATGGCCTGTGATTCAGGGGTTTGGATTTCAGTTTTGACAGAAAATTGCTGTGACCTGGAAGAGAAGTCATATAAACTCTTGGGCTCAGCAAACAGGTATGTTAATAGTTCCCTACAGCACCTCTCACATGATTTTCTGATGCTGAATTAAAGTTAGCAAATGTGACTGAGGTTCCTGGTTGGAAAAGAATAGCAGCATCATATTTTTATTACATTACTGGAGGCAAAAGTGAGAGAATTAAATAAATAATAAAGTTCAGCTCCAGAAACACATATTCTGTGCAAAGCAAAGATGCTGGTCAATAAAGAGGAAAGAATGTTTGGTGTGATGGTCAAAAGGTGCTTTAGAAGAAATGCATTTTTAGATTAAAACCATTATTGACTATGTATGGTGATTTACACTCTCATCTGAAGTCAATGCTTTTGCTGAGGGAACATAGCACTCTGAAAATATCTCCAGCCTACTAAAACTGCAGCAAGCTACAGAAAGGTTTAATGTTTAAAATGCCCATTTTAAGCAAAGCATGATGGAACCTACATTACTTTCTTGAGCCTCACAGCTCTTAAGAGGGGGGCTGCAATTTTGCCCTGAAGTTACTTAACTTAATTGAGCCGGATGAGTAAGTGTTGTCTTTCTCAGATGACCTCTTCCTTAAATGTTTGTTTTATACGCAGCAAAACTATTTTTACAGCTCAGATTTTTGTCACCTGGATTAGGAAAGCAACAGTGTTTTGTTAATATATTAATCAATTTCTTGTTGTCAGGAAAGACAGGGCAGAGATGTGTCTGAGTGTTCGAGCACCAGCTTGTTTTTGTGTGCAGGTGGCACTCACAAGGCCACCTTTGAGGGTCTGCTCAGTGTTCCAAGACTTTGGCATCACCTGTGATGTGCCAGGTAAAGACCAATTTGTCAACCTGCCAAATTTTGTCCCTCTGACTAAGTAAGTAGGGCTTTCCAGCCTTGCCACACCTTCCAGTTTCCCTGAACAATTCATGAGGGGATGTGTTTGATCTTAATGATGTGTATATGTCCAAGCTGTCCACTGGTATAACTGGTATACAGACATACGTGGACGCATCCTGGTAGATGGACAAAAGACTCATACCCAAACTGTCCCCAGTATTGAACCATGACTGGACAAATTAAGCTGCTTCTAATACATCAGTTTTTCAGTTTAACATGTCAGAGATCTGCCGCATTAAATTGCTTGGATTTGGTGCAATGTACTGTGTGGAACTACAGAGATGCAACAGAAGTGGGGTCACCTTCTTTACATGACTGCTAATGGAAATCATGTAATATGATTAACAGAAGGGACTGGCAAAGCTTGAGGTGGCCTTGAAAAGCTGCAAGGCTGGTCACATCACATGGTCATGGCTGCATACACAAGGGAATGAAGGATTACCAAGCAGGCAGTGAGCTGGAGGATGTGAGCCTGAAAAACGTAAGTTCCTAGTAGTTAAACTAATGGAATCATTCAATGAGATGTTAATAAAGAGCTCCAGTTATTCTCACTGGAGCCAGCCAGCCACTAGAGGGAGGAATAATCTAGTGCCAATGATTGCAATTTATTACGCTTTTGCAATGTATAACGTTTTTTTCCCTTAAAGCTTGTCTCATGAGGTTTGAAAAATCTCTTCAGTGAAAGGAAAAAACCCTCTAGTTTTCACAGTTGGTGAAGAAAGTATACAAAGTTCAAGGGCTCAAGAAACAGAAAGGATATATAAAATGCTATGCATCTATTACATCTTGGAATATATTCTGATTTTACAGCCCAGATGAATTGTGGACATGATTTTCAGTTAATTATGATTCAAAGAGCAATTTGCTTTCACAGCATTCATTATACCATTACAAAAGCTGTAGGATTTAAAACTTTTTAATGTGCTTTACATGAAGGAAAGTACTTTTCCTTAGTGGCTGGAAAGGACAGGTCAGCACTGCAGTTGAAAAAGGAATTGTCCTTCTCTAGAACAACTGGCAACCTGCTAAAAAGTTACTTCCACATTCTTTAAGAGTGAAGCTCTTTGAAAGCAGAAAACAAAAGCCCAACTCAGCAATACACTTGCAATTGGTATTATACCAATTTTGTTTGTTTCACTACAGATAACTATGATAAATACTTGTTTATAGCAGCAAGGAAGCAATTTAGATGTGTGAAGGCAGGTTTTTGCGTGTACAGCTATTCACTATTCACTGATGAGAGCTATTCAGTAACAGGAAGATGCTAAATAAAATGAATAGTCTGGAGAGAGGCAAAGAATTATTTAGATAAGCAATTGTTACAGATTAGGTGGATCAAATCTTAAGTTTTCCTGAAGGTCTATTAAGGGGAAAGTCTGAGTTGCATTTATTTCTCAACTTAGACAAATTCTGCCTACATTAATGGACCCAGTCCTACCTGCCTAAATAGCAAAGAAAGTAGTAGGAGGAAATGGATCAACTACTCATCAGGAGAAAATGGATACTCCTCATGAAAAGATTGTGGCAAGCTCAGGGGTAGTCTTCTCTATGGTGAGTTCTAAGGTCTGACTAAGGTCTCTCACTGAGGTCTTGGGCCAAGAAGGAACCTGCTCCTCTGCAAGCTCTGGCAGGTTTTTCTTGGCCTGGCAGCACCGTGCTCTTGGTGGGTTGGGTTGCCATCGGTACAGGGCTGTCAGTGCTGCTGTCTCTCCTCTCCAAAGAGGAGAAATAAGAAGACCATAACAGAGATGAGTGTTCCTTGCAGCCTTCCAAACGGCTTTTCATCAGCAAATTCACAGATTTTCCAGGAATAGGCTTGCACAAAACATACAGTGGGAACCCCCTCCACACAGCCAGACTGCGATTGTCAGCCTGTGTGGTGTGCTTGCTTCTCTGCACAGCCTATTCCATGGCAGCTTAGTCTCTGAGATATATTAAAACATCTTTTCCTAGCTCTGACGGCCTTCCCTATGGGAAAAAAAATAAAAGCATTTTAAGATTTCCTTCTGCTATGGTGTGAAGGGTAACGAATACAAAGAAAATTTATAGAGATGTGAGTAGGAAGCAGTATGTCAGTGTGCATGGGCAGGGCATAGAGGGTCGAGGAGAGGCAGGATTAGCTGGAGAGAAGCACGTCTATCTATCATTTACCCCCTGTGAAGGCATCTGAACCACCTCTGGGACATATGTTAGTGATGGGTGTGGGCTGCACAGCGGGAAGAGAGGGGGAGATGCATCAAGTAACAGGAAGGTTGTAGCTGTGGATTTCAACAGATGCAGCAAAATGCAACATGAGGTACTGCTACTCCTAGGAGCAACAAATTCTCCCCTTTGGACTTTCACACATCATGGGGAGAGTAAAAACACATACAGCAGGTGGAAAGACAGAAGACAGCAGCCTGGCAGCAGGACGTGTTGTGAGGAGCACAGTTCAGAAGAATCGACAAGAACCAACCCTTTCATCCCATAGCTCTGCTGGCAGAAGAGCTTGCTCACTCAGCTCTCATCTTAGCAGCACCAGTGGGGAAATTCATGGAAGATACAACTTCTTTCCCACGCCTTGCCTCCCTGCTCGTACCATACGGGCTCTCCCCACGCACCTCAGTGAGTGCAGGGAGATGCTGCTGTGATCTGGAGCTGAGAGCGATGGGGTAATGACTGACGGTGACTTCATGAGCGCTTCTGCAGCCTCTTTGGAAGGCTCTGTAATTGCTGTGCTGACTAATGACGCATTTCTAGTGACATCCTGATGTGAAGGAGGTGAATGTTTTTATTCCTGCCCACGTGGAGCTGGAAGAGGATGTGCAGGGAGCAGCTGGGCACCCAGCACCGCTTCCTCTGCTGCCGTGGCAAGGCATGGAGGAGCAGGGGCCGGACTCTGCCACCCCCCTGCTCTCCTCTGGCTGAAAGAAGGGCATCAGACCCAAGAGTTCTGCATCTTGTCCTTCATTTTAATTGCTCGGCTGTTCTTGCCCACCCCTGCCTGAACAAAGCAAGCCAAATGCTTGTTCCAGGTGCACCCCTTGTGCTCTTCTTGGACCTGAGCAGCCAAATCATACCTTAGAGTGCTCCTGAGCTATAATTAACCTTAGTGTATCATTTCACGGCAGAGAAAGCCGTTAAATTTGCCTGAATTGAAAAGAACTTGGAGGAACACTGGCAAGATAATGTTTTTAACAAGCAGCTTGATTAATTCATGGCAGAGGTTATCATCCAATTGTGTTGGGTAGGAGGCTGACATTTAAAACTTCACATGTACTTTGTCAGGAAAAAAACAAACACGCACACACACAAAAACCAGCCAACACACCCTCCACAGCTCAGCTTTTAAACACACCACACTTGAGACTTATAAACAGCACACTGCAGAATACAGTACTGAGGACCCAGATCCCAGTTGCCCAGCATTCCCAAGAAAAATAGCCCCGCAATCATTTTTCTGTGCCCTGTCCCTAATAAGTCTCATGACTTAGAATTAAAACAAAGAAATAAATATCAGCTCAGTGTAGATTTGGAGTGCAGTGCACACCCTGCCATAGCGTGGGATGCTCTCCCAAGCCTTGCCTTCCACCTGTGTTGGGGCAGTAGGCAGCCCAGGGAGCCAGGCAAAGGACTGGCATTCATCTCTGGTCTACCCTGGATCAGATATAACCTTCCCATTCTGGCCTCAGTACTGCCCATGGTAGAAATACTGAGGGAGTAATGGTGAAATTTAAGATGGTACAATAGAAACTGTAATACTCTGCTCAGAAACAAGCTGCTATCTGTTCATGGATACAAAAAAAAAAGACTAATTTTACTTTTCCTCTCCAGAAATATAAACATGCTATTTATAAGAAGGGATAAAGTCATGTTTCTTATATTGATAATCAAAAATATTTTAAAACAGACCTGTAAATAGGCATCAAGTTCTAAACCAGCAGTTTGCATATCACTTAAATGTCATTTTTATTTCACCTATTATTTCAAGATATTCCTTAAAAATAAAGATTCTACCTTCATATATTATTTATCATTATTCTCTGTTGCTTACATCATCTAAGGTGGTACATGGAGTAAAACAGATAATCTGAAAACAGATGCAAGAGATGAACAATCTACATCAATATCAGACTATAGCCCTGTTTTTAGAGACAGCTTTTCAGGTGATTCACGGTTTGTATGAATTTGAAATTGATTATTTTGCCGTTCTTTGGGCTGTTGCCCTTAAGGGAACTAGTTGCTTTAAATAACTCTTATTATGTGGACATATTGATTGTGAGAACTGGGACAAGAAATAGGCGTAACATGTAATTTCAATAGAAAATGAGGGCTTGCCAATCCTCTGCTGGAGGCAAAGCACACAGGCAGATACCACAGTCCTCATGGAGGTCTAATGAATCTGATTAACTTCTCTGGAGATGGGACAATTAGAGATAATGGGAAAGAATCTGCCTGGAGTTCATGTGTGTTTGCACCAGGATCCATGTACAAGGGCTGCCTGACTGTTGGTCAGTAGCAAGGGCAGCAAACCCAGCTGCCCAAGAAATCACTCCCAGGATAGCTCAAAGCATGGCTGATAGAGTGCAACTAACCACTGCCTGTACAGTTGGTGGCCGTGGAGCCCCGAAATGAAAGCAGGCAGAGCCATTTTTCAGTGCAAACTCATGCCTTTGGGTGATAAAAGCATGCAGAGTGAAGGATGCAGAAGTGTTAGCAAAATAGCAGCTCTAGTCAGGGCTGGGAACATGGGGATAAAAGGCCTGTGCAAAACTCACAGTGATGGTATTATTAACAGGGCAAGTGAAAAAGTTTAATAATCAAATTGCCAGGGTTGAAAGTCATAGCAGGAGGTTGTGTTAGGACCAGGACTGTAATAAATGAAAGCAGAAGAGAATGGTACACCCTCATTATTTGCAAAGGCTTGAAATTCATTAAAGCTTGAAATAAAATAGGTGGTGGTGATGGTGGAGAGGGATATAGAAATAGTTGATAGTTGAAGGGACAGGGAGTCTAGATGTGGTATTCTTCATGAACGTCTTGGCTTATAAGGAAGGATGCTTAGCTCTGTACTTAGGATTATGATTTAAGAATATGAAGGAATTACTCAAAAGGGGAAAAAGTGGGAGAAGTGAAAAGAGAAAGGAAAGGGGCAACAGAAACAGTGACGTAGTACTAAAATTAATTAAAATTAAAATTAAAATTAAATAAAAAAAAAAAGTCTAACCCCTATCAGTCTATCATCTTGTTTGAATATGGCATCATCCACTCCTTCTCAATTCAAATTCCTTTGTTAATCACAGGTCAACAGCAATCAATTTGTGCCTTAAATCAAATGATCTCTCAGAGAGGGCAAAGTAATAGGCAGAGAGTTAGTGCTATGCCAGAGCTTACATTCTACCCAACAGTAGATGACTGAACAAACTGCAGTGGCACAGCCTGACTCACCAGAATTTCAAACAAGTCTGAACAACAAATCTTTGCCAAAGCACTGTTGTCTCACAGCTCTTACAGCCACACAACTGAGATGAGTCCAATGGATTCTACATCAGTCAAATCCATGGCTAAACATTTAGATTGGGCCCTTCTAACTAGACAGTGCCAACGGTTCTGAAATATCTAACATCTTTGTCTGCAACTTCATGAGAATGGTGGAATGACATGTTGGCTACATTCCGCTCGAATAAAGAAAAAAGACATTTTCAAAACCCCAAACTGAAAGCTTCCCCCATGAAATTCCAGCTTTTATAAATATAATTTCTATGACCATTACAAAAATAATTATTATGAGATAAAGTCTCGGCCCAGTTTGACACCATTTTACCCACAGTGGTTTTAAACTTTCTTCATTATGTATCTGTGATTTTGAGATTTACACCAAGTTTAGAAGCACATTATTTCTCTAAATGGGGTTAAGATAAAGTAGCATTTTTCAGTTTTGAAAGGCAAAGAGTGTAAGTAATAAATGAAGTGAGAACCTTGTACAATTTTGCATTACATTTTACATTTTTCAAATTTTGTTATGTGGACGTTAATAAATATTTACTATTACAAGAGAGTTTTAATAAACTTCTCTTTATTTACTCTACTATTTTTTTTTTAGTGTGATAAAGTCATAAGTAATAAGAAAATATTTTTGGAACTGGCCCAATGAGTAATGCCTTCTAAAGGAAGGTTTTCAAGGTTTCCTTTCAAGTGTAAAAGTAATAAAGGCTTAGCAAAGATTTGCAATCGCAATTGTCAGATTTAAAACAGGAGAGATTTATGTACTAGCCCTGAAAGCTCCTGAGCTTGCCTTCAGCATGATACATCACTGTCACAGTGCAGAGCTATGCAGACACAACCCAAGCTTGGCTGCCACTGAAATAAAGGGAAAGATGTGGGTGCTCTGAACGTTGCTGCTGGCATTCATGGGTGACAGAACAAGTTAATGCTGTCTGCAGGACCTGGCATTGCTGCAGGCCAAGCTGCTGGGCAGCTAGGGCACGGGCTGATCAGGTAGCAGAGGAGAACTGGAAATTGCCACACAGAAGTCAGATACAGATGCAAACACAGAAATCTCTCATAGGAACTTGGAAGCTGCTGCAGAGGTGCTTTCAACAACAACAAAAAAGTTACTCCATCTTATCAGTATAACAAGTAAAACACAAGAAAATGCAAGAAACAAATGACTGGGCATCAGCATGACTTAGATACTAATAGTTTCTTCTATCTGTAAGGGCAGAACAATTACTCACTTCCATGTCCCTCTTTCTCACCCTAACATGATGCAAGTTGGCAGAAGATACCAAAGCATGTCTGGAGAAGAAATACACTACTGTTTGTCTTGTAATTGCACATTAAAACTAAAGCAAAATACACTATTTTAACTTGTTCTATTTTTAATCTAAAAGGGCTACAGCATTTCACAGTGGAAGAACAGCACACTTCTAGCTGATCAGAATAGAAAATTATCATGAATAATTGACTTTATTATTGTTGTTTGCTTGCTTGTCTTGTTATGTTGGACATTAAGGATTCCACGCTGAATTTTGTGCAAGTGCACATCTCTTTTTATGCCTGAGAATTTTCTGCATGGCAGGTTTAATACATCATCCGAGCTCCCCTTAGCAAACTAAACCGGATAGTACAAGATCACATATCGAGATTCAAGCATGGTATTGCTGGCAGCATTCAGAACATAATTTCAAAATGCTAGCAATGAAATAACATTTAAAATACATTAAAGCATTGTGAGGCACTGCTGTGGGTGGGATATCTATATTTACTATTCAACAGCAGGCCTGCAGGAATAATTTGGTCATGATGAGGGTTTTATTTTTATATTTAAAAAATAAGTTAAAGAAAGGAAGTAAGAACAGTGATACTGTGTATATTGAATAGCCTAAGAAAAACAGAGAATCATGAAAGATCAGTCTGGAGGGGATTTCATGAGGTCATTTGGTCCCTCTTCTTACCCTAGAGCAGGATCAGCAATACCTAAATTATTCCTGATAGACATTTTCTACCCTGTTTTTGAAAATGTCTAGTGAAGTGATTTCTCTTGGCAATCCACTCCAGTGCTTAACTATCATTACCGTTAGGAAAATTGTCCTAACATCTAGCTTGTGCATGTCCTTGCAGTCTAAAGTAGCGTTTCTTCTCCTGTTCCCACTGGACATTATTAACTTACTTCCTGAGACAGCTTTTTAAATAGGTGGGCAGAAGTAGGGCTAAACATAAACAAGACCAGTTTTGCACATATATACATGTATGCATGGTGTGTAAAAAACTATATCTTGAAAGAGATGGCTGAAAATCACATTGTGGTTCAGTGATTATAATTGTGTTTCTTAAAATAAGCCCTAGAAGTGCCCACTTTACACATAGAACGATAAACTGTGATTTATAAAGCAAACAATGGGATGGACCTGAAATCATCAAAATAACTTGATTTAAAATGAAGTTTTTTACAGGATTTAACCTAAGGATTTTATCATAAAGCCAAACCTTGTGTGAAATTGAGCCAGATAAGTAGACACAAGATGAAGATTTTCATTTCTGCAAGTTAGGAGATCATCAAAATGAGGCAGCAGTTTTTATTTAACAAATCAACAACTTCCAAAGCAGTATTCCAGAACTGTCACAAGGTTACATTTTGCTTAATCTATATGGCTCATCTTCACAGTTGTGATGTCTATGAGGAAGCACTTTCCAGTGACCGGCAATAACCAGACAAGCTTTTTGGTGAATAAAAACAGGGTCTCAGTCAAACAGACATCAGAGCAATGAAGAAGGTGGGGATATTCAACCTGAAACCCAGACCTTGCCAACACTTCCCCACATGGCCAACTCAAAGAAAATCAGATGTCCCATTTAGGAAGAACAATGTAAGTGTGTGTATGAGAATATGCAGAACAAAGATATTTAACTCTTATCATTTTGGAAGGGAGAGAAGCAGAATAAATGTTCCAATATACTCCTCTAAATTATGCTGTTGTCATACATGACATTTTAATGACTCCACTCCCTGACTCTCCGCCTACCTACACTCCCTCCCTATCCTTGCCAACCCTCCTTTCCCCCCCAAAGTCCAGATTGAAATCAAAAGACCTATGGCTTTTGATGGTATAGGGGTAGAGATGGAATAGGGGTCAAAGTTTTTGTAGTACTGTATAAATAAAATCAGTAACTAGAAAAACATATTCCCCAGATAAGGGGATACCTGCTCTGCACAAACAGAGAAGGCAGAGAAGAAGCATCACTAAATAATGGCATAATCTTCATAAAAGTTACAAAATTGGAAAAGAAAACAAAACAAAAAACAGCTTCACATAATATTCCTTCTATTGAGATAGAGACATGCCACTAAAAGTAAGTCCATGTTGAATAACAAAATATGACTGAATTTCTGATTTTCTTTTCTTCATAACAACGTATTTCCTCAGAAGAAATAGGTGAACATTTTGTCAACATTTTAACAAAACTTTGGAAAAATACTTTAAAAACCCAGGAATCCTTTTACAAAAAATGAAAACCAGGTCTGCTTTAACTCTTTACATGAAAAAATGTGAAACCGTCTGTTTTTATATATTAAACATGTTCTCCCATATTTTAAACTAACTTCAACAATTGCCCATATAATTTCCTATTATGGTGGCTGTTGATATCTGTTATTTTGCAAGACTATATTTGGAACAAATTAAACAGCTCTTCAAGAAAGAATCTGATAATACATTTTGGGAAAAGGAAAGAAGAAAAGATGAAGGACTCTTTCAAGGCTGACACATAATTCTTATGAGTAAGGCTGAATGGAAATGCCAGAGGTACCACTACAGGAAGAGTACCTCAACTATTACGTTCTGGAGTGGGAGATGTAGTTCATATAACAGTTATCATTTTTTTTTTTTTTTTTTTTTTTTTTTTTCCATTATATTTGCAAAATTTGAATGGGAATTTGGATTTGAACAAGAGTTTGAGACCACTTTTCTTCTCTTATTTCAACTGCTCTTCAGGCAGATGGGATTGTTACATGATGATCCCAGCAGAGGTTGTACATGCCCTTTCTCTACAAATAAGTGAATAGCATAAAAATTGTTATCTAAATGTTTACTGATATTTACTTTAATATATTCATTATTAAAATTTATTGGATATTTTTCTGTTTATCAAATGGATTAATCACATAGTGTTTGCTTGAAATAGAATTTTATTATATATTATATATATATTATATATATTATATTTTATTATATATTAGCATTGGAACCGAAGTGTTCTGTATTCATTTTTTAGATAAGTCAGACATGGGTTACATTCCCTAATGTGAACAAATGTTCTCATAGTAAATACTTGTACACAAATCTTTCATACGTGTGTACAAACATGCTCTTCATATTTTATGGAAGCTTGTTCAGATATTCCCTGAAAGGAAGTTCAAGGCTAGCATAGGAAAGATGAATTAATTTATTAAAAAATGTCCACCTGATGTTCATGCAAATGATGCGACAGCCTTTAGTATTCCCTCCAGCCTGGAGAGTCATGATGACAGTAAAAAAAAATGACTACATCAGCCTCCTGACAGCAAATAACTTACTTGAGGGATCAATTAAATACACATGTTTAGAAGATGTGATTCTTGCTTACAAACATCATTATCAGAATTGTTATTCAGCAGATCCTGTAAAAGTCTAAGTGATGGCCATTGCAAAACACATCTCTGAAAATCCATGACTATGCTACCAGATTCCAGTTCTGTTGGCCTACAGTTTTAACAACCCCTAAACCCTAAAAGATGACTAGCGAATTTAAAGTTTTTTTCCAATGCTTATTCTTACATAAGTTAATTGTAACTGTTTGTAATGGGTTTATGTGGCAGAGCTTTGGTAATGTGGGAAGGAGGGCTGCAGGGGTGGTCTTTGTGAGAAGAGTCCAGAAGCTGTCCCGTGTCAGACCTGTTGCTGGCCAGAGGCAAGCCAATGAGTGATGCTGGTTGGGC
The DNA here is from genome assembly GCF_963932015.1 of Anas acuta. Taxonomy (NCBI): domain Eukaryota; kingdom Metazoa; phylum Chordata; class Aves; order Anseriformes; family Anatidae; genus Anas; species Anas acuta. Next base: position 106,300,185 of record NC_088980.1, read on the forward strand.
CTCTGGGAGAGCAGATTTTAGAAAAGGGAAAAAAAAATCTGCTGTGCAACAGCAGCTGGGAGACAAGGGTGAGAACCTGCAGACCCCCAGGTCACTGCAGCAGGAGGGCTGGAGGTGCCCCAGGCACACAGCAGCAGTTCCCCTGCGGCCTGTGGAGAGGCCCCTGGTGGAGCAGGCTGTCCCCCTGCAGCCCATGGGTCCCCCATGGAGCAGATCTCCACACTGCAGCCCCCCCATGGGTGGAGGAGCCCCCGGTGGAGCAGGTGGATGTGGCCTGGAAGAGGCTGTGGCCCATGGAGAGTCCCCACAGGAGCAGGTCCCGGGCCGGAGCTGCAGCCTGTGGAGAGGAGCCCACGCAGGAGCAGGGACTCTGGGGGGAGCTGCCACCTCTGGGGGACCTGTGCTGGAGCAGTTTGCTCCTGGGGGATGGACCCTGTGGTACGGAGGCATGAGGGAGGAGTTCTGGAAGAGCTGCTGCCTGTGGGAAGCCCCGAAGGCTCAGTTCAGGAAGGATGGCATCCCCTGAGAGGGACCCCACAGGGAGCAGGGGCAGAGAGTAACCCTGCAGAGATGAAGCATCAGGACCTGACCACAGCCTTCATTCCCTGTTCCCATATTCTGTTTGGGGGAGAAGGTGAGGAAGGTGTTTTTAGTTTGCTTTTAGTTCTCACTGCTCTAGTCTGTTGGCAATAGGCAATAAATAATATTAATTTTCCTATGCTGAGTCTGTTTTGCCCGTGATGGCAATTGATGAGCCATCCCCCTGTTCTTATCTCAACCCTTGCGCCCTTTCCATTGTATTTTCTCCCTCTCTTCCTTTGAGGAGGGAGAGTGAGAGAGCAGTCTGGTGGAGTTTAGCTGCCCGTCAATGTGAAACCACCACACTCATTTCCTGAAATTTCAGCAAGTAAAGGTAAAGAGTATAGGTGAAACAACAACAGTAGTTTAGGTCATAAATTACAACAATATTCTGACTTGTCATCTTAGAGGAACAATAAAAAAATCAATATTTATACAACTATGGCTATACGGAATTAACAGGGTGTAAGAGCAGATGGAGCTAGGTCTGGACTGATACCAGGGCCGCTTTTATGATGGGTAAGTAATGTAGCAGTGAGACCGCAACAGCTTACTGAAGACAGAGTATTTCAGCTTCACCGACAAGATAAGCTAGTGAGGATCCTCACAGAAGTGGAGAGGAGGAGTACCAATCCCACCTACATAGCATGCAGTGAACTGCAGGAATGCCTTGTCTTCCTTCACAGAGAATTCATTTCTGTACAGGAACTCATCATACCTGTGTGTGAGGGACCACAAAACCCAGAAGGGATGCTGCCCCGGGGGATAAGTTTTTCACATATGTGTCAGTGATATTAAGGATTAATTGACTTCATATATTAATCAGTGGTAAGTTACAGATGCTAGCTTCCTGTTGAAAAGGTCCAATATTGCTCTAAGCTCCTACAATAAAGTTTCTGTCATTATCCTCTGCTTTTTAAATATATACAAAATTGATGTCAACTGCCATAAGAAAATCACTGTATTCAGAGGTATGCCCCCCTACTACTTTAAAAGAAATGTACTTTTTTATTACTCTTTTGCCTTCAAATTTTATTCCGATTTATAAATTATTCACTGCCCTTAATCATACCTGACACATCAGCCTGAAAAGTGAAAAAGCTGTCCAACAGGTTCTCTCTAGCTTTTGTAGAGACAAGAGAAGAGATGGCAATAATACATATAAAAAGCTAAGTAATATTTCATGCATCAGTGACTGTGGCCTGGGAATGTTGCTACCTAGACCAACAGTATTTCCAGAATACTGTTCTTTCAGCTGAGCATCCAAAATTCATGGAGATGCTCCAGTCTCTTTCATGGGAAATCTAAAAAACTCCTGCTTTAAGCAAACAAAACAAACAAACAAAAACACCTGAAGGAAAAAGGGAAACACATCTTTCACAAGCTAGAGTTTTGATGAAAATGATTGCAACATGAAACAATGAAACACTGCACTGGAAACATACTGTAAAATACTAATAAAAGATTAATCAGATTATCGCTCTTGTATTAATTAGGAAACTCATTGTTCCCTAATTGGAAGTCACTCAACAAGAAAGAAAATTAACAAGCATGTGTCTAAAAATATTCATTGTAAGTAAGATGAGGATATTGCATCACCTCATGTTTTTCCTCTCCCCTCCATCTGTGATCTGTGTCAGTGAAGTTAATGGGACATTTTCATTAATTTTAGCAGAATGAGGACAGCACTTCCATTAAGAAAAAAGAAAGTAAGCTTCTGTTTATATGACTCATTTTTTTTGTTTTGTTTTGTTTTTGTTTTGTTTTGTTTATGTGAGGGGGTGGGCAGGGTATTTTTGAGCATGTTATAGTAATATATAATAACCTTTAAGTAAACATGACTTCATTCTGAAGACAAAGATGTTTTTCATTCCTAAGGATGTATGTGACACTGGACACTGAAGTGCAGTGTATGGACATTGGATTCACCTTCAGTTTGTTTGATGTCCAGAATAACCTAGCCAGTGATTCAGGCTACAATTAGCCTTAGCTCTTGCATTTTTTTCCCTCAGTACAGGCATTTCCCAAGGACAGCATTTTAAGGAAGCTGAGAAAGTGGGAGAACTATCTTCAGAGTTTTTATTATTCCACAGTTTTCTGAGAGCTGTATATTTGCATTTGTGAAGCCATGAAGATACCTATGTACACAAACACGTGTTGCATCACTAGGAAAATCAAAGCCAGAATGATCTCCATCTTTCAGTGTATTTAGTAGCATTCTTGCCATGAATCATATCACTTGCTGGGTCTTTAGAGTAAAAAGCTTTTAAGACCTTTTATCATCTTCTCATTCACATTGGTCCTAGCATCATGTTCGAATACAGACATTATGCAATTTTATCATTACTTCACTCAGTGCAGATGACGTACTCCGTATGTGCGTATCACCTCCCTTCTGACCTCCACAAATTACCACACAAGCAAAAATACTTGAGAGTTTTGCAGGTTATATATTTTTTTGATATATTTAACTTCTACAGGTATCGCAGGATTTTCTATCTGAGGCATCTTTTACTAGTGTAACAATGGGATGACTGGAGTTTTTCTGCAAATTATCCTATCAATAAAATTAACCTATCAATATTTTCTTCAAATTATCCTATCCTATCCTATTCTATTCTATCTTTCAAGATGTAGTTTTAATGTAGGTTGACCCTAGCTTGAAAGCTTGTTCCCCAGGAACTGACCATATATCAATTCAGACAGGTGATGAGAAGTTTGAATTCAGGATGTATAAATCAGGTATCTTTTCTACCTCAACCTCTATTTCTTCTTGTATATTTCACTGTTATTAAGTTTTCTACCAGATTCTCCCTCCTAAATGAGCTTGACCATTCACTGTTATTATATAGAACATAAAGAAAAATGACACTGAGATTTTCAAAAAACTTTATCTTGGTTTGATATTATTTCCTTAATCAGACTCCTTAAAATATATAAGAAAAACCTGACACATTTTACGTAAGTACATAAAAATATATGTACACATATAAATATGTGTGCACATATAAATATGCACATATTTTGAAATACTATTTTTGGAAAGTCTCTGATTGGCTTTAAAGTCAGGAATTGCCTGGCTTATTTTAAG